>NW_023270453.1:742848-901358 GCF_011800145.1 Mirounga leonina
GGCGGCGCGGGGCTCGGCGCCCACGGTGTCAGCGCCCTCCCGGCCGGCGCGGGAGAGGCGCGGGGGGGGCCGCTCCCCATCCACCCGCGGCCGGCCCGAGCCCCGCGCGGCCCCCGCCGCCCCCCGGTCCAGTCCCGGAGGCGCCTCGCCTTCTACGTACCCGGAAAAAGCAGCCGGCGAGAGGCGATCGAAGCGGGCGGAAAAGACAATGAAAGTTAAAAGTCGTTCAGCAGAAAATGAATGTGAGCCAAGCGGCCATCTTGAAGCGAGCTGCAGACGCCGCTGTCAATGGGCAACGAGCGCAGCCGAGAGGAGCCGCGGCCGCCGCGCTCGGCTCATGCTGCCTCCCGAGCCCGGCCTCCTCCTCCTCCTCCTCCGCCTCGGCCTCCTCCTCCTCCGCGGCCTCCTCCTCCTCCTCCTCCTCCTCGGCCTCCAATGCCTCCTCCTCCTGGGCCTCCTCCTCCTCCTCCTCCTCCTCGGCCGCTGCCGCCTCCTCCCGCTCCGCACTCGGGGGAGGGAGCGCGCGGAGGGGGCGCGATCAGTATTATTCTGCGGGGCTGGGAGGTGTTTCTAATCCGGATCGGGGCTCCCTCGCCAACATCCCCATTGTCTCGCCCCGATCTCTGCCTTTAATACTACGATTATTATTTCATAGTTGCTGTGGGGGGAGGAGGGCGAGTGGGGGGCGCCGTGTGTGTGCGTGCGGAGAGGCGGGGGAGGGGAGAAAGGATGAGGAGGGGGGAGGGGAGGGTGGAAAAAAAAATGCACCGCTGAAGGCAGAGTGGAAACTGACACCGGCTCCAAAATGGCTCAGAGTCCGCCCGCCCCCTCCCCCCGCCGCCCCCCCACCGGGTCACGTGCTCCCCTCATTCCTTAAGGGCGGCCTGGGAATTAGTGTCGGTGTAGTCGGGCCCGCGGCCGCCCCCTCCCCTCCGAGCAGCGCGACCCGGCCCCCCTCCCCCTCGCTCTGCACGGCGGCGGCGGCGGCGCTGGCGCGGCTGCGGAGGCATTTCTCCACAGCGCCACACGCGCCACCCTGCTCTCGGAGCGGGCATCGCTTCGGCCCCGCACACCGCTCAGCCCACCCCACCCCCCGTTATTTCTTTCTTTCCGCCGCCCGCCTCCGCCCGCGGCGCACACGTCCACTGGCTCCCGCCGAGGAGAGCACCCGGCCACCGCCCCCGCCTCGGCCCCGCCAGCCCAACGGGCTGAGGCCCAGACTCCGGCGCTGCGGCGCGGAACCTGCGCCCGAGTTGGGCTCGCGGAAACAACAGCGCCCGCCCCTGTCTTCCCGCGGCCGCGCCGGCCCCCTTCCCCGCCCGCCAGCGGCCGAGGCGGGGCGCGCGCGGGCAGTGGCTCGCTCCGGGTAGGGGCTCCGCGCGGGGGCTGGCCGGGCCGGGCCTCGGGAGTCCCGCAGGCGAGGGTCCGGCTGCGGGCGAGCCCCCCCCGCCCCCGGCGCAGGTAACGGGACCGGCCGGCTTCCGACGCGGGGCAACCACGTCCGCTCCCGAAGTCCCGAAGCTGGGGTCTTCAACAAACCCCGGAGATCGCATCTTTTCTCACTGTGTTTAACTTTAATCCAAAGAAAAGGCGATCGTTAAAAGTTAACGTTAATCGTATGTATGTCTTTAAAGTAATAATTAACACACAAACTCAGATCCAAACAAACTCTCTCCACTCTTTTTGTGGGAACAACTTATTTATTCAGAGTGTAATACTGTCTACTTCCTTTTGTAAGACTTGAGAAAGATCAAAATGGGATCAATGTACAGTTTATACTAAAGATGTCTGAAATACTTAGGCAGAATTTCCCTCAACTCTTTTACAAGTGTAAAAAAATAAAGTGTCAAAATTGATGAGCGGCATAAATCCAAAAGGAAAAAAAAAAAATTCTACTTAAGAGGAGGACATCCAGCTCGCACAAACGGTGTTTCGGCCGACGACAAGGCGTTCCTGGTCTTCCTCTAGACCCGGGCGGATCGTTAACTTCCCCAAGTTACAACTGAGTTGCTCTTTCCAGACTTTTCGAAGCATCTTTAAGTTTCCCCACTAAGTCCTAAAAGACGTTTATAATACCACGTTTTTAGGATAAAACACAAGACAGAAGTATCCAAGTTTGAGAAAGATGCAAGAAAAAAGTCGGGGCACTTTCTAAACGAGTTTAAAATTCACGAGGATTTTAACCTTTGACAAACCACTATCGATCAAAAGAAGGTTTTCCTCTAAAATATCTCATCTTCAAGTGGGCTACTTTCCCTCAGATTTGAAATATAATTTCCAATCGAATCCTCGTAACAGGCAAGGTATCTCAAAACTAAATTTCTCAAGTTACCTAAAAAAACTATACTGTATTCATACTTTCTGAAAGTTTAAAGTTTGGTTAATGGTTACATTAAAACAATTCCACAGGAGATGCCTTTTGAAAAATTCAAAATTCATCAAAATTTCAAGTAATGCTCTTCATTTTTTTAAGTGGTAAGAAATAAATTCGTTATCATGTCCATTAACCAATGTAGTTTTGAATTTTTCCAGTCTTATATTGGCAATATAAAGAGTTTTGGAATTTTATGTATACTTCCTCCTTTATAAAAAGTCATTTAAAAATTATTGAAAATCCTGTTTGAAAGTTTAATTCAATTTCTGAAAGCAAAGAAGACATTTTCAAAGACATGTTCTTAATTTTGCTTTGTCCTATTGGCGCAAACTAATCACAAATAGAAGGAATACTACAATACTACAATACTCAGTACTACAATTCAGAAATTTATCTTAATCAGAGGGAAAAGCAAATATAAAACCAATTCTTTATGAGTAACATCTTAATTTCAAAAGTGAAGCCTACTTTAAAATATTGCTTTTGAAGCCATTTCCTATTAAATTCTTAACCAACCTTCATTATCTGCTGACAGATGGTTAGATAATTTTTCTTTTGAACTTTCTGTAAGCATAATTCTCAATTAAACATCTATAAACAGAGAAGTATATTCACAGATCCTAATACTGTACCTGTAATTGTTCCATGCTGCAACTAAAACTAATCTCTGGGTGGGATCGGGAATCAGTATTCTAGGGAAGAAAAAAAAATGCTCTTTATGTAAATCAAGGACATTTAAAATTTCATTTCAAATTTAAATTTTAGATAAGGCTTATATGTAAATACCTCTACATTTAAGGTCACCAAATATGCAGGTCTGTACATCTTATGAAGTTGATTGGTCTAAAACAACACAATACATAATTTCAGTCTTTAACTCTATTTTTTTTTAAAGTTCCCTAAATCCCCCTAGAGAACAGTTATTAAACTTTACCTTTATCTGATATTCCAAACGCCAAGAAACATCAGTTATATGAGGGAGAGATCTGCCTATACTAAAAAATACAATGATAATTTTGTACATAGTATCTACATAAAAACTTTCAGTATTTATTTTTACCAAGAATGGTGTCTACTTCCCCCCCCACACACATACACATTTTCAATTTACTCTGAATTTAAAACATTGTTAAACTTTATTTTCAAGTTCTGAAGAGTAAAAGAGCATTTTAAAAATTATCTCAATAAACTTTATCTTTAAAAACATTAGCTTAACTTCAATTGTTTCACTTGCCCTTTGGCCCCTTTTCTTTTGGTCAAGATCCCTGTCTTTTTTCCCTGTTTTGTTTCACACCAGCACTCTCCATTCATACCTGCAAGTGAAAAGTGGCTCAGCTTGACACCTTATACAGTACCTACCTTCCCAGTAGGCTTTCTAGGGAATTCTTATTATTCTGGAGGGAGGAAAGAAAGAAAGAAAACACATCTTTGCAAAGAGAAGAAAAATAGTAATTGTTAATTTAAAAAACTTTAAGTAAGTAACCTGATATTCCACGCAAAACAGTTCTATTCGCTCTCTATCAAATTTACAGTCTTCTAGATAAGTGCTAAAGGGGGGGAAAAAGCCAAAGTTTAGTGTCCATTTTAAAAAACTGAAATTGGAATCTTAAAGGTACTATTTGAAAACAAATGGATATTTAAATAAATCCTGTACCTTAGAGTTGATTTGTCAGCTCTTTGCTTTCCTGCCTCCAGTATGTAAGTTGCAGCTGCTGTGTGACAATGTTTTAAAACCACAGGATCGATATGTTTCAAGTCTGGGTGATCTAAAATAAATTAATTGCTAGTGATGCCTGTGATAATAAATTCTTTATAGTCATGTTTCTAAAATGGATATTTTCATTTGGGCAAAAATCCCCTTTAACAAGAACACAAAAAGAATTCAACTATAAGGACTGGTAATTATAAGTAAATGAGATGAGCAACAAGGTCAATGGAAAACAAAAAAGAACACACATCAATAATTCTGCTGTTACCAATCTCAATTACCTTCTTTTATTTTGCCTTAATTTCCTACTGTTTTTAAAAAAACATTGTAGCCCCAAAGAAAAAAAATAACTACACAGTGGTCATTACAATGCTGGTTGCAGTATATTCAGAGGAAAATAAGATAAATATTTTACATGGTGTAAATTTAAGAATGAATAAACTTTCCCTCTAAAGAATGGTTACTTTTAGGATAACTGGCTCCAAGGACATTAACGTATCAGAGGCGGGGAACGAGTTCAGAATATAAAACACAATTTTCAAAATATTTTCAGATTTTGACAGCTATCCTTTTTTTGAGATTAACCCAGGTGGTGGTTACTATTTTCGTTTAAAGAACTTCCACTTTCATACTTTTTGTACAAGTGTTTAGATCATGAAACTACAGAAAAAAACAAAATTTGAATTGTTGGGATATTTATATTTAAGAAAATGATCTAAAAGCGATCTGCCTTAAAATATGCCTTCAATCCATACTGACACGGCACTCGGCAATCACTGACCGGACCACTTAAAAGAGACTCCTCTCCTGGTAACTGGTGCGGAACAAAACACTCTGCACCGTATTTTAAGGTTCCAGGCGTGGAACCTGTGCAAAACATACTTAACTAGTGTGTTGGAGTGATCATAGGAACTTGAGGTATTCTCTAAGCTGGAAAATGTCAAGACTACGTGACCTAGTAATTACTTTGGAAACAGACTCTTTAAAACCTTTGCCAGCCTAGCACTGAACGCTTGAATTGCAGGGAGCTACCCTGATGAAGTCCAAGTGTCAACCAGCCTTTGCCTCAGACCAGGCTGAACACCTTACATGTTTAGGCCACAAACAAGACTTGAACACGGGCTTTACAAAGGAACAAAGAGACTGGGAGGAGAAATCAGACCAGAAACGTGTAGCAGGCTATGTGCAGGTGCCAACTGGGAACAGAACAATGGTCAGGGTCCGCTCCGGGTTAACATCCCCACACTCCGTCCGGAGCGAAGGGCAAAGCCGGGAGACTTCCTCTTCCCGGGGTTTTCCCCTCTCGCTCGGTCTCGCTCCTCTTCTCCGAGCGCCCCTCCACCCAGGCCGATCTAGCTCAGAGCCGAGCGGCTTACCTAACACGGCCTCGTCCGCCTGGGCGTCCAGCAGGCTCTGGAAAGCCGCCCGGAGGAGAAGCGTGAAGGCGTTGGAGTCGAAGGAGCCAGGATCTGCCAGCATCTGGAAGCCTTTCTGCACATACTCCGAGAGCTCCATTGTGAGCGCGCCGTGACCTTCGACACGCGCACCACGTGACACGCGCCGCGCGCTCAGCTGATGCGGCCGCGCGCGCACGCGGCTCGGGGCGGCGGCGCGGGCTGCGGGCCTCCCAGCCCGGGGCCTCCCCGCCTGCCTTCTGGCTCGCGCCTCGGCCCGCGCGCCCAGCCGCCCACCGTCCGTCGCCCGCCACCCCTGTAGTCCCTGGCGCCGCGGCTTCCGTCCAGCCCTTCCTTCCGCGCCAGCCGCGAGAGCTGCGGCGCCTCGGCGAGAGGGGCGGCCCGGGCGCTTTGTGGACGCGCTCGGTGCTTTCTCTTCCACTCGCGGCTCACCTAGGTCTGTCACCAGCTCCTGCGGGGCTCCGCGGGAGCGTTCCTTGAAAGACCCCCTTGGCGGGGTGGGGGTGGGGGGGCGTTGGCGGAAGGTGTCGGGATCCCGGCCCGAGGGATCCCGAAAACTTCGTCTTCCTTGTTCCTCAGCGCGAAAGCCTGCGGGGAGCTCCCATTTGAGGCAACTGGTTGTGTTGTGTTGTGTTTTTGGTTTGGGGTTTTGTTTTGTTTTGTTTTGTTTTACTCAACAGCTTAACCTCCCAGCATTACCCTTTTGTGAGTGAGACTGTGGGCGACTAATGATAGAATTCTTGTTTATTTTTCCTTTTTCATTGTCATTTCTGGGATATGGCAGTTGATGCCTTCCTGCACGGATATATATGTGTGTACACATATATGCATACATATAGTGCGCGTGTGTTCTTACTGTACCTAAACAATTGAGGGATTAATAAATTATCCACAAACATATTTGACAGAATTATTAAAATCTTATGTGCCGCTGCAAATAAATATCATCCAAAAGCAAACTGACACAAATTTTGTGCTACTGTACTCGTTACATCTCTATGGTTTTAATTAAAGAATCTTCCATATATTTATATCAGGCAGTTGTTAGGAATGGCAAGGTCTTTACTAGAAGTGATTACTGTTGGATATCCATAACTTTAAAGACTCAAATATTGTATAAAGTTTTTAACTTCCCCTTTATATTTCTACAAAGTTAGAGAACAAGAGTGATTCTTTGGGGAAAAAAAACGAGAAGCAAAGTAGATTATGCATTTTTGATTAAAAGAATTTAAAAAGAAAAGTTAAAAAGCAAGTTCTTTACGGTGGAGGGGAGGGATAAGGAACAAGAAAGGTGTTTAGTCTTCAGGTGCGATTATTTGAAACAGACTCCAACGTGAAACATTTCTGTGGGAATAATTTAGGTGCTTATTTGGGGAAAAAATGTATCTGATGAATACAGTCAACATTTAACCTTGCAGCACTATATAGAGAGCACCTGGTTTCACAACAGGACACAAATGGAATAATTTAGCATCAGTAACAGATTGAGTAACTACTGAATTTTCCTTTCAAGGCTTTGAAAGGCATGTGAACTAACTCTTCACTTTGGTGAGCTTATAGGAGCAGTGAAGGATTTAAGGGTCTCCCTAGAGTCTTTATGAAACAAACACCTATTAATCATGTTCATCTTTTGTTCCATCTCTCATCTTCTTTCTAAACTCCTTGTTTCTCATCAGTAGTAAAATGTCAGTTGAAAAATTTCCAGATATCTGATTTACGTAGAGAATATTTTACAGGGCAGAGTTGTGTAAATGTTAATTTTAACACACAAGGTCATTATATTTATTTCACATACATTTTATGACTTTGCATAGCATTGATTGTTAATACTCTAATAGAATTTGAGTTGATACTTGTAATCATATTCAATGTAGTGTCAAAAAAGAAAGCATTAATGCTTGAGCATAGATTTTAAAATGTTATTTTAAAAGAGGAAAGTACATACCATAAATGGTTGTAACTTTGAGGTCATAAAAGTTAAGAAATTGACAGGGATTGTTTCCAAAATAGCTGTCATGTTACTCTCTTATACATATGTAATTACCTTCTCCTACAGGGCATTTATTTGTTCTCTTTTGCCTAAATATGTGTTAGGCCCAAATGATGACACAGCTCACACAAAAATTTTAATTATATATTTTTTGATACTAGAAAAGCTGAATTTTTCTACCATAGGTACATTTATTTCAACTTCCTTTGAAGGAAACACGGTTTAAATGTAGATAGAATATGTATACTCTCGACAAATAAGTCATTGAAATATATTGAAGTATGATCATTAAAAAGCATGGTTGCACAGATGTAGACTACTGTTTGCAGCAATAAAATCAATGCATTTTATATTGTTAGAAAAACTATGTATGAATACATTCTGAAAGTGTAAAAAAACTTTAAAATTTTTGCTTTGATTACTGCAAAGACCATTGGAGCTTACACTAGACTTTAAAAAATTCTGTAGGCTCAAAGCCAACAGACTAAATTTGGCCTCTTTAAATAACAGAACCTTTTTAAATAACACTTAAGTGCAGCTGAAAATAACTAAATACTCAAGTATCTTCATTTTATGATACTTTTTCTATTCTAAATTGCAAATGTTAAAGTAGATAATGCTGATAAATTTGTTTTTCTTTTTGAGAATCTAGAAATTACTCAAATAATTAGAAAGTATTTAAAACAATGTTTTAGAGTGTTTTAAAATCCATTGTATCCTTTGAGCTGTTAATTTTTTTTTCTTTTTAAGAAACCAATTTAATATTGGCCTCTGCATTGTGAGTACAATTAAAATGTGCTGGGGTATTTACAAGATCTATGTGGTCAACTTTTCCCAAAGGCCTCATTGATACATTTGTTAGTTTTATGAAATAAAGTATTTTCTAGGATTCTTTTTTTTGTTTTGTTTTGTTTAGATTGTGTAAGGACTGTTGCTTTTGTGCAAAGAAAGTTGAGAGGAAGTATTCCTTTAGAATGAAGAGTTTATTGAACATCCATGGGGAGGAGGGAGGGAAGCCAATATGCCAAAGTGCTCATGAGACATCTAGAAGTGTTGACTGGCATACATACTATGTGTTCTAGTGGGGTTCTATTTTATCCTTGCCCATGGAATATCTGCTCATTTTCTAGAGAAAAGAAAGTTAAGAACACTTAAAAATTACCTATACACAAGAAACCATCTTCTCTCTGCCCCCAATACTCATTCTGTGATGGTTAGTGATCTGATCATAAAGCCTTGAGATATCTATTAATGAAAATAGAATTTATTTTAAAGCTATTTTAACCAAAAATGGAGAGTTGACAGGAATATTTAACTGTTATACATGGCATCTGCATATAGGTCAAAATTATTTCAGTGAAGTTTGTAAAATCTATATGCATTCTCATATTAAATATCTTAACTTGGTAAGGTATAGATTAGGACTTGGAATTTGAATGGTCAAGTTTTTGTTCATTCATGATCACAGAGTTCAGTGGTTTCAAATTAAGTCTTATGTCACATACATTGTCAAAAAACCACATTGAGAACTCAGAGGGGACAACAAAACTTTTATTTTCAAATAAAAGAGCATTTAATCCAATCCCTACTAATTTATAAATTTTCATTGCTACAATAATTAATACAGACAAATATAACCTTTTTTCCTCCTTTACATCAGATAGCCTATTTTATATATGTGGACTTTTAGATAAACTCAAATTAATTTCAATGGAATTAGTGCCTTGATATGTGAGGGAAAGTGAAATGCCAATTACATTAAAGAAACTGGAACCACAGGAATGAAAATCAATCATACAGTGTTAATGCTTATGGTTTTGCATGAATGTATTGGACTGTCCCCCTAAAACTTTTATTCAAAACATTTAGACTAAATAGTATAATTTTTATTTAAGCAATATTTTCATCAGTACCATTTTTAAAATACTTATTTTGTAGATAGTTGTATCGGAAATATCAAATATAAAACTTCAAAATGTGACATAAGAATAAGCAAACTTAAATATTTTAAAACTAAGTTTTAACAAAATTGTTACACTAGTAAGAAATTATGTTTCTTAAAAAGATAAATCTCAAAGTATTTCTTGAAGTTAGGAAACTATAATTTTGTTAAGCTTCGCAAATAGGAAATTCTACAGTCAAGGTATTGTCAAAAAAGGACAATTTTCTTGAATTTCTGAAGTAAAATTTGGAAATTATCATCAAGATTGCAATGTCATGATTTTGTTAGCTACTTCAGTCAGAATGAGATAATTCTATAACATTAAAGGAATGTACGTAAGAATCAAATGATAATTTTTTAATATCAAATCTTTGTATCTAACCAGCCTATAATTTTGAAAAAAATTTATGCTTACTAGAAAAGCCATGTCTTCTCTTTAGGGCTCGTTTAGGAAGTTTGAACCCTTATTCTGAAGCAAAGCAACTAATGTGGCACATGGAAATATCTGAGTTGAACTGACTAAAATTGTGGTGTTCAGCTAGGAAGAAATGAGGAATTGATTTTTTAAAAGAAAATAAAAATAAATGCAGTTTGGCAAGGGATGAAAGCAAATTTTAATTTAAAGTTAAATCAAAGAAACAAAGCAATCATACTCAATATTACATTTAAAGAGCAGATTGAATTGTCAGAATTCTCTGCATAGGAAAAAACCAAAAGTTTCCCTTTAAATTCAGTAAATGATTTAAAAGATTACAATTTGCTTATCTTTTGTATGGATTAAGGAAAACAAGTTTGTTCCTTAAGACACACAATTTATATCTATTTCACCAGTGAAGTATTACGAAAATTAGGAGCTGGCCAATCATCCAATAAATTCTGTCAAATAGACAACTTAGATAATAAACATATTTGCTGATAAACAGCAGGTTGGTTTTTTTTTCTCTACTTAAATTATAAAGATCACCACTTCAATTTCCTACTTCATTGATTGCTTTCAGCCAGAATGACCCATGGCCTAGCTATAAGAGAATAAAAGTGAAAGATGGACACGTTGAAATAAGTTTACTTTGATGAATATATTTACTTATTCCATATGTATATAAACTGTTCTTTAAATTGTTAGTATATTTTTAGAGAGAGATTGAATATTTTCAAAAAGAGAGGAAAAGGAAGGAAAGAAAAAGGGAGGAAGGAAGGAGGGAGGGAGGGAGGAAGGGAGGAAAGAGGGAGGGAGGGAAGAGGAAAAGGAAGGAAAGAGAAAGGAAGGAAGGAAGGGAGGGAGGGAGAGAGGGAGGAAAGGAGAGACAGAGGGAGTGAGGAAAAGAGGGGAGATAATTTTTGCCTTCATAAGGAGAAGTATCATGAAAAGCTTATTTACTGTTTATTTTCTCTGACACAGTCCATTACAGTGAGATTGTCTTAGCTACACTGAATTCAACTGAGCCTCACAATAATGCTCAGAAGGGACTGGAGGGTCATCTGTCATGTCTAGAACTTAATCAGTTTCAAGATATCCTACGTTTAGACTGCAACAACAGAGAGTATCTAACAGATTCCCCTTCTTTTTTATTCTGGTTTTGGGATCTGTTCTAACAGTATTTTCTCATACCTCAGAAATTGATGTTTGAGCCAGTTCCATGAATTCAGGCAAAAAAAAAAAAAAAAAGGAACAAATGGGCCTACTCTATGGAATATTACTGTTTAAAGCCAATATTTCTTAAAAGTTGGTATTTTGAGAGCATGCTTTTTACATATTAAATTTTGAAATTTAAGTAATGTACAAATATTCATATTTATTTTGTGTAAAGGAGCATAATTTTAAAAAGAAAAATGACCATCACTAGACCATCACTTATCAAACAGATCATTTCAGAGCCAAAGTTATATATATAAGAATGCACAATCTGAATTAAATAATTACAAACACTAAAAAAATACACAATGTGCTTTTAATTCATTTAAATTAAACATTTAAACCAGAATTAATATTTTAAAAGAGCTTACCTGGCAAAGAGAGGCCTAAGTAAAAGTGGGTTTTTTGTTGTTGTTGTTGTTTTTAAGTGGGGCTTGAACTCACAATGATGATGTCAAGACCTGAGCTGAGATCAAGAATCGGATGTTCAACTGACTGAGCCACCCAGGTGCCCCAAAAATGTTTTAATATTTTGAAATATATATGATATTTTAAATAATACTGGTTAAGAATTTAACATTTTAATTACAGTTGTGTTGAATATGTTATTTTCAAGAGAGTACATATTTTATCTTCCTTGCCAAAATAAAACATAGACTTGAAAATATTTTACACAAAATTCAGTCTAGAAATATTTTATTTATTTATTATTATTTTTTAAAAAGATTTTATTTATTTGACAGAGAGAGAGACAAGGAGAGAGGGAACACAAGCAGGGGGAGTGGGAGAGGGAGAAGCAGGCTTCCCGCTGAGCAGGGAGCTCGATGTGGGGCTTGATCCCAGGACGGTGGGATCATGACCTAAGCCGAAGGTAGACGCTTAACGACTGAGCCACCCAGGCGCCCAATCTAGAAATATTTTAAAGAAAACCTTAGTAGTATAATTGTGTTCAACACTCTCACTTTTATTATTTGTATCGATAGAAGTATTCAGAAAATACTTTAAATAGTTTATGCATAACTGATTTTTACACCATGGTAAATGCTCAGAAAGTGATTTTATAGATGACTATGAAAACAAGCACCTATAAAATAGATGAAACTTTTCCGTCCCTCCCCCCATAGTTTTCTCTCCTTAAGCTTTTAATTGGTTTATTAAGGTTAAAACATAAATACAGCTGTTCTAACTCTTTCAAGTATTATTTTCAAAATCACATTTCTTTACATAAGCATTTTATCTGTATTTTATGAAAAGGGATTGGAGGGGAGCCTGGGTGGCTCAGTCACTGAGTGTCTGCCTTCACCTCAGGTCATGATCCCAGGGTCCTGGGATGGAGCCCGGCATTGGGCTCCCCGCCCGCTCCGTGGGAAGCCTGCTTCACCCTCTCCCACTCACCCTGCTTGTGTTCCCTCTCTTGCTGTGTCTCTTTCTGTCAAATAAATAAAATCTTTTTTCTTTTCAAAAAGAAAAGGGATTGGAGAGTAAGACTTATAAAATTATTTTAATGTCGTAAAATGCCAAGAAAATAATGACTAACAACAGAGTGAAAGGGAGAATTGTATTAATATAGTCAATTTAGTCCATGTAATTAGAAACTTGAACCTGGGTTACTGGTATCTGGGTAATTACTCAATTTTCTTTTTATTTTGTGCTAAAGGAAAGAGGCCTGGATCATTTGGAGCAATAGTATTCTAAATCAAAATCAGATAATTGGCAATGTTTATGTGACTTGCAGTGCTCTGTAAATTATAGACCAAGAAATGAGGAGAAATCAGGCAAAGAATAATAATGTAGATGGAAATACATGGGCACATGAGGCCTAAGAAAACTTTAAATTTTCATCTGCTTTTCTTAAAATTTGAAGGTGATGGAAAATTTTAAATGAGATCCACTACAATATATAGGTGAGTAGTTGACAGAGGTTTAAGATAACTTTTGTTTTTGTTAAAATAGTAATTTAGGGGCACCTGGGTGGCTCAGTCGGTTAAGTGGCTGCCTTCAGCTCAGGTCATGATCCCAGGGTCCTGCGATCGAGCCCCGCATCGGGCTCCCTGCTCAGCAGAGAGCTTGCTTCTCCCTTTCCCTCTGCCTGCCACTCTGCCTACTTGTGTGCTCTCTCTCTCTGTCAAATAAATAAATAAATAATATCTTTTTTAAAAAAGTAGTAATTTAATTAAAATTTTTGTGAGTTGAAGAATTTTATAAGACCAATGGTATCAATTAAAGAGATGTATTTTGTTTTGGAAATTTTTAAAAAAGATTTTATGTATTTGAGAGAGAGAATGAGTATGAGAGAGAGAGAGAGAGAGCAGAGGGAGGGAGAGGGAGAAGCAAACTCCCCACTGAGCAGAGACCCTGAGGCAGGCTCCATCCAGGGCTTGATCCCAGGACCCTGGGATCATGACCTGAGCTGAAGGCAGACGCTTAACCAACTGAGCCACCCAGGTGCCCCAGTTTTAGAAATTTTTATAGACAATATGTATTCCTTACAAAAATCTGCCAACAGCATATACTGGACACATTGATTTTACATTTGCAAATTATAATAGAAAGAAAATAATATTCCATATATATTGTAGTTTTGAAGTTTGCCTTAGATTATTTTTGCAACAAAGTGGACATAAATGAAAATCTAAATTTCAGATGTTTGTGAGATATTTTAACCAATGATTATATGTTTTTAGAAACCTAAGAGCATTTTAAAACTAATACTTCTAGGTTAATTTTAATAGTATTTTGCTTTTATTCTGTTTCTAAAAGTTGCTATGATCAATATTTGTCTATTTGTAGAAACTATGACATTTCATGATGACTAATGTTCAAGTTGAGTCATAATCATAGTCTGTTATATTAAAATCAAGAGCTACTATAGGAAAGTAGTCATTTTGTAAGCAAACATCCTGTCCAGTAATGGCGGGTGGTAGGGGGGAGAATATGTCAAAAGTAACAAACTTAAATCTTTAGCTCAGTCTTTACTCTCCTTCCATTGACACAAATGGCTTGAAGACACTCACTGTATTTATCTTAAGCTTTTTCTTTTAGCTTACCTTTATTTTATTTAAGATTTTAAGAATAGTATAAAGACATGGTTAGATTTGAACATATTTAACATGATTCCTGAGATGGTTTTTCAAAAAAAACCCTTTACATTGAAAAGTTATCAGAATCTTCAGCATAGTTTTATATTATGCAAAATTTTAAGTGATCATTCCAGCTAAATATAATAACAGAAGAATAGATAATGCTACACTCTGTATTGGAATAATATTGCACCAATTATTTGAATGAAAATAGTTGTTACTCTCTCTTTTTCTTTAATATACCTGAATAATTATATGAATAATTATTTTGGAAATACAAGAGTTTAACTGGCAAATTTAAGAATTAGAGTTTATCTCTAGTTTCAAGTGTAATATCAGTTTTTTGAATAACATACTTGATTAAGGTAACAAGATTCTGTGAAAAGGAATATAAAAAATCTTTGGGGGATATTTACCCAGAGATGTATTCAATTTTTTAATAGATTTTCATAACTTTGTTTAACATTTTCTTTTTATCTTAAAATAAGATAGAATCACTAGCAAAGTTCTATAAATAAGTTACAGTGCCTTTTTTTTTTTAAGATTTTATTTATTTGACAGAGAGATAGAGCACAAGTAGGCAGAGTGGCAGGCAGAGGGAGAGGGAGAAGCAGGCTCTCCGCTGAGTAAGGAGCTGGACGTGGGGCTCTATCCCAGGGCCCCAGGATCATGACCTGAGCCGAAGGCAGCCGCTTAACCGACTGAGCCACCCAGGCGCCCCCAGTGCCTTCTTAAAGTATACTGAAGAACATGGGATTTGAGCCTTTATGGTTGTTACTTCTTTACTTGTTTTCACTTTTTATTAGACAAGTACCTGGTACATGGTGGATAGTCAAAAATATTTGTTGAATGAATAAAGGTAGTATGGAGCATAGTGTCATAGAAAATTTAGCTCAAACCTTTATACCCCCTGCTTCTAGTTCTATAACCTTGGACTTATTTTCTCTAAGTCTCATTTTTCTCAAATGCACAATGGAAGTGATAATGGCATCTCTTACATATGGCTCTTGAAGAGCATTCAGGGCCTGGCCTTAGCATGTGCTTCATGCATGCAATTATAACCAAATAATGTAATTCTGTAATTGTTTTGTTTTTACTGGCATAGGTTTTTGTGGGTTTTTTTCATTCAGATTTACAGCTGTTGTGCACATGATGTAAACATTCGAGGACCCCAAGCACATAAGCCCCTACTTAGAAAATTAAATAAAAACCTTCTGGGCTGCCTAGCACTTCTTTGCTTTCAGGGACTCTAAAGTGAATCTGAAAGAGCTCTTTTAATAGCAGCACTCATAAGATACCCTCAAAGACCTCCATGACAATAGTTATCTTACTGTCATCTTTTGACCCCCCCTGAAATATCAGAATCCAGGCCAGTATTCATTATGGTCAGCCTACCTGTCAACACCTCCCTCTTAAGAAAACCTAGGGGGCCATTCCCTCTCTTCCCACTGGTTCTTACTCTAGTTTTTCTTGAATCATATTCGTGGTTAGCAGCTCTTTGGAAAGTCTCTGGAAGCAAAATCAAGATGGCTTCACATTTTCCTCTGGAACATTTCTTGTCTTGTTTCAAGGAGTGGCTGTCTCATACTCTAGAGTGATCCATAACTTGTGGTCCTTTGGCTCTGCTTGAACAACTTCTATAAATGCCACATGCTTCATAAGGTATTGAGAAGATTAAGCACGTTTAAAACAGTAAGAAAAAAGAACCCTTACCTACCATGGAATGGAGGACACACAATTTGAAATGTGGAGGTTTAAACTCTACAACTCCAAAGTACTGAACAATTCAATGAGTTTTGGCAAATGTATGCAGTCATGTAACCACACCACACTGAAGATATAAAGACTGCCATAATCCCAACAATTTTCCCTCTTCCCTTTTGTAGTCATTATACTTGCCCTACCCATGATCCCAAGGCCATTGATTTACTTTGTCTCGCTATAGTTTTGTTTCTTCTGGAATGTCATACAAATAGAATCATTGAGTTTGTAGTTTTTTTGTTTAGCTTCTCCTGCCAAGTAAAATGTTTTTGAGATTCACCTATGTTGATGCATGTATCAGTAGTTCTTTCCTTCTTACTGAGAATAATATTTAATTGTATGAATATATCGTATTTTATTTACTCATTCACCAGTTGATGGACATTTAGATTGTTTCCAGTTTTTGGAGATTATGAATAAAGCCTCTATAAAGATTTACATGCTGATTTTGTTAGACATATGCTTTTATTTCTCTTAAATAACTATCAAAGTGTGGAACTGCCAGGTTATATGATATGTGTATGTTTAACTTTACAAGAAGCTGTCCAACTGTCTTCCATCATAGGTATGTACTATTGCATTCCCACCAGCATTGTATGGCAGTCTCAGTTGCCTCACATCCTTTTTACATGTGGTGTTATGAGTTATTTTATTTTTAATATATTTTTTAAATATTTTATTATTTTAAAGTAATCTCTATACCCAATGTGAGCTCCAACTTACAACCTCAAGGTCAAGAGTCGCATGCTCTGCTGACTAAGCCAGCCAGGCGCCCCAGTGTTATGAGTTATTTTAGACATTTTAACAAGTGTGTAGTGGCATGTGATTGTGGTTTTAATTTGCATTTACTTAATGACTAATGATGTTGAGCATCTTTTCATGTGCCTATCTGCCATCTATATATCTTTATTAGTGAAGTGTAAATTCAAATTGTTTGCCCATCTTTTATAGGGGTGTTTTGTTTTCTTATTGATTTTGAGAGTTCTTTATCTAATAAGATATGTTTTTGCAAATATTTCCATGAACATTATTTTGTGGATAGTCTTTTCACAAAGAGTGTCTTTCAGAGAGCAGAAGTTTTAAATTTTAAGTCCAATTTTTCTTGTATGGATTTGTGCTTATGGTGTTGTGTCTAAGAATTTATTCAACTCTCACAAAGATTTTCATCTATCTTTCCTTCAATAGTTTTACAGTTTTAGATTTTACATTTAGGTTTGTGATCCATTTTGTGTCAATTTTTATATATTATCTGAGATATTAATTAAGTTGTGGGGTTTTTTGCATATAGATATTCAATTATTTTGCCCTATTTGTTGCCAAACTGTCTCCATTGAGTTCTTTCCACTCTTGCCAAAATTCAGTTGATATATATTTGGGTCTATTTCTGGATCTTCTATGACACATTGATCTATTTGTCTAACCTTTTCCCAATACCAACACAGTCTTGGTTACTGCAGCTTTATAAAAGTTAAGTCTTAAAATCAAGTGGTATGAGTCTTCGAACTTTGTTCTTGTTTTTCAAACTCATTTTGACAATTCCATTTTATTTGCTTTTTCCACAGAAATTTTAGAATCTGCTTATTGATTTCTACAAAAAAGCCTGCTGGATTTTGATTGGAATCATATTGACTCTATGATCAATTCCAAGAGAAATGACAATACTGAGTTTTCCAGTCCATGAGTGTGACATATCTCTACTTTTATTTATGTCTTCTTGGATTTCTTTCATCACTGTTTTATAGTTAAGCATGAAGATTTTGTACATATTTTATTAGATTTAGATCTAAATAGTTTATGCTTTTTGGTGCTATTTTAAACAGTACTTTTAAAAGGTCTACTTTCTAACTGTTCATCGTGAGTATGTAAAAATACAATTGATTTTGCCTATTGACCTTATATCCTATTACCTTGCTAAACTCACTAATTAGTTCTAGGAGATCTTTTATAGATTATATTTGGAATTTTTCTGCATAGCCAATCATATCTTCTGTAAATAGAGTTAATTTTTATTTTTTCCTTCCTAATCTGTATGCCTTTATTTTCATGCCTTATTGCACTTGTTAGGACCTCCAGTATGATGTTGGATAGAAGTGGTGAAATTAGACATCCTTATCTTGTTTCTCATCTTCGAGGAAAGCATTCGATCTTTCACCAGTAACTATGATGTTAATTGTAGGTTTTCCATAGATATCTTTTCTTAGCTTGAGGAACATGAGGAACATCCCTTATATTCCTAGCATGCTGAGAGCTTTTTAAAAATTATGAATAGTTGTTGAATTTTTTCAAAGCCTTTTTCTGTATCTATTGAGATGACCATAGAGTTTTTCTTCTCTAGTCTGTTGATATGTTGAATTATATTGATTGATTTTTAAATTCTGAAAAAACTTGCATTTGTGAGGTAAAGCCCCCTTGGTCTTGATGTATTATCTGCTTTACATATCACTGGGTATAAATTTGCTAATATTTTGTTAAGGATTTTGTGTATATGTTCATGAGGCACATTGATCTATAGTTTTCTTTTTCTCTAATGTCTTTGTCTCTTTTTGGTATCAGGGTAATGCTGACCTCTCTCCTTTTTTTATTTTCTGTAAGAGTTTGTGTAGAGTTAGTATTATTTTTTTCCATAAATATTTAGTAGAATTCACTGGGGAAGCCATCTGAGACTGCAGTTTTCTTTATTTTAAGGTCTTGAGCCATGAATTTATTTTTAAAATGGATGTAATTGTATTCAGATTATCTATTTTTTTCTTGAAAGAAATGTCACTTGTCTTTTCATTTTCTTAACATTGTCCTTCAAAGAACAAAAGATTTTATACTACTTATATTACTTAATATAATAGACAATAACAAGCAGTTATAAGTTCTTGAGCAGTGTGGAACAGTGAAACAATAGTGTTTTAGGGAGATGAGTAGGATTCAAACAGGATCAAAGAAGACTGCAGTAAAGAGACTATCTAGCAGATGGGGGTCAAGGCAGAGGTTGTAGCAATGAAAATGAAGAGGAAAGTGAGCATTTGGATGTCACTTTAAAGAAGGAATTGACAGAACTTAGTAATGTCTGGAAGTAGGTAAAAATGGAGAAGGGCACTAAAAAATGAACCCAAGATTCTATCTGAAGAGATGTGAAGAATGTCAATAATGCTGACTGAGGTGACTTGATGGAAAGGGTAACCATTTTAGAGGTCAAGGTCATGTTTTATCTTGGGATATATTAAGTGTGAAATGAACTGCTATGGAAATTGTTGGCAAAAATAGTATGAGAAAGTATGACTGTAGAAGAGATTCCTTAATTCATGAGACTAGAGTGCTTTCGCAGGAATGAAGAGTCAGAGTGGTTGCCATAAAAAAAACCAGGATGCTCAGTTAAATTAAAATTTCTGATGAATAATGAATAATTGTGTGGGGGGGTATAAGCTTGTCCCAAATACCGCATTGGACATACTTATATTAAAAAAACTATCCATTGTTTATCTTAAATTCAAATTTTATTGGGCATCCTATATTTTTATTGCTAAGTGTGGCAATCCTAGGATCTGAGAACTTTGACTTCATTGTGGACATTGACCCCATGGGCCTCAAAGTAGAAAGAGTATGAAAATAGAGGATCGTAAGGTGCCTGGCTGGCTTAGTGGGTAAAGCATCCTATACTTGATCTCAGGGTTGTGAGTTTGAGCCCCATGTTAGGTATAGAGATTACTTAAAAAAAAAAAAAAAGTAAAAAAATAAAAACAGAGGATCACAGAACTTTTAGAGGAATCTAAAGATTCTAAACAGTATAGGTTGAGGACCAGGCTGTTGGTGATTACAGAGAATTCATATTATCCAAATCATATGCCTATTTTCAAATTTTAGACTGTAAATATAAATGTTAACTGCACATAAATTTTGCTTTCAGTAATACTAAAAATCATTTATAGCCAAGGAAATGGACACACTAAACACAATGTTAAACTATATTTCAAAAAAATTAAATGTAGTTTCTTTTAAAAATAGCAAATCATACTGATAATCTTATCAAAAAAGATAATTTGAAAAAAGAGGAAAATACCATAAAATTGGCCTAAGGCTTTGCAAGAATTTGTTTTGGGGCACCTGGGTGGCCCAGTCGGTTAAGTGTCCAACTCTGGATTTCAGCTCAGGTCACACTCTCAAGGTTGTGAGATGGAGCCCCGCCCTGGGCATGGAACCTGCTTAAGATTCTCTCTCTCTCTCTCCCTCTGCCCCTCCCCTCACCCCGCACACGCACGCATGCACTCTCTCTCTCTCTCTCAAAAAAAAAATAAAGGAATTGGTTTCATGGGATAAATAATATTATAGCATACAACTACAGCTACAATAACTCTCCCAGGTAAGTGCTATTATTCCCTTTTCCAATGAGGAAACTGAGGCTGTTTTAGTCTCTTACTTGAGGTAACATAGTATGGTGGCTTTATGCTGTGTCAGTTTAGCCAAGCTGGAATTTCCCAAACTTCCTGACTTGTATGGTTCCCAGTCAGCTCTACTGATCTGCAGTGACGTCAGGCTCACCACAGAGCCTTTACAGACCCATTCATGCTCCCAGGGTAGCGACTTTCTCTGATCCTTCAACTATCTCCTCCTTTCCAGATCTTTACTACCACATTTTCTCCCATAATTGTGTAAGTTCCAATCTCTATAATGAATTCCTTATTCCACATTACACCTACTGGTTCTGCTTCCCTGATTGAACTATTAACTGATAACATATAGTAAGAAAATTGCTGGGTATCTTCTCAAGTCCATCTGTCTGGCTCCTAGGTGCCATAGTCTTCTCATTTTGGGAAAAAAAAAAAAAAACAATTAAGACTTTTATTTGAATGACACTCATTATCAAGTGTGGCTTGTTATAGATGGTATGATTGCTTAGTTGTTATCTTGCTGAAATTGGTAGGTTTCATAGCAATTTGAACCTCTTTCATGTTTCCCAACACATTCTATTTTGAATTACAGTCATTGTGTATATGTCCTCTCCAGTACTGAATGCTAAAGTTCTTTATGGTCCAGAAAGCCCTATTTATTCTCCAATAGCTCTGCCACAGTATTTTGCAGACAGTAGGTACTCGATAAATGTTTGCTACTTTTACTATGTCTGGCTTACTTCCTCAAAAATATGCAAAACAGTCCCACATCAGAATATAAATCTATACTTGGGGACAGTAGGTATATGTTTTAATATGTAGAAGAGATATTGCAGTTAAATGGGAATGCATAGAAAGATGAACTATTTTATTTTATTTTCTCTTTAAAGACTGTATTTTTAAGTAATCTCTACACCTGATGTGGGGCTTGAACTCATTACCCTGAGATCAAGAGTTGCGCGTTCCACCGACTGAACCAGCCAGGCACCCCTAGAAAGAGGAACAATTTTAAGTAGGAATTGGGCTGTTGTTCAAAGGGTTGGAATATTCTTGTTACAAGTTGAGGCTAAGCTTCAGAATGAAAGGCAGAATCTTGCCTTCCCTTGAACATTGTAGGCTCATGATCGAGATTTTTGTTACATGCTACCGAAAAGATACTGTCTCATGGCAGATAGCATAGTGCATCCACCAGTTTTCTTACTCCTTAGAGGCTTATGCTACCTGATTTATTCAGTAAAAGATTTTTGGAAAGGATAATAAGTTGCTCTCAGATCTCTGGGAAGATCAGAGAATGAGGCTTTTGAACAGTGAAACCAGTCCTCTGGGAAAAAATTGTTTCTTAATTTCTGTGCGACTTACAAGTAATGATTATAGACATAACACACTTTTAAATTTAATCTGTATTATTAACATTTTTCCATAACTTAAACTCTAGACAGTCAACAAAACAATAAATCAAGCCCTACTTTGTGGTGTTTGCCAATTTCCGTGGTGTCAATATTCCCATCATGGCTGATTTCAAGCTCCTCATGTGATGTCACTGAACACAGAATTGGGAAGAGATGTATCATACAGATATAATAATAGATGTAAATAACCTTAAGTCCATAGATAACAGTAAAATGTAGAAAAATAATTAGGAAGTAATGAGTTTTGAGGACTTACCTTTGTTTTATATACAATTTATTTAGCTATGTATAAGTTTATGTAATTTAATATTTAGTATTACATTTAATAGTTGATGACTGGCTCACAAAATTCTGGCAACTTAGCAGTCACATTTTACAAGCTGGTACGACGGGCTCTAGCACACCATTGCTTTGGGGCCACCCAGCCAGGAAACAGCACACCGAATCACCCACAGCACCGCTCCATGGAACATAGCACTGCACAGGGAATAGCTGATAGCAGGCAGAATCGCTGGGCACAGGACCTGTCACTAGCTGGGCCAGGAGGGTTGTGCCGGAACTATTCCCCTTGTTGTTTCAGGAAATGGCTGCAGTTGACGTCTGTCACCATGACACTTGTGTCTTTGTGTTGCTCACTCCCAAGACTGAATTGGTAGAGGCATCTGATTGATAGCTCTCACATAGATTCAAGGAATCTGAAAAAAGAACTACAATACTTCACATTTTCAGCTTAGTTGATGGCAGGCTCCACCTCATAAAATGAGGGTTTCTACAAATACAAAAAAGAGTTCAGATATTGGGTGCAAAAAGAATAACAAGCTTCTGCTCAACTCTACGTTTTACCCCTTTGACTGCCTAATAACAGCATACAATCTACTTCCCATACTCAAAACTTCCCAAAGTGGAAAGAAGCAAGGGAGAAAAAGGAGGGAGAGACAGGAGAAGAATCTTAGAAGAAAAGAAATGATTCCAATTAACATGATGAGCAAGCCCCAGGATAATGGAAAATGTGTTCACCTGCTTTGCCAGAATGCTCAACCCAGTCTCATTAGTAACTGCATCCAGTTCCAAGTCAGAATCCCAGGATGATGTGCGTCCCTTTTCTAGTTTCATCACCATCCCATCTCAATATTCTGTAATCCATGGACTAAGTTGTAAAGTCAATCACTAGATTAATTTAAAGTCAATATAAAATAATGGGGAAAAGAGACCTGCAGAGAAAATGGAACTTAGTTAAAATGTATAGATACATACCTGACTTAGGAAAGAAGAAACTAATCCTTGTTCATATCACGAATCACCAGGCAAGGGTTGATGTTATGATTTTCCTCCTCCTATATGTTCCACATTCCCTTTGCCTTCAGCTGGTTAAGGTTCTTAACCCAAAGGGATTCAAACCAATGGTCCTGAAAGATCTGAGCCCTTAATGGTCTGGCATATTTGGGTTTTTATAATTTTCACCACTGTTAAAGTAGTATTAGGAGGTGATCTGCTGTATCCTCAAGAATCAGTGTATACTCTTCCCTTACTCTTTATTTCGTGGCAACCTTATTTTACTTAAATAGGAGTAAGTAGTCAGGAGTATTCACCCCATAAGACAATGTCATACTTTGTTTTTGAACTGTTATCCAGTGGCATGAGAAGCCCAAGTTGGCCATGTGACACTCTCAGTTTATAATTCAAGGGAATCTATGGTTTACCTCTAATGGAAACATTCTTTCCTTGAGTACTAAGACCTCTATGCCAGAGCCCAGTGTCACTGGGATAGTAAGCAAACATTTTGCAGATGGATCATTAGGGGCAATAGTGAAAGATTTCACTCTTACTTCCTCCTCTTGGTTCCCAAATCCATCTATTCAAGCTGTGGGAGAGTGGGTTGTTGGTTAAAAACATTTGTTAACATCCCATAAGAGAGCACAACAATCCGTCAAGGACAGATACTATTATTTTACCGTTCAATAGGGCCAGCTACTTCTGAGTGATGTCTACAAGATAAGTGAATCCCATGGCTTTCAACTCACTGTCTTACCTCTTCATCTAAAAAGGAGATTAAATTTTTGGTAATATGCTTCCTTTTTCAAGACATCTATCAGCTTCACTGACAATACAGTTTAGTTAAACAGTGATGTAAAAAGAATCATTAACCCTGCATCTGTTAGGGTCGTTATGATGCCTCTTACCTCTGTGATCCCTCAGGGGTGGATATTGCTTTATGGTGACTTGTTGGTATGGAGAGGTATACAGGGGATGCTACAAGAGCTCTGAATGTGGCCCTTCCTGCCATAATAGCTCTTGCTCTTGCAATGACAGGAGTCAGTGTGGAGATTCTTTCATATTTTAAGTTCATCAGATCAAAATTTTATTTCTCATTTTTTATTTATTCGATAAATACTTATAAAGGCATTGTTCTGGTTGCTTGCAATGCAACAAGGAAAAAAAAAAAACCAGACAAAAATCCCTGCTCTAATGGAGCTTGTGTTCTAAAAGAAAGACAACAAACTAACTGACTGACTAATATAGTACACTAGTAAGTCAAGGAAGGGGGTTAAGGAGTTCTAGATGGAAAGGTGTTTGCATTTTTTATAGGGTGGTCAGGGATGGACTTACTTGAGCTAAGATTAAAGGAAGCAAGGGAAGCAATCTCATCGTGTTCTATGAACCACAGTTTCATTCAGGAATTAGAGTTAGTTCTGAACCAGTTTCCAATAACCTTTCAAACATCTTTACAGTATATCCTTACACTGATCAATGACTTGCAAGTCCAGGAGGAAGATACACGGTACGGACATGTGATGTTGCTATGGGTTCTTCCTCCAAAGGTCCCTGCCTCTCTTTCAATGCAGACACTCTGGGTCACTGAACTGACTCAGGCTCAGGAGTCAGATGAGTGGCCTGAGTCCCCACTATTAAAGCTCACAGCAAATCTCTGTTGACCAGATAGAACTTCTGGTTATTTAGATCAAGTAGGCCTTTAATGGGCTGACTGTGTGATTTGGTTCTAGGGACCCAATATTCAAATAGCTGTTGGCAAAGATTCCTGTAAGGCTCATTCTATTTATCACTCCCATTCTGCTGCCACATACACCTTCCCAGGTGATACTACACTGGAACCTTGGTACTCCCTTTATGAGTTCATTGGGGAGTGAAATCAAAGGCACATTTCAATCACTACATGCCCCAGCTACACAGAACAGCCAGTACAATGTTTATTCATTTGTTTTTCAATGTTGACACTACTCTCACCAAGGATTATCTTTTGGACCCTCAAGGGACACAGTTAGGAGTGGGGAGAACAGCCTCTGCATGACCATTCCACTTCAACATTTTTATTTCCCTACTATTTGGATTTCTTCCTTGACATTATATCAAGGAATTTCAGGTATCTAAACTTTATTTAGCCAGGTTTCAGGCAACCAACTGGGTAATCCGTTAGAAACAGTCCCAGCTGCTTGAGGCAGTGCACCGAATAAATTCAGTCTGACCAAAAATTCCGTCCCATTGTCTTTGGTCGAACATCCTCAGAATCCATTTCCAAAGTTTAGCAATATCAATTAGCATAATTTTACAACTTTGATGTATAGTTAGTATCTCTTTTATTGGATTTTGTTACTATAGCCTATCACCTTCAGGACATACTAGGATGTATATAATATATGTAACTATACGTATTCTATATACTAATACATGTATTCCATATACTACATAGTTATTTATGTATATGTGTATATATGTAACTATATAGAGCTATATAGTATTTATATATGTATATACAGTAGTTATATGTATATATAGTAGTTATATATGTATATATTGTAATATGTTAATATATGCATATAGTGATATTATGTTAATACCATATTAATAATAATTAGTTATTATTAATATTATTAATTATACAATTAATGGTATTATGTATATCATATTAACTAGATTTAATATCACTATAGTGATATATATGTTAATATCACAATATATACATATATAACTATATACAGTTGTATATGTAGTTATATATGTATACATAACTGTAGTTACATATATATCCACACAAACGTATATATAACTGTAGAGATAGATAAATAGACAGACACAATGAGGTGTTTAGAAGGTAAAATATGAGGGAACTATTTCTCATCAGGCCAGGTCTTTATAGAATCTTCAGGCAAAGCAAGAACTGTCTTATCAGCTTTAGTTGGCAAGGGATACTCAATGGGGGTTGGAGGTTCAGTATATTCTGAGTTATTCTAATCCTCCCATATATCTATATTCCAATCCTCAGGGTCCTACAGTTTTTCATTCAGTCCCTTAACTTGAACATGAGAAATCTATAAGGCTGGTACTTCAACTGATTCTGAAGTTAGATAACTCACAAGATCTAAGCTGATGTTTGATTTTCAATAATCTCAGCTTTTATTTTGGGGTCTATCAGCTCTGATGAACAATAGGTAAGAGATTCTTCAAGAATAATCATAGGAAGTTCCTAGTTTTAGTTTATATATGCCAATTGCTTAGAACTTTAAGTTTGGCCATTTTTTTTCCTTTAAGTTCTTCAATACCATTAGAAGCACCTATTCTACCCTGTAGTCTTTGAATTATTCATACCTTTCATACTGTTTCTTGGGAATAGGCCTTGGGTCTTTCAATGCTTTATATGAATTAGCACTTCATGCCAGGTGACCATACTTAACTGCACCATGTAATACCAAAGTCCCAACCTTCAATACTACTTGAATTTTTACTCCATTCAGCCCCAACCTGGCCAGATAACTAATTCCATCGTCTCTACTACTCTAGACATTTTGTCCGCACTCATGGAGCACTGCAGAAACACCAACAAATTCAAATATGTTTATCTCTGTGTTTGAGACCACATTCACATCATGGCTCTTCTGTTATGACATTGCACATGCAGACATGTTGCAAGAAATTAAATCATAGGGATAAGTCATTTTATATAATTTCTATTCTTGATATTTCTACTTTGATACTTTAGAATTAGGAAGACTTGGGTTCTAACCCTAGATCCATAATATGCTTGTGGTATAATCTTGGGTAAACTACTCTTTAAGCCTCAGTTTCCTTATTTGTAAAAATGGGGATAATACTATTTACCTAATTGTTGGGTGATGGTGTCATGAGAATTAAATAAAATCATCTGTAAAGAACTCAGAAAACTCTGAGCTCCTATTTCTTAAGTGAAACCTCATGAGGCTTTGGAAATCACCCCATTTCATCAGGAAGACATTTACAAATGATCATAACATGCCTCAGCAGGTGTCTAAACTCACCCATTATAAAACTGTCACGATTAAAAAGCAACACACACACTGCATCAATTCGATGGAGAGTCTCAGTGTGGAATTCAGAAACTAGTGAGGCTGCTCCTTGAGGGCAAGTACTGTGTCTCCCTGCCTACTGTATCCCGATCTACTACCACACCTCCTAGAGAGCATGGCCAAGATCAGGCACTGAGCAAATATTCATTGAATAATTACAATGTTTCTTCTAATCTTGTCCCCAAATTCTAGGAAGATTCTTTTCTTTTCCTTTGCAGAAACTGAGAAGCTGGTTTTAAAATTAATATGGAAATGCAAAATGTGAAGAATACCCAAGGCAATCTTGAAAAACAAGGTTGGAGGACTTTCACTGTCAGATACTAGGATGCATATCACAAAGCTATAATAATTAGGCCAATGTGGTATTTGTGCATAGATAAACCATTATATAGAACATAATAAAGAATTCGGGAAAAGATTCATACACATACAAGCTACCTGATTTAAGATAAAAGTGATACTGCAGGCCAGCAGAGCGAGGATTGGCATGGGTCAATTGATTGCCCATATGGAAAAAAAAGTCTTAACCCTTGCACCACATCTAACACAAAAGTAAGTTTTCAGGCAGACTCAGGTAGATTGTGAAAGGTAAAATTATAGAGCTTTTAGAAGAAAGTACAGGAGAAATATTTATGACATCAGAGTAGGCAAAGATGGTTTAAGCACAATACAAATAGGGCTTTCCACAAAAGAAAAAAAATAATAAATAGGACTATATTAAAATTAAGAAGGCTGTTCTTCAAAAGGAGAAAAAGTTCACCCTTAAGAAAATGAAAAGGCAAACTATAGTGTGGGAAAAGATATAACAATACATATATGGACAAAAGACTTATCCAAATATATAAAAAACTTCTATAAATCAAGAAAAGGACAGAATACCAATAAGAAAATGGACAAAATATTTGAACAAACTTTCACAAAAGATGAGGTAAAATGGCCAATAAGCCTATGAGAAGATGTCCAACTTCTTTAGACAATAAGGAAATGCAAATTAAAACCACATTGGTTCCTGCAAACATTTAAAGAAGTGGGGTGCCTGGGTGGCTCAGTTGTTAAGCCTCTGCCTTCAGCTCAGGTCATGGTCCCAGGGTCCTGGGATCGAGCCCCGCATCGGGCTCCCTGCTCTGCGGGAAGCCTGCTTCTCCTTCTCCCACTCCCCCTGCTTGTGTTCCCTCTCTCGCTGTGTTTCTCTCTATCAAATAAATAAAATCTTTAAAAAAAAAACAAACATTTTAAAGAAGAATTAATAACAATTATTTTCAATCTCTTCTGAAGAATGGAAGAACAAACACGAACTCATACTATACAATCAGTATTGTTCTGATACTAAAGTCAGACAGAGATACCACACAAAAAAGAAAAGTATAGGCCAATATTCCTTACAAATATGAGTTCAAAAATCCTCAACAAAATACTAGCAAATCAAATCCAACAACATGTTAAAATCATTATATACAATGACAATGTGGGAAATATCCCAGAAATGCAAGGGTGATTGAACGTAAGAAAATCAATGTGACATGCCACATTAATAGCATGAAAGTAAAAACTACATGATCATCTCAACTGATACAGAAAAGGCATTTGACAAAATCTAAAACACTTCCATGATAAAAAAACACTCAGAAAACTAGGAATAAAAGGGAACGCCTTCAACATGATAAAGGGCATCTGTGAAGAACCACTACTACCATACTCAGTGGTGAAAGACTGAAAACTTCCCCCTACGAGCTAACAGACAAGGATGTCTGTTTTAACCACTACTATTCAACAATGTGCTGAGAGTTCTACCCAGAGTGAGTGGGCAAGAAAAAGAAATGATAGGCATCCAGACTGGAGAGGAAGAAGTAAAACTATCTCTGTTCATGATGACATGATCCTACATGTGAAAAATGTCCAAGACTCTTCCAAAAAGAAAAAAAAAAAGCCTGCTAGAGCTAATAAATTTCGGCAAAGTTTCAAAGTGCAAGATCACACACATATTCTCTCTCCCTCTGTCTCTCTCTCTCTCTCACACACACACACAGAGAAGTGCATTTCTATACACCAGCAATGAACAATCTGATGAGGAAATTAAGAAAACAATTCCATTTTCAAGATCATCCAAAAGAATAAAGTGCCTGGAATAAATTTAACCAAGTCGGTGAAAGAATCATACACTGAAAACTATAAAACATTGCTTTAAAAAATTAAAGAAGATCTAAATAAATGGAAAGATAGCCTGTGTTCATTGAATGGAAGTCTTAATATTGTTAAGATGGTAATACTACTCAAAGTGATCTACAGATTCAGTGAAATCTGTCAACATCCTAATGACAATTTTTGTAGAAATGGAAAAATCAATTCTCAAATTCATATGGAATTACAAGGGGCCCTTAACAGCTGGAAAATATTGAAAAAGAACAAAGTTGAAGGACTCACACTTCCCAATTTCAGAACTTCACTACAAACCTAGAGTAACCAAAACATTGTGGTACTGATATAAAGATATATACGTAGACCAATGTAATAGAATTGAGATTCCAGAAGTAAATCCATACATCTGTGGTCACTTGGTTTTCAACAAGGATGATAAGACCATTCAATGGGAGAAAGGACACTCTCTTCAACAAATGGTGCTGTCCTAACAGTGGATCGTGGATCACCACATCAAAAACCAATGATGTATTGTATGGTGACCAACCAACATAATAAAATTTAAAAAAATAAAAAATATATTAAAAAATGGTGCTGTCATAATCAGATGCAAAAGAATGAAGCTGTCCTCTACTTCACATTATATATAAAAATTAATTCAAAATGGATCAATAATCTACATATAAGAGCTAAAATCGTACAGGTCTTGGAAGAAAACATAAAAGTAATTCTTCACAGCCTTAGATTTAACAATGGATTCTTAGATATGACATGAAAAGCACAAGCAACAACAAAAATAGATAAATTGGACTTCACGAAAATTAAACATTTTGTGCTAATGTTCAAGGACATTATCAAGAAAGTGAAAAGATAACCTATAGAATGTGAGAAATTATTCACAAATAATATATCTGATAAAGGTCTAGTATCCAGAATATATTAAGAACTCTCACTACTCAACAGGAAAAAGACAAACAGTCCAATTAATATTAATACAGGCAAATGACTTAAACAGACATATCTCCAAACAAGATATGTAAATGGCCAAGGAGCACATGAAAAGATGCTCAACGTCATTAGTCATTAGGGAAATGTAAATCAAAACCACAATAAGGTCCCACTTCATACCCATTAGGATGGCTGTGGCTATAGTCCTAAGTGACTGCCCTTGGCTCAGGTCCTGATCCCAGGGTCCTGGGATCAAGTCCCACAGCGGGCTCCCTGCTCAGCCAGGAGCCTGCTTCTCCCTCTGCCTGCCACTCCCCCTGCTTGTGCTCGCTCTCTCTCTCTGACAAATAAGTAAAATCTTTTATTAAAATAAAATAAAATCTGGAAAATATTAAGCATTATTTTTCTGCTGAGGATGTGGAGAAATTGGAGCCCTGATACACTGTGGGTAGGAATCTAAAATGGTTAGACTGCTGTTGAAACACTGGCAATTCCCTGGTAAGTTAAACGGAATTATCATGTGGCTCAGGAATTCCACTCCTAGGATTTATATATATATATATCCAAAAGAATCAAAAAGAGGGATTCAACCAAATACATGTGCACACATATGTACAGCAGTACTATTCACCATAACCAAAAGGTGGAAACAGCCCAAATGTCCATCAGTGGATGCAGAAATAAACAATTGTAGTATTCAATTCATACAATGAATTATTCAGCTTTAAAAAGAATGAAGTACTGATACAGTGTGAATGAACCTTGAAAACATATGATTCCATTTATATGAAATATCCAGAATAAGCAAATCCATAGAGACAGAATGCAGATTGGTGGTTGCCATGGATAGGTGGGGAGGATTCAGGGAACAGGGAGTGAATGCTCTGTGGGTACAGAGTTTCCTTGTGGGGTGATGAAATATTCTAGAGCTAGATAGACATGGTGATTGCACAACATTGTGAATGTTCTAAATGTTATTGAATTGTTTACTCTTAAAATGTTAATTTTATGTTATGTGAATTTCACTTCAATAAAACAAATGTTTAAAAAATACACTTTGGGATATCCACCAGAAGAGCAAAACTAAAAAAAAAAAAAAAAGACATAAATTCTAAATTTTGGCAGGGATGTAGAGCAACAGGAATTTTCATATACTGCTAGGTGGGTGTGTAAATTGTTTACAATTCCTTGAGAAAACTGACAATGTCTACCAGAGCTGCATTTGCATACCCTACGACCTAGCAAATCTTCTCTTCAGCATATGCCCCAAAGAAATGCAAACCTACATATTTATTAAAAAAGAGGGGTACTCAAATATTCACAGGAATACTATTTGTATTCTATCTGTACAGTAGTATAGATAAATGAATTACTATATAGCAACGAGAAAGAACAGTCTAAAACTACATGCAACAATGTGAGTGAATCTCATGAACATAATATCGAGTAAAAAAAGCCGACACAAAAGAGGGCATGTTGGGGGCGCCTGGGTGGCTCAGTCGTTAAGCGTCTGCCTTCGGCTCAGGTCATGATCCCAGGGTCCTGGGATCAAGTGCTGCATCGGGCTCCCTGCTCCGCGGGAAGCCTGCTTCTCCCTCTCCCACTCCCCTTCCGTGTGTTCCCTCTCTCGTTGTGTCTCTCTCTGTCAAATAAATAAATACAATCTTTAAAAAAAAAATTCTTTTTTTAAAGTCCCAAGCTTGCTCTTTAAAAAAAAAAAAAAAGAGAGCATGTTGTATGATTCCATTTATACAAAGTTCAAAAGACAGTTATGGCCAATCTACGTGGGTAGACGACCCATTAGTGGTTGCTGTTGATGAGGTAGTGACTAGAAGGAGTAGGGAGTGCCTTCTGGGGGTGCTGAGGATATTCTGTTTCTTGATCTGTTGCTGTTCCATTGGTATGTTCCATTTATGAAAGTTCATGAGCTATTCTTTTATCATATGTGTTCTTTCCTGTTTATATTATTATTCCTCAATAAAAATTAAAAAATATTCTAACAGAGGAGTTTTGAATGGTCGGGGAAACCTGTCTCTAAGGCCTTGGAAAGAGTGCAGATGAATCAAGACTTCCTTACCTCTAAAAAACTTAGGAATCCAGGGCAATTTGGATCGTGTAACAGGAATCCTTGTGCTCTACCTTCTTTTGGAGCTGTAACAGCCATGTGACTTCTTCTCGGAATTTTGATTCGTATTTTGAAAGAAAAGCATCATTTCATTTGGTTACATTAGGAATAGGGAATTGTCGGGGCGCCTGGGTGGCTCAGTCGTTAAGCGTCTGCCTTCGACTCAGGTCATGATCTCAGGGTCCTGGGATTGAGCCCCGCATCGAGCCCCACATTGGGATCCCTTCTCATCAGGAAGCCTGCTTCTCCCTCTCCCACTCCCTCCGCCTGTGTTCCCTCTCTAGCTGTATCTCTCTCTGTCAAATAAATAAATAAATAAATAAAATCTTAAAAAAAAAAGCTTAAAAAAAAAAAGGAATAGGGAATTGTAGCTGGAAAGGACCTTCGAGATGGTCTAGTCCAATTCCCTAATTTTATTAGGTAGGGGGAAAAAGCACAGAGAAGTTATGTAATGTAAACCACATGTTTCCTTCTCTGTTCACATGAGTGATCTTAAGGGATTCCAAATCTTCCCTCCTCCCACTTCTGACTCAAATCACATAATTTTCAGATTTGAAGCTTTGAAATTATTTTTTAAAAGGAAAACTTAAAACACCAATAAAGTGTCCCCTCTGAGCGGTCTTTCTTAAATTAAAAACAAAGTAGAGTGAATCTCAGGCGGTTTTGAGATCTAACAGATGATTAAATTAGGAAATTCAATTTCATTGATTTGTTATGATAAATTTCCTTATTATACATGACATTGAAATAATAGAATTAAATGCACTACAGGATTTTAATAACAGATGAGAAGCTAAATGAGCTAATTCTGTAAAATGCTCCAATTCCGTACTTCTTTATGAGAAGCTTTAATAATCACAAAATTTTCTGGAGAAGTTGAAACATTTTCTGCTCACAAAATACCACCAAACCATTTTCTGCAAATGTCCAAGTTATTTTTGCATTTCTATTTAAAAAAATAAATCTGAGATTTTGTCAAAATCTGTCAATTCTCCTGAATTCCAGTCCATTTATATTAAACAAGGCATGAATTGACAAGCTCTTAACCATAAGCTTGAGACAGACAGTCATTTTGATCTTCTCAGTTGGAATTCCTGTTCTCAACACCTATACTTGATGCACATACATAGTCCCTTGGCTGTCATCCCTGTGCCCATCTGTTGGCATGGCTTGGTGCCCATCACAAGTTTGGACTCCAGCCCTAGTGTGTAGGTGCCAGGGAATAACAGTTTACACGAGCAGCCTGCACGACAATGTAAATGTATTCTCTGCCCAATGTCTAGACGTGGTGTCCACTAAACCTGGGGGCTGAGCGCCTCTCCCTTTGTTAGATGACATTTTTCATCACACGGTTTTGACAGATGACACGCAGAACACAACAGTGGAAGTTGAAGAGAAGAGGCTGAGGGAAGTGAGCTTCCTGGTCTTTAAGGTTTTAAAGCCTGCAGGTTAATTTTACTGTGGCAGCTACATGGCAAGGCATGAAAATCATCACGGAAGTGTCACCAGAGTGGTATAGCCAATAGGAGGAAACATCTCCACCCCTTGTGAGATCAGCTATAGCAGACAACTGACCCACAAAAGACTATACACTCGTTTTTTTCTTTCTTTCTTTCTTTTTTTTTTTTTTTTTAAGATTTATTTATTTATTTGAGAGAGAGCGAGTGTGCAAGTGTGTGCGAGCGTGGGGGGGGGCGGTGCAGAGGGAGAGGGAAAGAGAGTCTTCAGCAGACCCTGTGTTGAGTGCCCACCTGATGTGGGGCTCAATCCCACAACCCTGAGATCACAACCTGAGATTAGGACCTAAACTAAACCCAGTCGGCTGCCGACTGACTGCACCGTCCAGGTGCCCCTACACTTGTTTCTTTAAATTACCCAAAGGGTCAAAAAGCTAGGGTTTTTTGCTTTTTTTCCCTAAAAGTTTTTGTTTGTGATGCCCCTTCATATCAGGCAAGAAAAAAAGTTTTTTCTGGGTGTTTCTAGGCTTTAGAGAAACTACTACTTACTGTGGTTGAAATAGAAAAGATAAAAGTCAGGGCGCCTGCGTGCCTCAGTCGTTAGGCGTCTGCCTTCGGCTCAGGTCACGATCCCGGGGTCCTGGGATCCAGTCCCGCATCGGGCTCCCTGCTCGGCGGGAAGCATGCTTCTCCCTCTCCCACTCCCCCTGCTTGTGTTCCCTCTCTCGCTGTGTCTCTCTCTGTCAAATAAATAAAATCTTAAAAAAAGAAAAGATAAAAGTCTATTATATAGTATCTGCTGTGCTGTTCATAGCTCAGTTAGAGACATGATTGTTTTCAAACATAAGTCTTAAATATAAATATCATACTATTTCCTATATTTAATTATTCCTAGAAAATGTTAGGAGTATGCAATGATATGTTAAAGCATAAGGTATAAGACAATTTAAATTTAAATCTCTCTGACTCTTCAAATACAGGGAAAAGGGAGCTAGAATCATAGATGCAGAAGGGAACACAAGATCTTATAAGATCTGATGATTTATTCTTTACTTCAAAAGAAAGTGACTTAAGTCATGAAACCCAGGCATTAATCTTGCAGAACTCCTGAGAAATGAATAGTAAATATGAATACTGATAGAAAACATGGCCCATTACAATTGCTTTTGTGCCTTGGAAAAGTACTCAATTTGTATGAAAGTTAGCAAGATTTGAGGGCTTGTTTATTTTCTGCCAGAAGATGTTAATTATCTTTTTTTTTTTTAAGATTTCTTTAATTATTTTAGAGAGAGAGAGCATGAGCGGGAAGATCATGAGCAGGAAGTGCAGAGGGAGAGTGAGAGGGATCGAGAACCTCAAACAGACTCAGTGCTGAGTGCAGAGCCCCATGTGGGGCTCAATCCCATGACCCTGAGATCAGGACCTGAGCTGAAGCCAAGAGCCGAATGCTTAACCAACTGTGCCACCCAGGCACCCCTGTGAATTATCTTTTCTATGACAAGTCTGTAGTGAGAATGAAAGAATAAATATATATACTTTTACCTTAAGTGATTAGTAAACATGTATTAAGCACCTATTATATACCTCACATGTGCTAAATATAAAAGGGATATAAAATCCACTCATTAAATTCAGTGGTTTATCAATAGAAGATTATGGTTTAAAAAACCCTGAATTCAGTCTCAGAAGAATCAGTTTTCTAGTCCTGGATACACCAATTGCCAGCTATGAAACCTCAAACAATTCACTTTTTCTCTTTGAATTTCACTTTCCTTATCTGTAAAATGAAAATAATGATGTTTACCTTGGTTTTGTTTTTGTTTTTGTTTTAATTTTTTCTTTTTCTTTTATTTTTTAATTTAAATTTTAGTAGTTCACATACAGTGCAATATTGGTTTCTGGAGTAGAATTCAGTGATTCATCACTTACGTACAACACCCAGTGCTAATCATAACAAGTGCCCTCCTTAATACCCATCCCACACCCACCTCCCGCCATCAACCCTCACTTTGTTCTCTATTCTTAAGCATTTCTTATGGTTTGTTTCCCTCTCTCCTTTTTTCTCCTGCCCTGGTTTCTTTTAATGTGGTCATGGTTATAAACAAGTAGGCTATGTAAAAGCTCTTTGAATGGATAAAGAAGATGTGGTATATATATACAATGGAATATTATGCAGCCATCAAAAGGAATGAGATCTTGCCATTTGCAACGACGTGGATGGAACTGGAAGGTATTATGTTGAGCGAAATAAGTCAAACAGAGAAAGACATGTATCATATGACCTCACTGATATGAGGAATTCTTAATTGCAGGAAACAAACTGAGGGTTGCTGGAGTGGGGGGTGAGGTGGGAGGGATGGGGTGACTGGGTGATAGACACTGGGGAGGGTATGTGCTCTGGTAAGCGCTGTGAATTGTGCAAGACTGTTGAATCTCAGATCTGTACCTCTGAAACAAATAATGCAATATATGTTAAGAAAAAAAAAAGAAGAAGAAGGTAGCAGGAGGGGAAGAATGAAGGGGGGGAAATCAGAGGGGTAGACGAGCCATGAGAGACGATGGACTCTGAAAAACAAACTGAGGGTTCTAGAGGGGATGGGGGTGGGAGGATGGGTTAGCCTGGTGATGGGTATTGAGGAGGGCACATTCTGCATGGAGCACTGGGTGTTATATGCAAACAATGAATCATGGAACACTACATCTAAAACTAATGATGTAATGTATGGGGATTAATGTAAGAATAAAAATATTTAAAAAATAAATAAATAAACATCTGGAGCAAGGATAAAAAAAAAAAGCTCTTTGAAAATCACAAAGCATGGTAAAAATAAGAGGCATATTGATCCCTAGAAAAATCACCATCATCCATTTCTAGAAAATTCTTTACTTTGTTATTTGATTTTTTAAAAAGATTTTATGTATTTATTTGACAGAGAGAGACACAGCAAGAGAGGGAACACAAGCAGGGGGAGTGGGAGAGGGAGAAGCAGGCTCTCCGCCGAGCGGGGAGCCTGATGCGGGGCTCGATCCCAGGACCCTGGGACCATGACCTGAGCTGAAGGCGGACACTTAACTATGGAGCCACCCAAGCACCCCCAGCAAGTATTTAATGAATGCCTACAATATGATGGACACTGTTAGATAATCGTGATCACAAAGAGAAAAAGTTATGGTGGCTTCTTTTAAGGGGTCTATCCTTCATGAAAGCACACTTGTTAATTATGCTTTTGCCTTAGTCATAAATACTCTCTATTTACTTATCTATTCGTTCAACTTGTATCTATTGGCCACTTATTATGTGCTAGGCATGGCTCTAGATGAATAAACAAAATTTCCTGCCATCATGGAGCTGGCATTCAAGTGAGGGGAGATAGACAATCAACTAATAAGTAAAATATACATCAGAATGTAATAAATGCTATGGAGAAAAGTAAAGAGACAAGAGGTAGAGGGCTGGGGGGAAGTTGGAAGTGGCACTTTTAAATGGGCAGGTCAGCTAAAGACTCACTGACAAGATGACTTTGAATCCAGACCTGAAAATATCTATGAAGCTATGTGGAGAAAGACCATTGGTAGTGGACCAACCATTCCGAAGATCTTGAGGAGAGAGCATGCCTGGAGGGATAGCAAGGAAGCTGGTGTGGCTAGGGCAGAGGTGGGGCACCTGAGGTAGTTGTGAAGACTTTGACCTTGACTCTGCCTGAGATGGGAATACATTGGAGGGTTGTAAGCAGAGGAGGAGACTTTAAAAGGATCATCTCAGCTGCTATATCCAAAGTAGACTTCAGGTATGGGGGTTAGAGAAGAAGGTTAAAGTGGGGAAACCAGTTAGGAGACTATTGCAAGAATTTAGGTGAGAGATGATGGCAGCCTGCACCGTGACAGAGGTAGTGAGAGTGGTCAAAGTGTGGAGAGATTATGAAGGTAGAACCCCTAGGGTTTCTTCCCAGATTAGATGTGGGCAGTGGAAGGAAAAAAAGAGAAGTCAAGAATAACACCAAGGTTTTTGACCTCAGCAATTCGGAGGATGGAGTTAGTATTTATCTAGAGGGGGAAGACTGTGGGATTAAGTCTGTCTTTAAGGGGAAAATCAGAAATTCTGTTTTAGGATTAAGTTTTTTTTATTATTATTATGTTATGTTAATCACCATACATTACATCATTAGTTTTTGATGTAGTGTTCCATGACTCATTGTTTGTGTATAACACCCAGTGCTTTATTCAATACGTGCCCTCTTTAATACCCATCTCCAGGCTAACCCATCCCCCCACACCCCTCCCCTCTAGAACCCTCAGTTTGTTTCTCAGAGTCCATAGTCTCTCATGGTTTGTCTTTCCCTCCGATTTCCCCCCCTTCATTCTTCCCTTCCTGCTATCATTCTCAGAATTGTTCCTCTCCACGGAAATCTTTAGTAAAAGGCAAAAGATTTATACGATCTGAAGAGAAACCAGAGTAGGATTAAGTTTGACATGGCTTTTGGACATGCATGTGATGCTCTATAGGCAGGGGGATATATAAGACTGGAGTTTAGGGGAGAAGTCTGAGCCCGAGATAGAAAATTGGGAGTTGTCAGCACGGAGGTGGTTCTTAAAGCTGAAGATTGCTCGATATCAGCCCAGGAAGGGACAGATGTGAGAACTGAGCCCTGGGATATACCAACATTCAAGTCTCAGGGGACCAGAAGGAAGCAACAAGGAAGACCCCAAAGAGCAACAGGATGAAGAATAGTGGAAAATCACTGGCATCATTTGGAAGAGGCACAAGATCTTATTTTGTTTTGAATTAGATTCACCAGCTTCCCAAGAGCATATTGTACTTGTTTATCAAAAACTTGACAGCAGTTTCTAAAGTGGCATTGTTTCTTTTTACAAACAAACAGCCTGTTTAGTGCTGTGTTTGAGTACTACTATTTAGAAAATCAGTTGCAAAACTAATTGTCCTTTAGGGAACTCTTTGTAGCCCACTCTAGAAGGTCAAGTGCTCCATTTTTTTTTTTTTAACAATAAACCATGGTTGCTTGAGAGTAGGCAAACAAAATTTCCAGCCCAATTAATTAAATTTTATGTCTTGTTAAGTAAGTATGCATAAGGTGAGATTGCTCAACGGTCAGTTTTAGTGAGGAACCAACTGATATCTGGGGACATGGAAGGTCTTGAGAGCAGGAATAATGTGAATTGAGGGAAATGTTTGAATTATATCACAAGAGTTGTCTGTTCTCTTTGCGTTGAAGTCTTCCAGCTAGCGGAGTTCATTACTTGTCACATAAAGGAGATTAAGTATGTCCACACTATAGCTGAATAATAGAAAGTGTGGAGCAAAAGTATGACCAACCCTAAAGTCTGAATTTTAATTTCTAGGGAGCAGGAGAGAAAGACAGCAGAGGAATGGGGAAATGAGAGTTTTAGTATTCAGGGCCGAATTATGAAAGCGGATTGGTGAACAAAAGGGCAAAGCCAAGAATGGAAAAGGTTGATGTCAGCTCCCCGAATACACTGCTCACTTCTTCAGGTTTCCCGCTCTGCTAGATACATTGCTTTTCTCCAATCTCCCCATCTTGCTAACCTCATAACTCATTCATCGTACTACCTGGCTTGAGCAACTCCTTTATGTCATTGGCCAAAACATTCCTTGCTAAGGAAGGATTCCAAACCAGTTCGGGCAGCAGGACACACATGTACCCTGTATACTAGCCAGATACCATCTTCCTGCTGCCGTGTCTAAAAACCCAGGCAAGCCAGATACTGTTACTGGCTCCCAAATCCATTCTCCACCCCGCACCACTTTCCCCATAATAATTGGTGATTTTTCATCAAAAACTAATGATGTAATGTATTATGGTGATTAACATAACAATAAAAAATAAAAAAATAATAATTGGTGATTTTTAGCAAACACAAGACCACTCAGAGTAAACATTACTTTTCTGAGGCTCCCTTCCCTTTTCTTCCGACAACATACTCATTTTGAGATTCACAAAAAATGGGGCCTCTTTCATGAAACCCACTCTGATTCATGTACCTGAAAGACGACTTTGCCCTTCTGTGAATGCTCATGGGATTTCATCTGCACCACTGTTGTGACATCTATAAAAATGTCAGATGTACATTCCCTAACACATCCACTATCTTGTCAACTCTTTGGACACATGAATTGGATTTTGTGTTTGTGAAATCAAGTATTTTGCAGGTAGGAGGCACTCCATCAATATGTTTTTTGTATTAAATTGTGGAAGTAGCTCCTTTCTTACTCTCCTCCCACGGGCTTTGGTCCTCACTCTCCTTGTGTGTGTGTGTATGTTTTTTTTTTCCCTCTACTTTATTTCTGGTGGAATAAAGACAATATAACTGAACTTGAGCAAATGGAACTTAACAAGGTTCCGCTTTCTTTGTCATTTTTAACATAATCTTTGCCAAGCGAAGGCTCAAAATCATTATTTAACTACTTATATTTTGATTTAAGTCATTGGTTGAAAGAAGTTTCCTGAACACATACTCTCATCACGACTCTTTTTTTCGGGAACCTGTGGTAGGCCCCTGTTCCTTTCTGCATCAACTCTGAATTCCACTGACTTGTTTTTCAGTTGATTCCTTCCTTCTTTCGGACAACCTTCACTTGTTATCCAAATGAATTGCCACCACATCCAAAGTGAACCTTCACTCCTATCAGGTTCAACTCCTTACTGCCCATAAAACAAACCTAGTGAGCTCCCACCTGTGTTATTCTGTTTATTCTCTTCCTCCAGCTGAGACAACTCATTACTCTAAGTCTCTTGCTGAAATGCTGTTCATGTCTTTATGGCCTTGCTTAATGCTCACTGCCTCCTTTTAATTTTACTTGAGTCTACCAGCACCTATTGATTACTTTCTTTTCTCAACTTCTTTTGCATTTAGAATGTACCGTGGTTCTTTTTTAATATAACTCCACCTAAAATGATCTCTACTGTTTAAATCTTGTATCCTCAGTTAAACCATAAGCTCTTTAAATGTGGGAATACATATATTTATATTTAATTGTAGTTAGTTATATAATCACCAAAAAACCTAGCCCAGGGCTCAGTCCAGTAATAGCTATTCAATAAGTACTTATTGATTGATGAACTGATTAGAGAAATATATTCTATAACTTTGAGTTGAATACACACTAATTTTTTATTCTTTTCTGGAAAATGTATTTGCATAATGTTTCCAGCTATACGTGTAATTTTATTTTTCACATCACTTTGAAATAAACTGAATATTTATTTATTTATATCACTCCATTTTCAAGTGAGTACCAGGTGTATGCTAGCTAGCTCCACAATGAAAATAAAAAATATACATTGACAATTGTCTCCTGAAAACTCAGTTAACATACAAAATTAGCTTGGAGTTAGAAATTGGAGACAATTTGAGAAACTTTTAGTTTTATACTATTTAGAAGAGCCTAGCAATCCACTTTTGTCTGAAATGAAGCCTTGATTTTATTGTCAGCATATTATTTTGGATAATAATGTACCCTCAAATGTTTTTGTATCCTCCAATTTTTGGAAAAATGAAACCAAATGAGTGAAACTGACTGTGAAAAAGGGTATATGAATATAAATTACCATGTAGAAATAGTATGGGGACAGATGGTAGCTACACCTCTGGTGACCAGAGCATCAACTTGTTGAACCACTACACACCTGAAACTAATGTAACATCGTGTGTCAACTGTACTTAAATACAAAAATTAAAAATTACAATGTAGAGAAATGCAACTGCACTGAGATAAGTTTCTGTCAGTGCTATGCTAGAAAGTATTGACTGTTGTTGGAAAGCAGTCCTTCAGACACTGCTATAATGATGCAATGGTGCTGATTAATAAGTATTCCTCACTAAAATACTTCTTTTTTTAAATTTTATTTTATTATGTTATGTTAGTCACCATACGTTACATCATTAGTTTTTGATGTAGTGTTCCATGATTCATTGTTTGTGCATAACACCCAGTGCTCCATGCAGTACGTGCCCTCTCTAACACCCATCACCAGGCTAACCCATCGCCCCACCCCCTCCCCTCTAGAACCCTCAGTTTGTTTTTCAGAGTCCATAGTCTCTCATGGCTCGTCTCCCCCTCCGATTCCCCCCCTTCATTTTTCCCTTCCTAGTATCTTCTTCTTCTTTTTTTAACATATAATGTATTATTTGTTTCAGAGGTACAGGTCTGTGATTCAACAGTCTTACACAATTCACAGCACTCACCATAGCACATACCCTCCCCAGTGTCTATCACCCAGCCACCCCATCCCTCCCACCCCCCACCACTCCAGCAACCCTCAGTTTGTTTCCTGAGATTAAGAGTGTCTTACGGTCTGTCTCCCTCTCTGGTTTCATCTTGTTTCTTTTTTTCCTCCCTTCCCCTATGATCCTCTGTCTTGTTTCTCACTAAAATACTTCTAAAGGCCTAGAAAGTTTACTATCTTCAATATGAAAATATTCTCTTGTGGATCTCATTTACATTTCAGATATATTTATATACACTTTTTAAAAGAATTTTTATTCATTTATTTGAGAGAGAAAGGAGAGAGCACGTTAGCAGGCAAGAGGAGGGGAGGAGAAAGAAAGAACCAGAAGCAGACTCCACACTGACGGCGGAGCCTGATGCAGGTTTCCATCCCAGGACAGTGAGATCATGACCTGAGCCGAAACCAAGAATCGGGTGCTTAACTGACTGCACCACCCAGGTGCCTCTAAACACTTTTAATAGAGCATACAAAGGTGAAAATATATTTTTAATCACAGTAAGAGTAACAACAAACTCAGAATTCACAAGATATAAATTAATCAGACTTTACTGGCTACTAGACACAAAGTGTTCAACACATAATTCTTTTTGTTTTTCAAAATATGCTTGTGAAACTTCCATAGCTTTTATACAACATATCTGATTAAGTGACAAAAAGAAGAGAATATTTTCTTTTTCTGGTAGAGTAGACTAAGCCTAAATTCATATTATCACTATAAAAAGAAAATTATTAGAAAATTGGCAGATTTCTACCATCAGCCTAGAAATGTCATAGTTCAAGCTTGGCCTCTGGAGGTCATTGATCAAGCTGGGAAAGCTATCAACACGGCTTATGGTGTTTTAAGTAGCTGTTCTGGAGTTGCAAATGGTATGTAACGTTTCCAATGCGATTAAGAAATTCACTGTTGGAAAAAAAAATTATGCTAACATATGACAAATTTTCAGCAATAGGAAGAAGAAAAGAACTGTTCTTTGATTGTAGCATTTATGGGTCATACTCATCTGTCAGCATTTGTAGAGACTGGATTAATCAGAGACCTGATTAATTGGAAAAAATTCAAAAGCATGTATAATTTTCACCTTATAATAAGTCAAGGGCAACCATCTTACAGTCCTCTGTAAGACCACACAGCCACATTTATGAATAAGATTCATGCCATTTCAGATCAGAATTTTAAGGGTTTTGGTCATGGTCATTAACAAATTTGCATAACAAATGATTACTTATTCTGATAATGCGTTGTTAGGTATTAATTTAAAACAATATAGAGGCAGACTAAGTTTCCAAGCATGAAAATATGTAATATTCCAAATTAATTAAAATTTGGAAATATCACCATTTCATTTTAACCGGTAGTTCTAAAGTGTATATTTCTCTTAAAGCAACTGGTTTACAAGACTCTAAAAATGATTAATCGTGTTGTATAAGGCAATGCCACACCTTTTCTCAAATTGATCTTAAGTATGTGTTTCTCAGCTTATCCTCAAGGAGTCTCTGACATATTATTACAGTGATTTCCGATATTAGCATAAAGGGAAATACTGAAGACACACAATTGTTTCCAGGATTGATACTCTCCGGTATTTTTAAGTGCTCTTTGCTTATTTTGGGAGCTTTTTAAATTTGGAACCAATTACAGCTTGGACCTGTGTTTGACTATATTTGGGCAAGAATGTGTTATTTGCTAAGAAATTTAAGTTTATTAGCAATTTAATGTAATTGTTAAAGATATTTTAAATTTCACTTCATCTTTCCAACCTTGTCTTCTAATGAAAGTTGTTTTTTTTTTTTTGAGCTGATTATTTGTCATTTGAGTCTAATAATCTAATTTCTTTTCATTTGAATAAAGAGAGAAAGCCAGCACTAACACTTGAAAACCTGGAACTCAGGAGTGAAACCAGGATACCATATCTTTGTAGCATATTAGAGCATGTGTAGAGGACGCCTCCAGAATGGCGCCCAGTGAGTAATCATCTGGTTAACGTGCCCGTGGGTAACCCCTTGAGTTTGGCAGAGCTTTGTGACTCATTTCTAATGACTAGAGTACAGCAAAGTGATGGTGTGTCACTTCCAAAATTAGGTTATGAGAGCCTGTTGCTTTCCTTTTAGGTTACCTGCTTCTTGCTCTCTCTTAAATTCCTCGCTCTGAGGAAAGCCAGCTTCCATGTTGTGAGCTGTGCCATGGAGAGGCCCATGGACTGAACTGAGGGAGGCTTTTGGTCAACAGCCAGGGAAAGACTGGGGCCCTCAGTCCAACATCTCACAAGAAATGGAAGCCTGCTAACACCCACACAAGCAAGCTTGGAAGTGGGGCCTTCAGCCCCAGGTGGACCTTGAAATGGTTGTGGTCCTGGCCAACAGCTTGACCACAGTCTCATGAGAGACTCCAAACCAGAGCCACCCAGCTAAGCAGCCTGCAGATTTCTGACTCTCAGAAACTGTGAGATAACAAATGTTTGTTGTTTTAGGCTCCCCAGTTTTGGGATAATTTGTTATGTAGCAATAGAAAGGTAACACAGAATGTAACTTCTGACACTTTAATAAAGCCCATTGGAAGGAGGCCCAGAAGGACCAATTTTAAACTATATTCTACTCCATAACTAGTAGTGTCATAGAATATATAGAGTAGGAATTCACCAAAACTCAGATATAGCATCTTATATTCCTTAATGTGAGATTTCACTTTCCAGAAGTCAGGAAAGAGCCTAAGCTCTGGTGTCACCTTGCCTGGGCTTCAATCTCCACTCTACTGGTATTTAAGTATGTAAATTTGGGCAAGTCAATTTGGACAAGCTGGCCTAAGACTCATTTCTTCATTTTTTAATATATGTAATGATAGTAGTGTTGTGAGAACTCAGTGAGAGAATTCATTTAAAGGGCCTGGCACCTCATACACACTTAACAATGTAAATTGCCATTATTATCACCATCAGGTCAGAGTAAAGACAGTGGCAGATTTATGAAGAATATTTTTTCTTCACAGCCTGAAAAAGAGCCACTTGCTCTTTGTAGCATGACTAGGTTCCTATTCTACAGGGAACTCTTGCTCTGCGGCCCCACTCCACCTGCAGAGTCTTGCCCCAGACTGGAAGCTTCCCAGGAGCCATTTTCCAAGCTGGCAGATAATATTCCTTCAGAGCATCTGGGTGATTCTCTTGCTGCCAAGTCAGTTAAAAACATGAGTAGCCATCTAATTAGCAAATTCTAAAGTGTCTATAAATGTGTGTTTCATGAAATGTAATCATAAGCAAAGATTCAGCCTCATGGCTTTATTATCAGCAGATTTTTTACCCCAAATAGTATTAACCTGCTTCATCATCTACTGAGCACAATTCTCCCAAACGTTTTCTTTTCCCATCCCCCGCCCCGCATCTCACCCTCAAATCAAACCTGCTGTCAAAAGCATTATCAGCATTGATCATATTAAAAAGAGTGGGGCTGCAGAGCAAACTTTCCCCACTGTCCACACTTCCCTCCACCCCCTGGGTTGTGGTCCTATCTTAAATAATCTCAGATAACATCGCTGACATTTGGGTATGAGTTTCTCACCTTGCTATACTGCTTATCGATGTTTAAAACATTTTAATATGCATTTATCTTCCCTAAAGTATTGGTGACAAACACTTCCAGTTTAGTCCTATGATGTGTGTGATTCTTATCACCACAGTGAGATGATTTAAGGCCAATACTGAGCATCCATCTTTTATATTCACCCTAGTCTCAAGTTTATGGCAAGCATATGGAGGAAAGTCTGTATTTTTCCAGGGAACAAAGCAGAGGCTTATGTTTAGGACCAACTTAAAATATTTTTTAAAGTTTGACAGTTTTTATAATGTGGGAGATAAAAATGTTTGGTTTTTTTTTTTTTAAGATTTTATTTATTTATTTGACAGAGAGAGAGAGACAGCAAGAGAGGGAACATGAGCAGGGGCAGAGAGAGAGGGAGAAGCAAGCTCCCTGTTGAGCAGGGAGCCTGATGCGGGACTCGATCCCAGGACCCTGGGATCACGACCTGAGCCGAAGGCAGATGCTTAACGACTGAGCCACCCAGGCATCCCTAAAATGTCTTTACTCAATAGTTTTTCTTGTTTAGCAGACATATTCTTATAATCTTATCTATTTTCATAAAGGGTTTCTGCCATGTGGAAAAAAGAGGCAGCAGAATGAAATAACAAATATAAGTAAGGGAGGGGCGCCTGGGTGGCTCAGTTGGTTAAGCGACTGCCTTCGGCTCAGGTCATGATCCCAGGGTCTTGGGATCGAGTCCCACATCGGGCTCCCAGCTCAGCGGGGAGCCTGCTTCTCCCTCTGACCCTCTCCTCTCTCATGCTGTTTCTCTCTCGCTCGCTCTCTAATAAATAAATAAATAAAATCTTAAAAAAACCCACAAATATAAGTAAGGGAATTAAGAAAAAAGGGAAGAAAGAGAAAAGGTAGGATCAGAAGTGAGGGTAGCACACAAAATACATGGAATGAAAACTACACTTTCAGGACGAAAGCCACTCATTTGCTTAAGGCATTTTAATAGTCAAGAGGAAAAAGGAAACACCAGTGGTTAGAATTCCCAGTGTCTGGATGATTTAGAAAAATCACACCATCATCAAAATCACTAGTAGCAGCCAGTGTCTTTGGAGAAGCTAGGAATTTGTGGTTCTGAGACTAAAGAAACTGATCTTGTTCTAAGCTTAGTTTATCAACTGTGAGGAAATCATGCATGCTTTACAGTGCTTTATTTTGAGTTACCTAACTTTGTAATATTCTTTTTTTTTTTTTAATTTTTTTTAAAGATTTTATTTATTTGAGAGAGAGAGAATGAGAGAGAGCACATGAGAGGGGGGAGGGTCAGAGGGAGAAGCAGACTCCCTGCCGAGCAGGGAGCCCGATGCGGGACTGGATCCAGAGACTCCAGGATCATGACCTGAGCTGAAGGCAGTCGCTTAACCAACTGAGCCACCCAGGCGCCCCTGTGATATTCTTTATTGAAATAGCTGGAGACAAAAACCAAAAAGAGAAAAGCCAACACCAAGTGGTGTTAATAATGATTTAAATCATTTTCATAAAGAAGGGACAATCAACGCAGTGCCTATTTAATCACTCCAGAACGACCCTACCTCTGCTAAGGGACACCAGCAAAATAGACAGCCAGTTCCTGCGTGTGTTGCTTCACTGCATTCCCTAGCTGCAAGGGAGTCTGGGAAATATAGTTTTTAGCTTTCCAGTTTCAGCTACAGGAAGGTGCAGTAGAAGGAGGTTAGGAGAAAACCTGTTAACAAGTCTACAATAGCTACCTCAGCAATTTAGTCCTTTGGATATTCATTGGCCTAAGAATAGGTATGGAATCCAGTCCTGGCTGATGAAATGTGAAGAGTAGTCTTCTGGCAAGGGCTTCCCTTCCTAAATAAAAAAACAAAACTTCTGAAGGAAATCATTCTCCACCCACATCCTTCTTCCTGTCTGGAACACAGATGCAATGCCTGGCAATGTAGTAGCCATCTGGAGACCATGAGGTAACAAGCATGAGAATGAAAGCCAATACATTAAAGATGATAGAAAAGAAAGATGGAGTCCGGGTCCCCAGTGGCATTGTTGAGCTCTTGTACCAGGCTTGGCTTGCCTACCCTTGGACTATTTTTATGAGAAACAAATAAACCTCTTTGTCAAAGCTACCATAGTTGAGTTTTCTGTTGTTTGCTGCTGAATGCATTCCTTATACGGAGTCTATTACAGTAGTCCGGGCTGGGGCAGGACGGGGGTAGTTGTGATGATGGCGAGAAGCGGTTGGATTCAGGATATATTTTGGAAGTAGAACCACCAGGACTGGATGAAGGGTTAGCTGGGAAGGGGGTAAGGGACGGAAGGAATCAAGGATGACTTCTAGGTTCTTGGCTAACTATGGCTGATGGAAATGTGTGATCTTTTCTTATTCAGAATGTGGGAAAATTCCTTCTCCCACCACTGCAGAAATAGCTAAGGAAGATAAAAACATCTTCGTCTTTGCTCCTTAACACCTGTTTTCCATTGAGCCTAAGGAAAAATTGGGTTAAACTCATGTTAAATAATGCAAGAAAAGATTGGAAATACCTAACATTTATTCTGAATACTGTAACTGGAACATACAATAGCCTCTCCAAAGCCTCCTTATCATCAAAGCCTTCTTTCCCATCGAAGTCCAGGTGTACAAAAGTAAACCCTTACTTCAATCCTTATGTTCTGTTTTTTATTGCTTGCAGGAATAGACTATTATAATACTAATACTTCTGAAGAATATATTAATTTCTTGAGTCAGTAGAATAATGCTCCACAGCTGGGCCAAATAAACATTCCAAACCAGAGCTTTTTTTTTTAAAGAATGTATTCTTTAAAATATCTACTGTCATTATATACATATATTTTAACATTAAGTAAAAAAGAAAGATTACTTTGTATGTTTTGTACCTATTACTTGCATTGCTAAGGCTTTTCTTTTGTTAATGAGGTATACTAGGAATGTCAAATACATTGCCTAGTACAACCACAGTTGCTCCTAAAAAAGATGGATCATTCCTGCTGGCCCCCACTCCCAATCCGCTGAACCTCTTGAAATGGCAGACTTGAGGTACATGTACTACATGACCCCTTTCATCCCCTGTCCCAGCCCCAGCTGAAAGGAGAGTAAATTCATAGTCTGGCCAGAGACCCATGGCCTGACTAGGCTTGTAAGGGTGAATGAGCCATTCAGATTCTCTCTCTCTCTTTTTCTTCCCTCTCTCCCTCTTTCTGTCTCTGTCAGGAATTTGAAATGAAAAACTTTAAGTGAATGAAGCAGTCTGCTGTGGATGGTGAAACTTTAAAATTATGAGATAGAGAAATGCCTTGAGAACAGCCAAGTAGGTCCTGAGAGGAAAATCAAGTGTCAACTTACTGACTTGAGTACAGAGAGCCAGGCCATAGTCCCTGATGATGGAACATTCCTTCGGCCCTCTCCTTCCCCTGCCCACCATTTGGAGGCAGGAGGAGGAAGCCTGGGTGCAGCCATGGTGAGACAGGCTCAAGAGTTAACACCAGAGACACCCAGGAAGGGAGCAAATCCACCTAGATGACACCAGAGGAGACCTGCTTTCCACATAGTCTCTCTCACCTGACCATACCTCAATTAGTTGAGGGAACTTCGGATAATCCCCTTTTCTTGAAATGAAAATAGCCCAACTAAAACCCAAACAGTAATGGAAGTCTAATATCTTTTATACTGTAAATTGTTATTAAAAATGATTAAAATAATATAATTGTTGTAAGCAAATAGCTATACTTTTGTTTTCTCTCCAAACCTATGCTACAGGAGAGCAAACATTTTGGGAGCGTGGAATACTTTCATGTGAATAATCCTGGACACTTTTTCTCCAAGATGAGCCCAAAACCCTACATGAAGTACTTCATTCAAAAATTCTATTCAAGGGGCGCCTAGGTGGCTCAGTAGATTAAACGTCTGCCTTCAGCTCAGGTCATGATCTCAGGGTCCTGGGATCAAGCCCCACATCAGGCTCCTTGCTCAGTGGGGAACCTACTTCTCCTCTGCCCCTCCCCCCTGCTTGTGCACTTAAGCTCTCTCTCTCTCTGCCAAATAAATAAACAAAATCTTTCAAAAAAAATTCTATTCCAAGTGGAGCATTCTGTGAAACTGAGGAACAATGTCCAAAGAAACTATGCAGCCTTACCTCATAAGCCTGGGCAAGATGTTGGTGTAATGGGAGGGTGCAGACTGGGGCCTTGCCTAATAGCATTCAAGACAGCACGAGATTGGGGCATCCTGTGGAGGACAGCTTTGTAACCATTTCCTCAAGGATAGGTGTTGTTTTTCACCGGACAGTGGGCAGTGTCCCTGGGTCCGCTACACATTCCTCTTCTCCTCTCCACTTCCCTTCCTCCCAAATGTCTGTTTCAACCGCACATAGGCAGCCATCTACAGTGTGAAATTATTTGAACACAGCAGGAGGAGGCTTGAAGGAATATGATAAAGTGGAATTCCAAGAAATCCAAGCTCAAGTCACACAAATCGAGATATACATACTTAATGTAAGGTGGTGAGTGTTTCAACTTCTACAGAACAGGGTTTCCACCAGGAATCTGCCACCTGGGTCCTAGGGAGAGTGGCCAAATATGCAGAAGGAGTCTGCTTCTCTCCCACACACTTCTCTGCCTGCCAGGTTCCCATAACTATAGTGATCCACAGACTGATGGGCTTAATATTTGCATTTTAAAAGAAGAGGCCAGAGGTCTCCCTTCTCCCCACCAGTGAATCTAAAACAGGTGATATGGGAGGTCCTTATGCTCTCCTTAGTCTCCTGGAAGACAAAAGAGCATTCTTTTCAGATTCTGCCGTCTCTGATACTCCTTTTCTAATTCCTCCAGCTGCCTTTTTACCCAATTTAACCAATTCAAATACCATAAATTGTATGTGTGCAGAGCTGCTAAAACAAATAAAGAAAAAAAATCTTATGCCGCTTTTGTTTGCCAAGCAGAAGCAACCTGAGCCATTCTGGATATACACCCCAGCCATCACAAGCCCCATCCTCTGGAAGGAGAGTGGGAGAAGTGTGTGAGATACAGTGATCATGGGAAGTTTCTCTGGGGAGGTGTTACTTACAGGAGAAGTTGAGGGTGAGAAGCATCCAGCCATGCTGGAACTAGCATTCTAACAGAGGAAACAGCATATGCAAAGGCCCTGAGTCAAGAAAGAGTTTGGTATACTTAAGGAATTAAAACAAGACCAAGTGAGCTGCAACATACTAAGTGAATGGGAAATGGCAGGACTTGAGCTTGGGGAAGTAGGTAGAGGCTAGATTCTGTTGGAACTTGTAGGCCACGGTAATGTGTTTATATTTTAGTCTAAGTAAAAAGGAAGCCTTTGAGGAGTTTAGGCACAGTGTCATAATTGGTTTTATGTTTCAAAAACCTGTTACTACCAGTTATATAATAATGTTAAAAAATGGGCAAAATGAATCAGTGGCAAAAGAGGTCAGGCCACCTGGGGAAAGTAATGAGTGGGAGGGATTACGAAAGGGTTTCTGGGGTACTAATAACATGTCATTTCTTGATCTGAGCATTGGTTATACAGGTGTGTTCAGGCTGTGAAAAATCTTTAAGCCATACACCTGCAACTGCTGTGATTTTCTGTAACATTTCTGTGAACATTTTACAAAAAATAAAAAAAATAAAAATTACAATGGCTGGATGGAGAACAGCTTTAGGGACAAAGCAGAGGCAAGACTCCATTAGGAAATTATTGCAATAGTACAGAGAAAAGTCAATGATGGCTTGAACTAGTATGACAGCTATCAAGTTGGAGAAAAAGGGAAAGAGTACACACTGTGGAGTGAAAATGATAGAACTTGGTGATAGACTGGCTGTCAGCATTTGAAGAAAACAATGAGGTAGAGGGTGAAGCCATTCACTGAGAATGCAAGGAGAAGATCTATAGGCAGAAGATCAAAGATTCAGCTTTGGATCTATCATGTGATTTTAGACACCCACGGAGCATCAAAATGATGATAACAGGTAGATTGTTGGATAGATAAATTGGTGCTCAGAGAAGAGTTCTTTGATAGAGGCATGTTGTCATTGTAGAAGTGTTGTAATAGAAATTGTGAGAATGTTTGGGATCCTCTAGGGAAAGAGAAAGTAAAGGAGAGAGACAGAACCCTATCTTAAGGAACTTTCATCACTGAGAGTTAAGATAAAGAGGGAAGAGACAACAAAGAAGGCCAATGAGGTAGGAAAAAGAGCTGACAATCATGGTATCAATCTAAGAGGGATCACTGGTGCCATGGGGTTGTAAGGATAGAAAAGGATCCACTGGATTGGACAGCAGGGAAGGCCATTAGTAAGAATGGTCAGTAAGAATGGTCTTACCAAGGCCATTGGTAAAAATCTCAGCCACTTTATTAACTACCCTAAGCCTTCTTTCCTCAGTAACCTGTCATAAGAATGGTATCCCCGTCGCAGAATCCTTATGTATAACATACTTCATACACTTTGTACAATACTTGGCTAAATGTGAGTTGTTATATTGAGTACAAATGATTGCATTTCTGTAGAATTGGTTTAACAATACCTTCCTCATAAACTTACTATGTTAATAAATGAAATAACATGGTATGTTAGAAAAGTAGATTTAAAAGAAACTATGGATAGGTCTTCACCAACCTCCATTTGAGTTCATTATAGCTGGGTACATCTGGGAATAAGAGACCAAACCAAATCTTCAAGGAAGTGGAAGACTCATTACACCCATTTTTTTTTTTTTTTAATGTCAGAATCCTAAAGAGAAGTAGTGGAGTATCAGTCAAAATGGAGAGAACTATGTTGCAGAAAACCTGGTAAATTAAATCACCAACATTTATTTCACCTTCTATGCAGAACATAATCTGGCTTTGGCTCCCCACAGTTGCACGGCTGGTAGGGGATGCTTTGCAGATGTGCTGGGATTTAGCAAAAGTTATCACAGGGCCAAACAAAGGCAGTGGCCCAGGATTCAGGGATCTGATACTAGTAAAGTCAGAGTCATGACGTTCTCCTGTTTTTAAGCATGTAGTTCAAGATGAGGCCAGGGAGGCCGAGGCCTTGATCAAGGCCTTCATATTCTTCATGTTCCTCATCAGGAGGTCTAGCTCTAAGAAGACAAGTATCCAGCCATCACTGGGGCTGGCCCAGCATTGAGACAATGCAGGTATTGGGGACAGTTCCTCTATTCCCTTTAACTGAAGATGGGACTAATTGGCGGGTTCTCAGATAAAACTGGCAGAAGGTCCTTTTTGGCAACCAACAAACTAAAAAAATGTTACTCATTGATCTAGTTAATATAGGAAATTGGGGGAAACCCTAGCACAACTGTGTGCTGTTGTAAAGCTGAGAATTTTCCTGGTCTGTTTGACGAAGCATGCAGCTCTAGACATGTGACAGCAGGCACAGCCGAGAGGGGAACCCGGTCAGCAAATGACCAACAGGTCCCTATTCTTACTGAAGGGCAGGTGGTCAGGTGGTCATGCTGCTGGGAAATAGAGCATTGACTGCTTGCTGAGCCACCGTGTTAGCTTTCACTGGGATGTGTAGGTTATGACCAGAGACACACACAGATAAGGATCTTTTCAAAAACAGATAAACACTGAGAAAGTATGCTTAAAATGCAGGTGAGTCAAGTCAAAGTTAGGAATACAGGAGAATAAAATTCAGCCCACAACTACAAAATAAGAAACCAGAATAAAGTCAGGTAGGGGAGGAGACTCACACAGGCTATTGCAATTGGACTCAGGAAGCAGGTTAACAGCTGAAATCCTTAGATGCCTGAATCTATCATATCTGAAGGTGTATCTCCCTTCATCAGAGACAAGAGTACAAGCTAAACAATGCCTTCGCAAATCAGCATGACTCGGCTTCCAAAATCAGCAGTGTATCTCCAAATCTCTTGAATTACTGTTAAGAAATGTGGCACCATTGAGAAATGATTTTCAGTTGTTTAAACCTATTAAGAGTTAATTTGCTGAAATATATCTTTGATCGTTGATAAGTTATTGAACTGCAAACCAGAATAATCAATTATGGATAAGCAAATTGACTAGAAATTGTATTTCTATATTTTTTGGCTTGGGTGAATTCAGTGGTATTTGTTCAATATTTAAGAACAAGGAACACACATAAATTTCACATTTAGGCCATTAGCATGTTGACAAACAATTCCTTTTTTACTTTAAATTCTGAAGTTAAACTTAATACTGATGATCTATTAACCTTCATTTGTTTCCTGAAAACTGCTAAATACTGCTTTTAGGATAGAAAATAGGTCAGAAACAGTTTGTTTAAAAAAAATCAGAGTCTGGTTTATGTTTGAAATAACTGAACCATTACATGATACTTTGGTTATCTTAGTTAATTTTGGACTAACAATTGTTATAATTTTCACACAGTGTGGAAATCATCATTAATATAACCAGCAGGGAAAAAAAAAAAAACCCTAAAATCTACTATGAAAGTGATTTAAGAGACTGTCTTTAGTCATGATATTTATTAATACAGCTCACAGGAAAGCTGAAATTTAGCAATCATCTGATTACTCTGATTTATGTAGACAGAAATTATCTGGTTGTCAAATACATAACACAACTAATATTTCACTTTCTATTTTGGAGACATGACTTCAATGATCTGAGCATTTTACATTCAAGTCAAGTTTGCACCTGAAATCTCTAATTCATTGTTTTTCCATTACACCTTTGCACTGATAACTTAATTGCTCAGATATAAGGAATCATATAAAATGAAGTCGGTTATAGATCATTTAATGCTATGTTAAATGGAGTGCTGCCTAGTCAGTTACTTTTGACCAGGCCAAATTGGGGACAAGAACGTGTGTCTCTATTCCTCAACGATTCCCATCCTCAGCCTGTTTTCTGCCCCTTCCCACTTCCCCAAGTTCCCTTCTCATTCATGTCCATTACTCAGTGTCCTGCAATTTTCTCTTCCTTCCACCAACACTTGCTCTGACACTCAAAGGTATAAATAATTGATCACAGCTGAGCATATGAGTTTTCTCAGTAGTTCTTGGATTTTACCGAGGCTATAACTTTTAAACTATAAAAATATTGAAGGCATCAGTAAAGGGGTAACAGAAGCCTTTGGGGAAGACGCAACCCTTGCAGTTGCCTTTGAAGTTGTACCAAGTAGCAATTTGCCTCATCTACCTGGGAGGAAGGCAGGCAAGAATTCTGCACCAATCCCCCTTCCCATAAGACTGTCCTTTGTCTTACATAACCAAAAATATTTATTTTAATTATCTATATATTTGTTTCTATTTTTCCTGTATCACTGTAAGGAAGGACGTGATAAAAGGAACAACATAACTAATGTATTTTTTTTGCTCAATATTCTAAAGTAAGAATTAAAATCACAATCTCCAGATGCCAGTTTAAATGATTAATTTTATCTTACATTGTTCATAAGGATAATATATTATTTTGGAGTTTTTTTCCACCAAGTTACTTAGTTAAAAAAATAATTAGGTAATCACTAGTTCCTCCATGGAAAATAAATTATGTAAGTAGGCAAAATATAATTAGAAAGACAATTGGAGAGCTCCACTCTAGGTTGTCTTCAGTACAATGTACAGTATGCAAATGTTCATTCATTTGTTAATTTTAGAGGACAGCATTTCAGTGCAATAATTGGAAACAGCTCATAGCCTGTTCTGTGAAGAAACAAAACATTGTTTGTGTTAGTGTCAAGTAAGTTAATTATGCTTTATAATCATCAAATGGAGCATATAATTGATTTATGAAATTCTGTTATCATTGTGCTTAGACCCTTGTTAGTAACCAAGAATTCTAGTAGTTTCTTATTATTCCTAATGTACAAAAATCAGCTGGCTTTTCTATAGTTTTAAAAATACAATTCAGAACACTTGTACCATAACAAATAATTTAAAACAATATATTAAAATGTACAAAAACTACTGAGAAGACTTATAAAATATTGCATTTATTGTAGTAATAATTTTGTATTTGGTGAACAACTGTGCAATTTTTCTGTATTGCTTTGTAGAATTTGAGCGCACTTAAGATCAATGGCTTATATACAATTTTTATTTGTGACATAAAAACTATAAAATTTTAGCCAATCAATATGTTTCAGTCTTTACAGTTATCTGAGAAATTGTCTGAAACATTGAATATATTGTCAAATATTTAGCTGAAAACAAACAAAAAATGTTCTCAAACAAACATGTAGATAAAAAAGGTATAAGATTACCTCAATAACTCCCCTTTATACCTCCAAACACTACCAGTACGACACACACTTTTTTTAACATTTGTGGTATCATACACAGCCCTTTGAAAGCAAGAGATAGTGTTAAAATAAAAAGAACACTACTCCTAAATTCCCAGTTAATATAGAATTATAACTCTTGAACTTTCAATATTTATATTTGACACATTAATTGCTCAGGTCATCTTGGACCTCAATAAATTCTATATATTTGATAAATGAATGCAAGTTTTCATCTTAAGTTTAGGTTTAACACTGTTAAAATCTTTGAGCTATATTGATTTTTCATTAAACAAGAAACTGTATCAAACACTAAAAAGGGAAATAATTTAAAACTTTTCATTTCATTTCATTATCTAAGTGTTTGATCATGCTTGGTATCTAGTAGGCATAATCAGAAAAGTATTTTGTGAAGAAATTGATTGGAAAGGGATAGCTAGAGAATGTAAATCGTATTACTTTTTAATATTTTAATACAAAAACAAGGTTGTGACAAACTGGAAATTTAATTTATGTTTTTAATTAAATGTTTTTAAAATGCCAATAGAATTATAACAAAATAAAGTTCTTTTCTTTGCTGCTTCCTGTCATTGTACATGCCTTATTTCAGGCATTTTATTTATTTATTTATTTAAAACAATTTTTTTTTTCCCAGGCCCACCCTCTGCAAACCATTCAGGCATTTAAATTTGGGCCCTAACAGAATAAAATACCTGAATGTATTCTATATGCTAATTCTATATGACAATAGCTGGCACTAAAAAAAGTACCCCAAAATGTAAAAATTACACATATTTAAAATTAGAGGTAATCATAATACAAATAAGGACCATTTAAAAGACACTTGGTATAACATAATTCAATGGGTTGAAGCAATTAGGACTTATGATGTAACAAAGCAGGAAATTCTAAATATAAAGAAATGCCTTAACAGTATTCAATAAATTACCAATATTAAGATTTTGAAAAACAGAGATCAATAAGTAATACTAACAATAATAACCAGTACAGTTTTGTAAAGATTGTGTTACAAGTTGACTGTTCTATATTGAACATTTCTCAAGTAGTTTTTTGCATTTTTAAAGAACTATTTTGCCAAAAATTTCTCTGCAGATAATTTGTACTACCTTATCTTTCTAAAATGGATTTTGAATAAAATATAAGAGCTCTACTTAAAATTCTGCCTCTTTTAAGTCTAAGACAGTGATTGTATGACATCTTTTACATGGTAAATCTGTCAAATAGAGATGATCTGATTTTCCTTCTTAAATTGCATATTATCTAGCACTATTTAACACATGAATTGCTGGAAGGGGAATACATTAAATGGTGATCTTTGTCCTACATTGCAATTAATCAGTACAGGGATTTTTGAAAAGAAACCCCAGTTTCTTTTAAGAATTTAATAAATGCTTTACAATGATTTTTTTTAAAGTAGGCCTTAATACCTAATCAGTTGCATTCAATGGTTAGATGTAAGAGTCGATAGAGTACCTTACAAATTACATCTTCCAACTTTTATTTCTGAAGGAAGTGATCCTTGAGAAATGAGAAAGTAACGTATTTTAAACTTCATCTGCCCTTGTGTTTGGCTGCTGTAAATATCCTTTTCTAAACAGTTTTAGGGTTTGTACTTAAAAAAAAAAGTTCATGACTAAATTAAAAGAAAGCTGGTGACTAAAAAGTAAGCTTTCTCATGAAAGAGGGAAACACAAAAGACTGTTGAGTATATCCAAGACACATAATATAAACCTGAGTCTCATAGGCAATGCTCAGTTTAAAATTTCATATATCGTGAAATGATAAATGTCTATTCCAGACTATGAATACTTTAATTTTTAAAATGTCCCATAGCCCTTTTTATCTGTCTCAGAAAGAGAAGTTGGAATGTTATCTGTGAGCTAGGCCTGTAGCTTGTCAATATTTTTACTTCTTAATTTTGTGGGATATTCTAAAACCATCACATAGTTATCTGAATGTGAAGTTTGATGTTAGCATTTCTCTCTCTCTCTCTCACACACACACACACACACACACGGAAAAGATCACCTTAACTAAGGATGTCAAGACTAATGTTTGAGCTTAGTCATCCAGCTCTCGCTTAGGGAAAACAGTTTAATACTAAAGTAACTTGAAACTTTGCATTTTAATGCAACTTTTCTAATAGAAGAATAAATGCAATCTGTTTTTGTTTGTTTGCTGTTTGTGAAAGATACATTTTCTTTATGTAAACCTGTCGTCTGAAAAAGTAGACATATAAATAATCAACTGTCGATAATGACTTAAATGTTATTTCAAAATTTAAAGGCTGGTTAACATAACCACTGTAATAAAAGAGCCGGGTTATAATGTCCAAGGCAGACCCGCAAGTGGGCATGCGCCGTCGGTGGCTCTCGGAGTGACTGGGTTCCAGGGCGGGGCGGCGGGCAGCAGGGGACTTTCTAAGGCGCCAAGTTTGGGCGGCTGCGGGGTCTGAGGTTATCCGAGTACTGCGGGGACCTGTGACAGGCACAGTGCTCTGCTTTTAGAGTTGGTCAGGAAAGGAGGACGCAGTGATCCGGTGGAAGACAGGAGTGAAGACGTTTCCTTTGGGGTGCAACACCAGCGAAGCGCTGACCGACAGGCCCACGGACCTGTGGGGTTCGGGTACCATTGCGGTGATCCCGAGTCTCCGGCTGGACTTGCTGCACTCCCCCAAAGGGAAGAGTCCGTCGCTTCCAGCCTCAAGCCACCACACCTCCGCGCGACGAGGCAGTGAAGGCCCAGGGAAGTGGGAGGAGGCGGTCCTGGCCCGAGGCGCAGGGCTGCGCGGAACCCGACGGCGCGGGGCTCCCGCGGGGCTGCCTGCCTCTGTGAGGCCGCCCTGCACGGGTCAGCGCGAGGAGCCGGGTCCAGACCGGCCGCAGCCCCGGGGCCTCCCCCCGCGCCGGCGTCTTCCTGCCCGGCGGGCCCCCCGAGGCTCGGGGTGGCGGGGGCCGCGGCCCCGGAGGCTCGGGTGCGGACGCCGCGAACCTGGGGGCTTCTCTAGCGTCAGCTAGGACGTCACTTTGAGCGAAGGACCATGTCAAGTGCAAGTGAAGCGAAAGAGGAAGGGTGCGAAGAAAATGTACTCCGGATGCGTTTGCCACTCGTACCACGGACCGGGATATAATTCGACGGGAACCAGCAGTTGGGAGTCAGGGGTGACTCTAGAACTTAACCCCGAAGGAGCTTCGAGGCACTGACCGCACCCCAAATCCCTGGGACTCGCAGCACGAAGCCCGTGCGCCGAGGCCGCCTCCTGGACGGGCGCTCCGAGGCTGGCGCTGGCCACTCGTTCCCTCCGGACCCGCCCGGAGCTCCGGTCGGGCCCCGACCTTGGACGTTCTTCGGCAGCCGGGAGAGGCCCGGCGGCCCGGGCCAGGAGCCGCGTCGGGCAGCCGGGGCTCCCAGCGGCCGAGGACGCGGCCCCGGCGGGCGCGCGCGAACCGAGGCCCGGTCCGCCCCCGCCGCCCCGCGCAGGTGGAGGCGGCCCCGCCGGCCGAGTGCGGGCCCCGGCCCCGGCTCCCTCGAGGAAGGAGCTATTTCGGGCGCCCCTCCTCGCCGTCCCTCAGCGTGCGCCCCGCCTCGCCTCCTCCCCAAGGGTTTAATTTGTCTTTTTCGGTTTCTTTCTTCGACGCTTTTCGGTTCCCCATCCCCGCGGCAGCACGCGCCCGCAGCCACCACCGTGGGCGGAACTGGAGGGCTCGGCGCGGCCCTGGGGCTGCGGCGGGGCCCGGGCGGCTGTTCCCTCCCGGCCCGAGCCGAGCTGGAGGCCGACGCGCCGAGCGGAGGCGCGGGGGCGCGGGGGCGGGAGGTGCGCGGGAGGTCCCGGCCGCCGAGGGGGCCGCGCCAGGCCCGGGCCCTCCGTCCCTCCCCGTCTGTCGGACCAAAGCTGCTGAAGCTGCAGAAATGTGCTGGCGCCTGTCCGCCGCCTGCAAACAAAACCCAACAGAACGCGGCGAAAGGAAAAGCGAATATGGCGCTGCTGAAAATGGAGCCCCGGCATCCAGAGCGTCTTCCTTTCCTCCTCTGCCTCTCACTTCGTCGATTGCCCCCCACCCCCTTGTCCTTCAACGTTCCGCTCCCTTGCTGTCCTCCCTGTGCGCGCCACCACCCGTTTCCTTTTCTTATTCATAACCTCCTTTCCCCCGCTTTTCCTTCTTTTCTTTCCCCTCTCGGTTCCTCTTTCTCCATTTTGTGTCACAGGCGCTTTTCTTCTCAGTTCCCTTTCTGGGCTCGCACTCCCCCGCCCGTCTCACTTTAGAGAGAGAGAGAGAGAGAGAGAGAGAGAGAGAGAGTGTGTGTGTGTGTGTGTGCGCCAGGGAGCGGTGCGGAGGTAGGGATGGTGAGGGGAGGTAGTGACTTGGTTTGGTAAAGAAAGGTTTTCCTTTAGGACCCAAGAATCTCCTTTAATTAGTCGCGCTCTGGCCTGGCAGCCGCAGGGACCTTCGCCTTCAGTCACCCCCGGCGCTGCTCCCGGACTCGCGCGACAGACACCGGCTCACCAGCCGAGCGCCCCCGCCCAGGAGGAGGCTCAGGGTTGACGCCGAAGTGACTACCTTTAAAAGAGAGAAGGGGGTGGGTGGGGGGGGAAGGATCTCGAATCTCGGTTTTGCAGCGTTCGAAGGCACGGCATGGTTGGGGTAGATATGGACTCTGAATCTCAGTTTCCCAGGGGACTTCCAATGCCAATTTTAAGAGAAGCATGCAAAGAAGACAGCAATGGGAATCATATTTTTCTTTTATTTTGAACAGAGGGAACCCCAGGCGCTAAGATAGTTACGTTTTTAAGGATAACCTTTTTTTTTTAATTACTTTTTATTTTACACTCATAGCTGACTTTGATCCCTTAAAAAAAAAAAAATGAACTCTTTCAAGAGACAAATGCTTTTGAATAGGTAACGCCCCCAAATTGAGGTTCTCGGATAGTTTCTCTAGACGTTTTATGATTTTGAAGTTCAAGGTCTCTAAGCGCTGTTCAGTGAAACAATGAGAAATATGCTGCTACATTAAAGATAAAGCAGAAGGTGGTATGTCCTGATTGTAGTTATCTTCGTAGTGGAGACTCTTGGGTTTGGTTCGGTTTTTTCCTTTTGGCTGGGAGGAATTTGCCTGCGTTCTGTGTAAGAAGCAGCTGAGAGAAGCTATTTCAAGTGAAAGACTTAAGTCAATACAAATGCGAAAGCATGGACATCATTTTCTGACCTGAGTGCCTCTTTTAGTCTTGGTAAAAAGGTTAATCTACATACAGTATTTTGAAAACAAAATGATTTGCTTCCCAATATGTTTTTAAATCAACTGTATTTCACTTTGTTCATGTTTACCAGTGCATTCTCATATTTTTCTGGCCAGTTTTACCTCCTCACCATGGTCTGTCAGAACCATATCCTCCAGAAAACAAAAAACAAAAACAAAAACAAAACGAACCACAAATGTTCATCCCTTATGTGACTCTAATGCTCCTGGCATTATTTGAAAAGATCAAAATTTTATAAGGAGACTTTAAAAAATGTATTAGGGAAGTATTTCTTGAAGGAATCTTAGAATGTTTCTTTTTAAAAGTCACCTTCCTTGGTTTTCATGAATTGCCTTTGATCATAGTTCGGTTATATATCTCACTTTCAGATTATTTCTTTGTGAAAGAAAGGAGAAAGGAAGCAGGTCTTGGCAAGAACTAAATCAATGTAACTAGGCCTTATTAAGAGCCTAAATCTGTAGATTGATACCCTCAAAATATGTTTATCAAATTTAGTTTCGCACAGGTTTTCTCCTGACTAAAATAGTTGACTTAGAAGTCTTATAAAAATAGGTTAAAACTTGTTTTTAATTCAAGGTCCTGCTTTGTTATGCTTTTCTCCTCATAGATGAACAAATAAGATGAGTCTAATTTGAAGGGTAGGTAGGGTTTTTTTTTTCCCCCCAGACAAGCTTTCTTAAAATGGGCAAAGTTAGGTAAGTTATTAATACCCTTTAGTTTAATTGGAATGATTCAGTACTTATACCAAGTTAATCTCATTAAGCTGTTATTTCCTGTTCAGGGGGGATAAATTAAGGCACAACTCAGATTAATCTAGATGGACAACTTTGTATATCCTCTAAGCAATAGGGGCTAGAAAAATGTATCAGTTATCCAAAATATGTATGCATATATTAAGTACCAGTAATGTTCAAACCCTCTGTGGCAATATATTGAGGAGGATACAGGTAAAACATGGAGTCTGTTGTTGAGAAGTTTACAGATTATAAAGGAGTGATTAATTCTTTATTTCATTAAAAGATCATATTGAAAAAGAGAAAATTAGATCATGACCTGCCTCCACTCATAAACTTCATAGAGATTAAAAACCTAAGTTAAAAAAAATAGAAATTCAAAAATATTGGAATGTAATACAGGAGAATATCTTCATGATCTTGGAGTAAGGAATGATTAGAATGCACAGTCCATAGAGGAAATGATAAATTACATATTATATAAGCAAACACATAGTACTGTTAACAGGAAAGCTACATACTGACTTCAAAAAAAGTGGTTTCCTTTTAGGAAGAAGGAAAGAAGGAAGGAGGGGAATAGGAAGAAGTCCAAAGGGGGTGTCTCTTTGTAAAATGATCAGAAGCAACAATAGCAAGATGTTATCCCTTTTTGTTCCTTGTACTTTTTTATAAGTTTGTTAAAATTTCTCTAACATTAATTCCTAGTCCAGAAACCAAAAAATTACACATTTCTTTTTCTTAGCCCATAATAATCCTTGTAAGGTGGCATTCACATGTATGACAACAAAAGTAAACACTCCTCAGTATTTTTCCTGTAGAGTCTTTGAATGTTAAATGATGTTCACAGCAAAGATTTCCCCCTAGTTTGATGTCTCTCTGTTGTAAACTTGTTTTCTGAGTGGATTTAGTGGGAAGAGAGAAACATGTTTAAAACCATGAATGAGCATAAGAGCATTTATTCTTATGTGATGAAATCATTAATAATGTTTTCTAAAGTGAGCAAATTAAAAACCCTCCATATCATTATAGAAACACTCGAAAAATCTAATAGTTTCAGGCCTAGCATGCAAGATTTATTATTTAGGCACGTCTAGTATTTTTGCAGATTAAATATCAGGAATCGGTATTTTGGAAGTATATATGTGGTCTCATTTTCTCATTTTATATGGCAAGAGTTCATACAGTGTTTATTTCTACCATCACTACTTTTCATTAACAGAAGTTTTGTTTACTTGTAACTTCCTCTGGGAGTATTCATATTATGGCAGCATGAAACGATGTAACATTTCATTTGCTTTGAGCCTTTATGTTTGTATTAGGTCAACAAGCACCACAAAGCCACATGGTTATTGTTTGGCTCACTCATGTGTGAACTGAGGAGGTTTACACACCAAGTGAGTCACACCGTAGGCATTGCCAGTACAATCATGTCAGATAAAGGTCAGAAAATTAGACAAAGAGAAGCATCACTCTTTGGTACATGTGGATCCTGCCGAAATCTTCTGAAAGTTCCAAAACTACTCAAAAACCTTCTGTCACTCCCTATTACCAACAAAATTGAAGCCCAAGTCTCTTTAAGGCATTAAAGGCCCCTGCAACCTCATTTCTTTTGCATTTCCAGCCTCATTTCCAAATGCTGTCAAAAAATCTCTATGTCCTGTAGCTGCCAATCTGTATTATTTGTAGTATGCCCATTTTAAAGAGGGGTCTGTACTTGCTGTCTCTCATTTCCCTCTTCCTGTATCAATAAGAGTGTGACAGAAAACCCAGCTAAAATAGAAGTTTATTTTTCTTATGTGACAAGAAGTCTATAGGTGAAGAGTTGCTGGTGTTTTCTTGGATTCAGTGATGCCAGACCTCTGCAAGTCATTTGGCCTTCACATCATGGTTGCAAAATGGCTGCCACACTTCAGGAATCGCATCTTCACATTGGGTTCAAAGGTGGGAAGGCAGGCAAAAAGCTTATTCTTCATGAGCTCTTCTCTTCTTAAGGAGGTACAGTATTTTCCAAAATAACCCACTCAAGGTTTTCCCCTTACATGTCATTAGCCAGCACTTTACCATATTATCACCCCTAGTTTAGGGGCTGGGTCCACCTTTCTACATCAAAGGGAATCTTCTTTATACCCAGATAAAACTGGAGTTGTGTTTAGCAAGAAGTAATTGGGGGGATGACTTTGGGGGAGGCAGTAAACACTGTCTGCCACATATTCCAGTTTGTTCCTCAACACCTACAAACCAGCTTGTCCTAGTCACTCTCTTGAAACATCTTTAAGGTCATTAACGACTTTTAGGCTTTTGCATCCAATGGACAATGTTTATTTTCTAATTTACTTGAACTTTTTGTGGGGCTCAAACACACCCTCTTGGAAATTTATTCATTCATGGAATATCCACTCTCCTCCTTTGTATAGTGTTGAGTATCCCCACCGGTCATCAAATATCCACTCATCACTTAATATGTATCAGACTCTCTGCTAGGTGAAGAGAATATAGCAGTGACTCATGTGTAGTCTTGGCCCTCCACAAGTTTATGGTCTAGTGGAGGGCACAGGTGAACAGGTAAGTGCAAAAGAATCTCGGTGATACAATGAAATAAAATAGGGCACAAAGAAAGGAGCAGTCATTTATGTCACTCAGATGCTATCCTTCTTTTCAGGGAAGGGCAGGGGGTAGTACAGCCATTAACAAAAACAATCTCACTGTTGGCTGTTTCCCACCCTAGAAAAATACAGATGTCTACAGAAAATGGGGAGCAGGACAGGAACCAGGGGAGGGCTGGCTTCTTCCATTGACCTGACAAATGCAAGTGGAATTCCAAAGAATAGCCAACCAATTCTTCTCTTCTCTACTCTTTCTCTTTCTCTTTCTCTTTCTTTTCTTTCTTCAGGTAATCCAACTCATACAGAATCCACCCAGTATAGGGATTATGGAGTGACTTCCCTGGCTTATTTACTTCATCCTGTGTTCTGTTGAGGGGACCAGGTCTCATTCTTAGACCCTGGGTAGACCATGTCTCTAACTCTCTTGGACGTCAGAGCCTAATGACTCTGGACAGCAAGAAGGACATATTTGGGGAGACACAAGCCAATCTGGCTGAGTTGTAGAATAGGACTGGGGGAGAAAGAAAGGCATGACAAGGAGAGAAATGAGGCTAGAGAGGTGGATAAGGGTCAGTTTATGCTATGCTGAGGGGCTTGAACACATTTGGTAGGTCGTAGGTTCCCAAACTTCCTTAGTTCACTGTACCTTTAGTGTCTCCATAATTTTTCCTGATGCCCTAGTCCAAAGGAAATACCCAACAGTTCTCTTCATTGTTATACAATATAGTTATGTTCAAATGACATGATAGCGGTAGTTTGTATGGTGTCTAATAAATATTGTTGCATTTCCCTCAAAAATTAAAAATATCCTGCTGTAATGCCATGAGTTCACTATGGCATCGAGGGTGATTTGGTATACACTTTGGGAACCATTTCACCAAAATTCATTTGGTGAATTAAATATTGAATTTTGTATTTTAGAAAGATGACTCTTTCAAGTGGATTGTAGGGTTTAATTGGAGTAAAGTCATGATGGGAGGTAGGGAGACCATGAGTTAATGGTAGCTATTTAGGAAAGAAATGGTCAGGATGTAAAATGAGGTGAACTAATGAGAATCTTACTGGATCTAAAATATGTTATGGTGGTAGAATGGGTAGGATTACTTTGTCAGTTGGTTTTGGGAGAGTGAAAGAGGCAGGGTGATTCCTAGTTTGCAAGGTTGGGTTAAAGGATACATGATAGTAGGAATAGGAAAAACATGTCTTGGGAGGAAGAGTTCCTTTTTTTTTTTTTTTTAATTTTTTGCATTGAATTTGAGATGTCTATAAGGACAAGATGGCTATATCGTGTTGGACCTCAGGAAGAGATCTGGAAAAGAAATAAAAATTGATAAGCATCAATATGATGAGTTGACAACATGAGAGTAAATAAGGTTGTTCAGGATGAGTGTAGACTAGACTAGAAGAAGCATGTGCATATGTAGAATCAACAGAGGAAGAGGATCCTGCAAAGGAGCTGGAAACGAGAGAGAGAGAGAGAGAGAGAGAGAGAGAGAGAGAGAGAGAGAGAGGCTTCATGAAGCTTGTGTAGGGCAACCTGTTTCAATGAAGCCAGGACTCAACCCCCACTATTGTTCTGTTGTATTAGATTCAGTTTTGTTTTTGTTTTTGTTTTTTTCCCTCAGGTTGGGCCCCCTGAGTAGAGCTTCATGGAGGCAGAATCACAGAGAACTATGCATGGGCTTCATTCTGCGGTGGGGACTGTGTGAGGTGAGGTGCGAGGGCAAGGAGCAAGGGAGGGTGAGTAGCATACAATAAAGGGAGGATTCTATGAAGTGCCATCTCTGTCCTATGTCTAGGGAGAGCCTTTTCTGGATCCCCAGGAAAGAAGCACCATTTTTATGCCCACATCTTAAGAAAAAATAAAGCAATGGCCTGTTTACAGAATCAAATGCAAGACAGTGATAAAATAAGGACTGGAGAAAGCCCATGAAATCTGACAATTTGGAGGGTCTTGGTGACTTATCTAAATACCTTTTTGCAGTAGAGGGAGGCAGAAACCTGAGGAGCTCAGGGAAGAGCAAGGGAGAGAGTCATATAAATAAATAATAACAATGTAATATAATAAGATATAATGTTTTGGGGATGCCTGGGTGGCTCAGTTGTTAAGCGTCTGCTTTAGGCTCAGGTCTTGATCTCAGGGTCCTCTAATCTTAGTCCACATCGTGCTCCCTGCTCAGCAGGGAGCCTGCTTCTCCCTCTCCCACTCCCCCTTGCTTGTGTTTCCTCTCTCGCTGTCTCTCTCTTTGTCAAATAAATAAATAAAATCTTTTTAAAAAAAGATACAATGTTTTGTATCAGGCAGGGTAACTTTCTCCTACTTCTATATTCACTAACCACTTCTTATCAGCGCTTGCTGCTAGTAGAATGATTTCAGACAGCTCTGAAACGTCTGTCCCCAGGGTTCCTTTCTAGTTCCTTTCTTCTCTCTGCTTACTCTTCCCTAAGCAATTCCATCCAATCTTAGGACTTTAACCAGCACCCACTGACCCATGATTTCTCAATTTATGTTTCTAGTTCCCTGACTTTCTGAGCTTGAGTTCTACATTTCCAACCATGTGCACAGTACTGGGCATAGGCTAGGTATTCAATTAATGTATACTAATTAATTTAAAAGTTGATCCTAGATAAATTGAAGATACTGAAGTAAATTTAAATATCAAGTCACTGCATTTTGCATAGTGAACAGGCAGGGAAATGTTTCCCGCAAAATTTGTCAGAAAATTTCAATAATTAACTGGAAGCTAAATGACAGTTTCAGCATGGGAATTGGGTTAGATCCAGCTAGTCACAGTGAATTAGTAGATTAAAATACACAGATTTGCAAATCAGAATGCAGATTCTGTTGCTAATTTCGGCAAAGTTAGCTAATTCTCTGTGCTTCATTTCCACACTAGTAAACAATTCAAAGGCATGGTTATGCTCCCTGTTTTTATTTATTTGTATTGAGATGTAATTTACATACCACGAAATTCACCCCTTTAAAGTAAACAATTCAGTGCATCTACAGAGTTGTGTAACCATTGCCACTATCTAATTCTAGATCATTTTCATCACCCCCAGAAGAAACCCCATGCCCATCAGAGTCACCCTCCATTCCTCCCTTCCCCCAGTTTCTGGCTTCTGCTTTCTGTCTCTATGGATTTGCTAATTCTGGACATTTCATATAAATGGAATCATACAATATGTGGTCTTTTGTGTCTGGCTTCTTTCCCTTAGCTTTAAACAAACAAACAAACCTTAGCATAAAGTATTCAAGTTTCATTCATCTTACAGCATGTATCAGTCCTTCTTTCCTTTTTATGGTTAAATCATACTCCTCTGAAACAAATAATACATTATATGTTAAAATAAATAAGATAGGAAGGGAAAAATGAAGGGGGGGGAATCAGAGGGGGAGATGAACCATGAGAGACTATGGACTCTGAAAAACAAACTGAGGGTTCTAGAGGGGAGGGGGTGGGGGGATGGGTCAGCCTGGCGATGGGTATTAAAGAGGGCACGTATTGAATGGAGCACTGGGTGTTATACAATGAATCATGGAACACTACATCAAAAACTAATGATGTAATGTATGGTTATTAACATAACATAATAAAATAAAATTAAAAAAATCATATTCCATTAACTCGACATACCACATTTTTTGATCAATTCATCAATGGATGGACTAGGTTCTTTCCACCTTTTAGCTATTATGAATAATGCTGCTATGAACACTGTTCTGCAAGTTTTTGTGTGGCTGTTTCCAGTTGTCTAGGAGTGGAACTGCTGTGTCCTATGGTGACTCTATGTTTAACATTTTGAGGCACTACCAACTTTTCCGAAGTGGCTGCATCACTCTATATTCCCACCAGCAATGTTTAAAGGTTCCAATTTCTCCACATCCTGGTCAACACTTGTTATTGTCCATCTCTTTTATTATTGCCATATTTGTAGATATGAAGTGATATCTCACTGTGGTTTGATTTGCATTGTCCTAGTGACTAATGATATTGAGCAACTTTTCATCTATCTGTTGGCCAGTTGTATATCTTCTTTGGAGGTATGTCTACAAATCCTTTCCCATTTTTAAATTGGGTTATTTTTCTTTATTATTGCTTTGTAAGCATTCTTTGTATATCCAGATCTTAAACCCTTACCTGATATATGATTTGCAAATATTTTCTCCTATTCTGTGGGGTTTTTTTCCCCACTTTCTTGATAGGGTCCTCTGAAGCACAAAAGTTTTAAATATTGATGACATCTAATTTATCTACATTTTTCTTTCATTGCTTGTGCCTTTTTTAAAAAAGAAATTATTGCCTAATCCAAGGTTATAAAAATTATGGCCAATGTTTTTTTTCCTACCAGTTTTAAACTCTTACATTAATGTCTTTAAACCATTTTGAGTCAATTTTTATATATGGTATGAGTTAGGGATCCAACTTCATCCTTTTTCATGTGGATATGTATTTGTCCCATTTGTTGAAAAGACTAATTTTTCCCTATTGAATGATGCTTGCACCGTTGTTGAAAAGCATTTGGCCACAGATGTATGGGTTCCCGTACCTATTTCATTGATCTCTATGTCTATGCTTAGGCCAGTACCACAACTACATTCCAAAACAGTAAAGTGAATTGCATTGAAGAAATTCTTATTCTCAAATTCCTTGGTAATTCAAGGGATTTTGAGTCTGGATTTTCTTTCATAACTTTTTAAGATTTTATTTACTTATTTGACAGAGAGAGAGAGAGAGAGAGAGTGCATACACAACCAGGGGGAGAAGCAGAAGGAGAGGGAGAAGCAGGCTCTCCTCTGCTGAGCAGGGAGCCCGATGCCAAAGAGCCCAATGTGGGGCTCGATCCCAGGACCCTGGGATCATGACCTGAGCTGAAGGCAGACACTTAACCAACTGAGCCACCCAGGTCCCCCACCTTCATAACTTTTTGGAAAAGAAATCTTCATGTCAAAGTCTCCCATCTAAAATAACTAAATTGTGGGGCACCTGGGTTAAGTCGTTAAGCATCTGCCTTCAGCTCAGGTCATGATCCCAGGGTCCTGGGATGGAGCCCTGCATGGGCTCCCCGCTCTGCGGGAAGACTGCTTCTCCCTCTCCCACTCCCCCTGCTTGTGTTCCCTCTCTCTCTGTGTCTCTCTCTGTCAGAAAAGAAATAAAATCATTAAAAAAAATTTTAAAAATAACTAAGTTGTATGCATAAATCTAAATTTAAATGCTCTTGGCAGGGAACTTTTATATAATTCTACTTATGTTGATGATGTGGGCTTTGGCAATCTCTTTCTCTGTGTATTCTGTGAAGCAGTTAAAAAGTCAATTATGGGGTTGCCTAGCTGGCTCAGTAGTAGAGCATACAACTCTTGATCTCAGGGTCATTGAGTTTAAGCCCCATATTGGGTGCGGCGCCTACTTTAAAAAAAAAAAGTCAATTATGAATTGAGATATTCAAATTCCTATTGTTAGAATACTTAATGTTAATCTAACTTAGAAGGTAGCATTTAACTTCAGACAAAACCCTTCAAATTATTAATTTTAGAAAAAAAGTTTATCCTGTGGACTTAGACTAAGAATTTAAAATGCCTTTACTCTAAATATAAGAATTCTCAGAAGCCAAAAATTTCTCAACTCTGGCATGATAGAATCTGTTGATTCAATTGTGGTCTCTGTATTTCTATTATTGAAACACTTAATAGGAAAAAAAAGTATAAAAAATATTCCTAGGTAGAGGAGATATGAGAGCAAGGAGAGACTCACATGAAGGGGAAAAAAATAATTCTCTTGGACTGCCATGGACAGTTGTAATGGATTGTTTAAATAGAACTTTTAAAGAAGTTAGGGAAAGATCTTTTTCCTTAAAACAAGGAAAGGCTTTTTTCCCTAAGTAAAAGATTACAAACTCTTTTGTTTTGACAAAGGGGAGCACTTAGCACAATGTTTCTGTTGAGATCACTGGTTGAATTGTGTATGGATCTCCTATCATCTCTGAGAGGATTTTTTATCTTTGTGATTATTTAGACAGTACTAAATCCTTGAAAAAAATCTCTGCTCCTTATATTTTATTGGTCATGCTTAAGAACCGTGTGATGGATAATTTTATGTGTCAGTTTGACTGGGATGGATGCCCAGAGAAGCTATGAAAACATTATTTCTGGGTGTGTCTGGGAGAGGGTTTCAGAGGAGATTAGCATTTGAATTCATAGACTGAGTAAAGAAAATCCCCCTTACCGACGTGGGCTGGCATCATCCAATCCGTTGAGGGCCTGACTAGAGCAAAATGGCAGAGGAAGGCCAAACTTGCTCTCTGCATAAGCTGGGACAGCTATCTTCTCTGCCCTTAGACTTTGGCACCCCCGGTTGTTAGAGCCTTTGTGTTTGGACTGGAAGCACCAAGCCTTCTGGATCTCCAGCTTGCAGACAGCAGCTGTGGGACTTCTCAGGCTCCATAACCCTGAGAGCCAATCCTTCATAATAAATCTCTTTCTATACATCTGTATATATCCTATTAGTTCTGTTTCTCTGGAGAATCCTGACTAATACAAATGGTGGAAGGCAGTTCAGGCTAAGAGGAGGCACATTTGGCTATCCCTTAACACATGCCAGCAATTCTATGTGAGTCTTAGTCTTGCAGTCTTTGAAATTCCAGTTTATCTGTTCACCAAGAGGCTAACAGGTGTGGAAGACTTGATTCTTCATCACCAAGTATATAAAGGAATTGGTTTTTAAACTACAAAACTCAATGACCATTCATCGAGGGCTCTATCTTACCAAAGAATCAGAACCAATCCTGTGCAATGGTTATTCCCCTTTCAGGTGGGTATTTCTCAGGAGATAATGTGTCAGATCAGAACTATTTAGTGAATATGTAACTGAAACTAACTAAAAAGATACAGTTCAGGGATTTCTAAATAAAAATTTAAATTATTATTTCAAGAGTATTTCTATTTAAACAGTTGAGACTATCCATATGGTCTGATGTGGAGGGATACTGAGAAGTTCTGTTTCTGCCAAACTCATGATAACATCACCCATCTTTGTGCTTGTTCTAGCCTATTTTATTTTATTATTATTATTTTTTTTTACCAGTGTTTCAGATTGATGTTACCATGGCCAGTTTACTAAATGTGTTAGAGGGAGCAAAAGTACCTAACCTGAATCTAGTCATGAGGAAACACCAGACAACCTGACATTTAGAAACATTTTATAAAATAACTGGCTTGTACTCTTCAGAAATGTCATGATATGCAAGAGAGAGAAACAGGGACAGACACGGGAATAGTTATAGATTAAAAAGACTAGGGGCACCTGGGTGGCTCAGTCGGTTAAGTGTCTGCCTTCAGCTCAGGTCATGATCCCAGGGTCCTGGGATTGAGCCTCACATTGGGCTTCTTGCTCAGCAGGGAGCCTGCTTCTCCCTCTCCCTCTGCCTGCCACTCCACCTGCTTGTGCTTTCTCTCTCTCTCTTTCTCTGTCAAATAAATAAATAAAATCTTAAAAAAAGAAAAAGACTACAGACATGATAGTTGAATGCAAATTATGATCATGGATTTTCTTTTGTAATAAAGAACCTTATTGGAACAATTGGTGAGATCTGAATAAGGTCTATATATTAAGACCTAATCCTAATAATGCTGTATCAGTGTTAAAATGCTAACTTTGATAATTGTACTGTGGTTATATAATAAAATTCCTTAATTGTAGGAAACACACTGAAGTATTTATGAGATATTATGTCTACAATTTATTCTTAAACAGATGAGGAAAAAAATATTGAGAGAAAGAAACAGGATAAAGTCAATGTAGTAAGATATTAACATTTGGAAATTTTGGTTGAATTCTTCGTGCTACTCTTACAGCTTTTATTTAAGTCTGAAATTAAGTCAAATAAAAAATTTTAATTAATGGGAGATTTTAAAGTGTCCAAATTGTTAAAAATAAGTTTAATTATACAGTACAAGAATTACTGTGTAATTAAAAAAAAGAGGCAGCATAGCCTAGTGGTTAAAAAAGCAGTGTGGAAAAGTTGCCTCAATTTGAATCCTTGCTCTGTCACTTACAGTTCTGTGATTTTGGGTAAATTACTTAACTTCTAAGGTTTCCTCTCTTAGACAGTGATGGTAAAAATGGGACCTAGCTCACAAGGTTATTATAAAACTGAAATAAGTAAATATCTGTAAGGGACTTGGAAGAGCACCTGACACAAAGTGTTATATTCATGTTTGTTGAATGAATACTTAGAATAGCACTTTGGCCTTAATGGTATCAAAATCACCTTTAGGAATAGCAGTATTTTTTTAAACTTTAAAAACTTCTTTTTTAAATTTATTTTTAAATATTTGATTTATTTATTTAGTTAGTTAAAGAGTGCAAGCAAGGGGAAGGGCAGAAGGAGAGGGAGAACGAGAACCTACCTCAAGCAGACTCCACTTAGCGCAGAGCCCATGACCCTGAGATCATGACCTGAGCCAAAACCAAGAGTCAGACACTTAACTGACTGAGCCACCCAGGTACTCCTAAACTTAAAAAAAAGGTTTTTCTAGAAACAACTGATTTGGACTCTTACTATCTCTTCTTGGACCAATGTGAGGTTTCTGTCATGTCCCTTGATAATCTCCTATACTAATTTTTTGGTTGCTTCATTATTAGGAACCTGTCAACTCTGCTAATATTTTACAAAAAAATATTTAATATAGATCTTTCATTTTCATTATTATTTTCAATTATCCAATACATTTATCTAACATACTAAGTCAAGTGCTACAGGAAGTATAAAGATGGATCACATTTCTTTTTTTTTTTTTAAAGATTTATTTATTTGACAGAGAGAAAGAGCACAAGCAGGGGGAGAGGGAGAAACAGGCTCCCCACTGAGCAGGGAGCCCAACGTGGGGCTCAATCCCAGGACCCTAGGATCATGACCTGAGCCAAGGCAGATGCTTAACCAACTGGGCCACCCAGGTGCTTCTCGATGGATCACATTTCTGACCTCAAGGAGTATATGAATCAGAAGAGGGCATTAAATAAGTTACAAAAATGACTATAATATAATGTGAGGTTTGGAGAATGAGATAGATAGTTTACAAGAGGGAAAGATTATATCTGGTTTGAGGGAGCAGGAAAGGTTTCATAGAGGAAAAGTCTTCGCTATATGAGGCCAAAGAAAACATAAGGCTTTAATGGGCAAGATGGCAAAGGGAGGCTATTCTACATAGAGAGAGGAGCAAAAGCAAGGCACAGCGACAAAGGACCAGCAGAGGGTACCCTGGGCAAACTATTTGAAGTTTAAATAGATTTAAAGTTTAAATATTAAACCACCATAAGCATTTGTTTTCTTATCCATAAAATGGGCATAACAATAGTATCCATTTTACAGAGCAGATGAGAGTAAATATAATGCATGTGTTTGACAGTAAATGCTCATTAAATGTTATTATTTGAGGTACACATTTGATGGAGACTGGCTGTAAGTAAGGAAACATAAGGTACATTGAATGTACTGGGTTAATATTGAATGGTGGGAATGAGAGTGTAAAAGAGACAACATGAAAGTTGAGAGAAGTTAGGAAGGTAGAATCTATGACTTTGGGGCTGACCAAAGGTCAGAAATAAAAGAAAGGAAACAGAAGATGCCAACGTTTCAACTTGGGCTTCTAGAAGAGTAGAAGTGTCCTTAAAGGTCCACCATCTACCTTTTCCAGGGCCCGAAACTCATAACCTCATCCCTCATAAACAGTGGACATGGGATGGTACTTTCATGTTATCACATATTTGAAAAATATCCTTTTCATGCGATCATACTTTAAATATCCAAGAGCACTTGCTACTTACAATATCCTAGGGTGAATCATTTTGTGATATTGCCAAATCTTTTTTTAATATGGATTTATTTTATCTTGCTTTATATATATGCATACACACATACATATAGTAGAGATAGATAGATAGATAGATAGACGCTATTGTTAACTATTCATTGAGTAGATAGCTCATTGAGTACCAGCTCTTTCCAAGGTACATTCTAATGATTTAGTTGACTTTAGTTCAAGGTTTCCTATTCATTTTCTGGAAAGTAGCTGCAAGGAGGGAGCTCTTCCTGGGGCATTGGTCTGCACCCTACTCCCTATACCTGAAGCTATATTGGAACTGTGGAAATGGGGGGCCAGTGCCATCACCCTTATATCTTTCACTCTCCCTTTACTGGGAACATCTGGAGCCCACTAGGACTGTGACAGTGACTGGTGTTTCTCCAGAATAAATCATCTTGGCCTTAATGGTTTAGATCCTCTGGTTTAATCTAAGTTGTACCTTCTGATTGCATTAAGATAAGATTTTTTTTTCTTTTATTTCTTTTAAGCAGAATTATAGATCTTTGGAAAATGTAAATAGTATATCTGTATAACATTTTAAAAGTGAAGGAAATAAATTCGTGTGTTATTTGGCAATAGCTCTGTGAATTAAGCAGTGCAAAGATGATAAATGCTCTAAAGGAGGAAGTAGAGGAATACTCACTCCAAGCTAGACAATATTTACTGCTCTTCCTTCTCTATCTTGCTACCTTGCTGAACTCATCCCATACTGGTTTTCTCCTCTCTTTCTGAGTTCCTCAGCTGATTGACCCTTCCCTCCCACCCCGATGTAGTTCCTAGCTGAGGAATTTAGTCTCCCTGTGGCATCTGTTAATTACCTTTATTCTTTTGAAGGAAATGAAAAGAGGATATCTGTTCAGATTTTTTTAATGTTAACTTTTAATAGGTGAATTCAGACTGATAGGCAGGACTGCCAATTTATCAGCACATTCACCGTGTAGATGGCAGAGCGAAAAACTATTGCCTCAAAGTGTTTCTGTGAAAATATCATGGGAAATAAAAGGCTGTGGCTTTTTTATTAACAGTGTTGTGGTCGAGAAATGGACTATGGGGTAGAACCTATCAAAGTTACTGAGATAACTGTAGGGTTTTCTTTCTGGAGAAGTTTCCTAAGTATACAGAAGAAAGCTAAAATCCATGTTCTCCCCTAAACCCCACCATTTCTAGCTGGATCCAAGATTCTTTTGGTCTGAACACAGTTGAAATCATCGATACTGTTCGTGAATAATACTTCCCCACTAATGAGAAAAGCAATGACTAAAATTTTAGATCTGTATTATTTGGCAAAGCCATACAAATGATTTCCATATACAAAAGAGCAGTTCATGAAGAATAAACTATATTTTTAATAATTTTCGTAAAACCACTAGGTAGAGTATCAATACCTTATTCCTGTCTCTTTTTACCTTTTCTGTTAAATCATGTCTATTAAATTGAAAATAAAAGGGAGATAATTATCTGAATAATTTCACAAGACATTCCAACTAAGTGACACAATTTAAAAAATGATGAGAAGACACAATATTCTAATACATCTTTCTTAATGTTCTTAATTTGTGAGTAGACCCAACTTCACAGTCAACTATGGAAGCAGTTGTTCTCTGTGAATAGTGTTCTGGACCCAATAGTGTTTTGGACACTGCTATTGGCCTGCTAAACTGATAACTGACCCTTAGTCAGCAGTTTTGAATGGGAATGATACTTTTTGTGAGTAGGAAATATAGTTTAAGCTTGAGACTGGTTGGAAGGGTTCAACTCTACTATAAATCAGTTTTAAAATGTGATTTCAGGGGTGCCTGGATGGCTCAGTCAAGGGTGGGACTCTTGATTTTGGCTCAGGTCCTGATCTCAGGGTCATGAGATCCAGCCCTACATTGGGCTTCCTGCTCAGCGTAGAGTCCGCTTGAGATTCTCCCTCCCTCTTTTCTCTGGCCCTCCCCCCACTCATGCTCTCTCTCTCTCTCTCAAATAAATAAAATCTTTCAAAAATGTGATTTCGGGGCTTCTGGGTGGCTCAGTTGTTAAGCGTGTGCCTTCAGCTCAGGTCATGGTCCCAGAGTCCTGGGATGGAGACCCGCATCAGGCTCCCTGCTGGGTGGGAAACCTGCTTCTCCCTCTGCCACTCCCCCTGCTTGTGTCCCCTCTCTCGCTGTGTCTCTCTATGTCAAATAAATAAATAAAATATTTTTTAAAAAATAAAATAAAAAATGTGATTTCAATGGCTTTGAAAATTGGTCTCATAGTTCTCTTGTTCTTAGTGACACTTGGTTTAACATTCTCTTTTTTTTCCTGGTGCCACAATCTTCCATTTATGGTGATAATTTCTCCAGCTCACTGGATTTTTAAAAATGTCTCACTGGGTTTTTCACTTTTAGCCACTCAGTCACCATCTTTCTGAAATACAGTCATTCAAAAGAATTAAGGTCATGTACAAGTGTGTTAATGGGAATCCTGTGAGTTGCCTATTCTGTTAGTATGAAGCTGGAGGCACATTATCTGAAAGCACTGGATTCATGATACCTGGAAGGTCTATAAATCAATGTGGTCCATCTTGCCTTGTTAAGACAGGTGGATCCCATTTGCACAGATGTTCTCTCTCTCTCTCTCTCTTCCTCTCTAAGAAGGAAATAAAATATATAGGCCCATTAATCTGCACAGGTCAGCCTCTTTGATAGGGCACATTCTTCGAAAAGGTAAAGTTGCAGTTCAAATGTGTATGATATACAAAAAGGGGGCAAAATGCTCAGTCCTTTCCACTTTCAGCAATTATAAAGATCTAAGTATTAATGAAGCAATAAGAATTGTTTATCTTAGGTTATCCTGAAATTTAAGAAAAGATAATGTATATTTCTAAAATTAATCCACTGGGCTTAATTTAGGTTTAAGAACTGGGCATAGATATAAGGCCTAAGATTAAATAATCACAAAGATTTAGATGACAACACATACTCTTATTTTTCTAAGGGAATATTTTGCATAAAATCTATGTTTGATATATATCATTGGAGTAGACACTGAGATTCCATTTCATATATTTAATATTTACATGTTCTTTTGAAGTATTTTCCAGTGAAGACACCAAAAACAAAAAAAAGGCAATGCTAATGAACTATGGAAATAGCCCCTGATTTTATTAAAAAATATTAACAACTACAGAACCAGACTTGAAGATTGAGTTTTAAAACAAATGTGGTATTCACATAGACACATAGTATGCAAATTAATATTCCTTTTTGAATTAGTTTTTCTTATCAACCATTTCTCATCATCTCTCTTTTTAGAAGTTAAAATGTTTGTATGATGACAAGTGAGGAAAAGAGATTGGAGCTAAAGATATTTACAGGAACAGAACTGTTTCTAGTATTATTTTAAGCAGGAGAGTAAATATTGAATGAAGGGGTGGTGAGGCACCTCCTGCAGTCTGTTCTAACTGAATAGACACAGAAACAATAACTGGAAAGGACACTCATCTTCATAGAGGAAAAAAACCAGTGCCAGGCAGCTTTAGCTCACATTAACAGGTGCATAAAATACAAATGAAGTTTTATCATCACATCTGAAGGTAGGATCACAAATGAAATGACTCATTCATTATATGTTATTTATAAGCGTTTCCTGGATTTTTTTTTTCAAATTCAGAATTTTCAGGTGCACTTCTAAAAGTTTGTTGAAAACGGGAGGGGGTGGGGGGATGGGTTAGCGTCGTGATGGGTATTAAGGAGGGCACGTGCTGAATGGAGCACTGGGTGTTACACACAAACAATGAATCATGGAACACTACATCAAAAACTTATGATGTAATGTATGGTAATTAACATAACATAATAAAAAAAGTTTGTTGAAAGAGGAGTGATACAGCTTGGTGTGAGTTCACAGCTGTTTAATATCCCGGCACTTTCAAGGAATTCTGCTAATTGGTTCCAAAGCCAATTTAAATTGTCTTATCAAACCACAGGAACTCAAAATGTTGATTGGACTGAGGCAAGTCGCGTACAACTTCTATAAATCATGAAACGAATTCTTTCTCGAGGGATTCTGGACAGAGCTGTACGGTAACTGCTACAAATTTAAATATAGAGTTGTCAAGTGGAAACTAGCAGTTATTTGAGAAGAGGAAAAAAAGAGTGTTTAGAGCTTTGAAGAGTACCTCGAAAGGCATCTGGAAATATTCACACAAAGGGAAAAATGTTCATATAGAGTATATATAGAGATGTAGCAAGTTTGCCAACAGGGTTTCTGTGCTAGGGATTTTCAGGAGTTAGTCATAAATCATACTTTTTTCTTCTTTAACTTCTCTTTCCTCAAACTGGGTTATAAATATCCTGCGAAACCCGCGTTTCAAGGGGCATGGCTCAAATGTGTGCGCCTATAGGCTACATCTAGGGAGAATGAAGGGCGATCAAGCAATGAACTAAAATGCACGGGACTAGTGAGTGTTACTGTAGCTTTTCCCTAGTGCTCTTTTCCAATAACAAAATGTTAGTGGCAGATAATTGCACTATAGGTTAGTACATGGCAAACAAATAGGGATTACATATATGTATTTAATAATACCTGAAAATAAAAATAAAGGAGGCAAATAAATACAATTCAGATGACCTTGTGAATGCTACACGAGTAAATCATGAAGATCAGCGAGCAAAACACTTGGACAAAGAGTTTGAAACAAAAGGAAAGTTTCTCAACTCACAAGATTAAAATTTTTATTTCCCTATAGAAGGAAATATCAGAAATAGTCATCTTCCTGAAACAGAACGTTCCAAACAGGAGTTGGAAAGAAACGACAGTATTTTAACACACGCTGCAATCTGAAATTTTGCTCGATCTTGCTGTTTTATAATTTTCCAATATTCTTTAAAGGTGGAAAATAAAATGAAGAGGGTTAGATATTTTGAGTGAAAGATTCTGATTTTAGTAATATGAATCAGACAGCAGTAGAGAAAATAACGTGAACATAGTGCCTCTCTAATTCTCCATAAAGGCTATAGCTGGAGGTGCAAGTGACATCGGAGTCTCTGTGGCGCAATCGGTTAGCGCGTTCGGCTGTTAACCGAAAGGTTGGTGGTTCGAGCCCACCCAGGGACGGCCCGATCTTTTACCGGTTTGTCGCCGGAACTTTTGCACAATTCTTGGAGTTCAGACCTACGGACTACGCGGAGGTCGGTATCCAGGGTTTGAGGGGAAAGAAACCGCAGTTGTCACTTGGCCGCCCACCTTGCGTGTGGCTCTCCAGCTTCCGGGAGCGCTGGACGCTCCTCCCCCAATCGTCCCCGGCTCCCGACCCGCAGGTGGGCCCTTCCTGAACAACCCCTCACCCCCGGGTGGGGGAGAGGACCCAGCGCCTTAAAGCCCCCGCATCCTTTCACTTCTAGTCTCTCAGTTCCCAAACTCAGGCCGCTGAGCGCCCCAAGGGGCCCTGGTCCTCCTCGCTCGTTTCTGAAGCGCAGGCCGCACAGGTCCCTTCCGCGCCTCGCCGGGCTCCGGCGGGCACCCTGCGGCCCGGTGCGGGCGCCGAGCGCCGAGAGCGCGCAGAGGCCGGGCGGGCGGGCCCTTCAGCCGCGCGCGCCGCCGCGCCCGGGGCTCGAACCCGCCGCTGCCGCGCGCAGCTGCCCCCCCGAGGCTTCCGCGGCGGGACGGCGGCCCGGGCTGCTCGCGGCGTTCCGCGTCAGGACCCCTGAAATGTCAGAGGCCGCCTGCATGTATGTGTTTATAAAGGGTGCCAAATTCAAGCTGTACATTGATTTAAAACTCTTCACGTTTTTTTCACACTAATGTTGAATCGTGCAAAGTTTGTCTCTTCCCCGTCAGCGTAAACATGTACTCCCGTGTAGTGACTTAAACAGTGACTCTTTGTGGTATTGGTGAATTCAGAAATGTTTGTTATAACGGCTTTGTATGGACACTATTGTAAGAGCATTTCTATATTATATTTTACTTTTTATACTAACGTGCCAGAATTTTATAGAGAATGGAATGGACCTGCAGCATTTCCCATCTATTCAGAAAGGAAGCAAACCTGTGTGTGTGTGTGTGTGTGTGTGTTTAAACAACTGCGTGATTGTGTTAAACTTAAAAAAAAAAGCATTATGAGACAGATTAAAAGTGAAACTGCTAACATATTTTGATTCAATAAGCATATGCCATTTATTTCACAAAATGCAAAACTCTCTCAAAATAGTTACTTTATCCTTCATTCTTTAAATATAGGCTGCCTTTGAGAAGTAATCATAGTTTCTTCATAATTATTGTCTTGGGTCTAGATTACAGAAATCTGAAAGATGGTTCTGGAGAAAAGTGATGTTTTATTCCTGCAAATGAATAGTTATGCTCTTCTTTGTATTTTCCTCCAGGTGTACATTGTTAATAAAGGCTAACATTTATTGTTTAGTCCTGGCCAGTCACTGCTCTGAGTGCTTTCATGGAGGAATGTGTGCGATCCTCACAACCCTTCCAGGTAGGTCCTATTGTTGCCACCCTGCAGATGAGTCCCCCCGGCCCCCCAAGCAAGGTGCAGTGGAGTAATTTGCCTGAATTTGCCGTTAGTCACTAGCCTGGTACAGATTTGACCCAGGCAGTCAGGCTCCAAAGACCATGCTCCTCACTGCTGTACTACCTCCTCTAACATAAAGCTCCTTGATTAGTTAGTTAATTTAAAACCAAAGGTGATATTTTTAATTAGCTTTTATGAAGTTTCATTAATATTTTGCTCCAAATCTCATGAAGGGAAAAAAAAAAAAAAAAAACCACACTGAACATTCATAGAATCCTAAAGGGCACTGTTAAATTACACATTCATTGTGCTGCTTAATTTTACAAAATGAAAACTGTGTAGGAACATGAAATCTTAATGTGAAACGTATCTTTGGGAAACAGTTTGATAGTGTTTATGTGGAGAAGGCAAGATTAGAAATAAAGACAGGCTAGAATAGCCCAGGCAAAATATGGAAGAGGGATAGAAAGAAGAATAGATTCAAGCAGTGGGGCTAATCTAGAATCTAAGGGTTCTTGGACCCTAGGCTGATGTTTGGCATTTGGGGTACCTATTGAGACCTTGATTTCAGAACACCTTTGTGAGATAGTACCAAGTTTTGCACTGAACAGGTGCCTAGGTGGCAGTTTTAAATTTGATCCTAATTTTTTAAGTATGTTCTATCTCATCCTATTTCGGGGTTTAATAGGATTTAGAGGCCAGAAAATAAAAAGGAAGGATTAAATGAGAATGGAGGTGGGGCGAGGAGTGCAAAACTGCCCTCTAATGTAAGTAGTTGATTTTATTATGTGAGCAAGTGCTTAGCACATTTCCTTGTACTCACTGTTGCTTACAGATAAAACAGGTGGGAAGCATGTTAGAAAAATTGCTTAAATATTTATGGATGAATTGCCTTTGTAAAATTTTAATGTGTGTTGGTTATAGACATGGCAATGAATTCCATTTCTGGGGAGCATTATTTTGTTCTCAGTTTCTTGCTTGGTTCTGTAATACCAACCAAGCCCAGAAACGTGTCGAGATCATTTAGATCCTTAATTGAAGACTGAAGACCATTTTTTTTAATAAGATTTTTTATTTATTTAAGACAGAGAGAGCGAGAGAGAGAGCACGAGAGGGGGGAGGGTCAGAGGGAGAAGCAGACTCCCTGCTGAGCAGGGAGCCCGATGCGGGACTCATCCTGGGACTCCGGGATCATGACCTGAGCCGAAGGCAGTCGCAGACTGAAGACCATTTAAAAGGCTATGGCAAGCATCTGAGTATGTAAATATGTTCCGAATATTGTTAACAAACAGTTGTATATTTAAACTTCACATATAAAATCGGATGAAAGCTCAATAAAGTAATCCAATAAGTGAAACAAGTACTGTGGTCTACAAACTTATTAGAGGAGGTAATATTCATATAACTTCTAATAATTAATAATTTAAAATATTTTTTACATTGCAGCATTTCTTAGGATAATAGAGGTTAGGAGGAAGCCACATGGCTACCATGTCTCTGTTTTCATTTCTAACACCTGTGTCTGATGTCATACGATACAAGGGTTGGGGGGAAAAACTTCTAAACTGCCAAAGAAACACAAATGCCTTGTTTCTGCATACATAATACATCATAATGAGTAATGCTAACATGAATTTTAATTTTATTTCTCAGAATTTTGGTGGGCACAAGGCCTAACGTGTTCAATTTATAGCTATAACTGGCAGAGCAGGAATACATTGGTGGTAGAATAAACTGTGATACACTTAACTAGGAAATAGTTTAAGAACTTGAAACCTTTTCAATAATTAAGAATGTTAATTTTATCAAGTGCAGCATTTCATTTGTAGTGCTTCAGATTGAGCAGATTCAGATGCTTCAGATTTGGTAGTATCAGGACATTCTGTTTTTACATATTGAAAGTAAGTGTTGAACTTAAAAGAATGATGTGGGAATATATTTGTAAAATTGTAGTAAGTACCTTAATTTTGAGTTGTTTTCATAGCTTAAATTTTTCTTAATTTTCTTAATTTTCTTTCTTAAATTTAAGAAAAGTCATTAAAAATTCAACTGTTTAGACTCATATCCTTAAGAAAACTCTTAAAATAATTTTTTTTTTTTAAAACAAGGCTCCACACCCAGTATAGGGCTTGAACTCACAGACCTGAGATCAAGATTTGCATGCTCTACTGATGAGTCAGCCAGGCACCCCTTAAAACATAATTTTACAGGAAATTCTTTGTAACTGACATCTTGACTAATAAATAATTATCAACATCCCAGAAAAACTCCCCCCTTGTCCTTCTCCCAGTCATCAAAATATAACTTTTAAATTGTAAACATACAGATTATTAGCTTGCAGTGTGAATTTTAAGTTGCCATAGATCAGGAGTCAAAAATAAATTTACTACCAAACTCAGTCAGATGAGTATTTACACATGGAGACCAGGAGAAATAATAGAAATTGGAAATCACTTTTCCATGACTACTCACTTTTGTTCTAACCATCTATGATAAACTTGGCAAGAATAAATTTGTACTATTAAAGCAGAAAATACAGGAAATTTACTATTTATTTGAAGTTTTGAATTTTTTCTGTAAACAAAAACTGCTCCTACCCCACCTGTTTAAAAACATGAAACATGGAGCACCTGGCTGTCTCAGAAAGTGGAGCATGTGGCTCTTGATCTTGGGACTGTAAATTTGAAACCCAAGTTGGGGCTTACTTAAAAATAAAATTACTTAGGGGCGCCTGGGTGGCTCAGTCGTTAAGCGTCTGCCTTTGGCTCAGGTCATGATCCCAGTGTCCTGGGATCGAGCCCCGCATCGAGCCCCGCATCGAGCCCCGCATCGAGCCCCGCATCAAGCCCGACATCGAGCCCCGCATCAGGCTCCCCGCTCCGCGGGAAGCCTGCTTCTCCCTCTTCCACTCGCCCTGCTTGTGTTCCCTCTCTCGCTGTGTCTCTGTCAAATAAATAAAGAAAATCTTTTAAAAAATAAAATAAATAAAATTACTTAAGAATAAAATCTTTAAGGGGCGCCTGGGTGGCTCAGTCGTTAAGCGTCTGCCTTCAGCTCAGGTCATGATCCCAGGGTCCTGGGATCGGGCCCGCATCGGGCTCCCTGCTCAGCGGGAAGCCTGCTTCTCCCCCTCCCACTCCCCCTGCTTGTGTTCCCTCTCTCGCTGTGTCTCTCTCTGTCAAGTAAATAAATAAATAAAATCTTAAAAAAAAAAAAAGAATAAAATCTTTAAAAACATGAAATAAAAACAACCTTGTAGAAATTATTATAGCTTTTAAATTAATTAAAATTTTATTTCTGAAAATAAATTTTAAACTTTAAAATCAAGATGAGATTTGAGTTTAAAAGGTGCAGTAAGAGGGGTGCCTGGGTGGCTCAGTTGGTTAAGCATCTGCCTTTGGCTCAGGTCACGATCTCCAGGTCCTCCGATCGAGCCTCACATCGGGCTCCCCAACTTGGGGGAGAGCCTGCTCCTCCCTCTCCCTCTGTCTGCCACTCCCCTCTGCTTGTGCTCTTTCTCTCGCTCTCTGTCAAATAAATAAATCTTAAAAAAAAAAAAAAGTGGGGCGCCTGGGTGGCTCAGTTGGTTAAGCAACTGCCTTCGGCTCAGGTCATGATTCCAGGGTCCTGGGATCGAGTCCCACATCGGGTTCCGGCTCAGCGGGGAGCCTGCTTCTCCCTCTGACCCTCTCCTCTCTCATGCTGTTTCTCTCTCGCTCGCTCTCCAATAAATAAATAAATAAAATCTTAAAAAAAAAAAGTGTAGTAAGAGAAGATGACTCAGTAATTTTCCAAATAATATATTCTAAAATCTTAAGAATTTTAATCGAGAGTCCTCTGCTGGAGGAAAACAAATAGTCATCCTGTTATTTTGAAAGTATAAATAACTATAAAGGAAAATCTAATCTGTGTGAAAAAAAATGTTTGAAGTTGTGGAAAGTCTAATTTTTTATACCCCTAAGGAAAGGCATCCTAGGAAGGGTCAACATATAAGAATCCAGAGCAAAGTTTTACTTTCTTTTTTTAAAGGAAATTCTTCATTGTTATCAAAGTAGTGTATGCCTAAGGTTATAAATATCTGTAAAATTTAAGTACAGTGATATTTACTACATTATTTTTAATAGAAATCATAAATAAGATAAAATATGCAACACTAATGGAAGTAGTGAAATAAATTATGGTATGTTATTTAGATATTAGACTACTATATAGCCATTTACATAATATATTTCAGGAGATATGCCGTTAGGGGTGCCTGGGTGGCTCAGTCAGTTGGGCATCTGCCTTTGGCTCAGGTCATGATGCCGGAATCCTGGGATCAAGCAGCATCAGGCTCCCTGCTCAGTGGGGAGCCTGCTTCTCCCTCTCCCTCTCCCTGCTGCTCCCCCTGCTTATGCTCTTTCTCTCTCAAATAAATAAATAAAATCTTTTTAAAAAAGGAAATATGCCTTTGGACAATAGGTATAAAAAGCTAGATACAAAACTATCCAAAAGCATGATCCCAATTTTGTAATAAGACTGAATTACTTACATTAGTGATCTATAAATATTTCTTGATGGTGAATGAAATACACCAAAACAAGATTATCAGTGATGTTTTTCTTTTTTATACTTTACTTTCCAAATTATCTATAATAAACATGTATGATTTTTATTTGTTAGCTGACATTTTTATAACATAAAAATAATACCTGGGGACATCTGGGTGGCTCTGTCAGTTAAGCATCCAACTCTTGATTTCAGCTCAGGTCATGATCTCAGGGTCATGAGATCCTGAGATCTCATGGAGCCCCACATTGGGCTCTGCACTGAGTGTGGAGCCAGCTTAAGATTCTCTCTCCCTCCCCGCCTCTAAAAAAAAATTAAATAAAATTTAAAAATAATACCTGAATTCATACTATATATACAAGTTTGAATTCTACTTTTCTCTCTTAAAATTAACACTGAGGGAGAATAGGGAGCTTACATATAAACCTTTGTATATATGATCAAATGATTTTCAGCAAGAGTGCACAGATCATTCAAGGGAGAAAGCAGAGTCTTTTGAACAAATGGTATGGGGAATACTGGATTTCCACATGCAAAAGAATAAAGTTGAGTCCTTACTTTACATCGTATACAAAATCAAATACCTAAAAAAGATGGAAAATTACAAAACTCTTAGAAGAAAACATAGGGGGAAATCTTCATGACATTGGATTTGGCCATGATTTCACTGATATGACAGCAAGCACAGGCAACAAATTAAAAATAGATAAATTGGACTACTTCAGAATTAAAAACTTCTGTGCAAATGAACAACACTGTCAATTGAGTGAAAAGGCAGCCCATGGGTTGGGAGAAAATATTTGCAAATAGTATATCTGATAAAGGGTTAATAGCTAGAATATAGAAAGAACTTCTATAACTCAACAATTAAAAAACAACCCAATTAAAAAGTGGATAAAACACTCAAATAGACATTTAAGAAGCTGAATATCACTAATCACTTAGGGAAATGCAAATCAAATCCACAGTGAGATATCACCTCACCTGCATTAAGATGACTACCATTAAAAATAACAGAATAACCACAATGAGCAGAAAATAACAAGTGTTGACGAGGTCATGGAGAAATTGGAACCCATGTGTATTGCTGGTGGGAATGGAAGATGGTGCAGCCACTATGGAAAACAGTATGGTGGTTCCTCAAAAAATTAAACATAGAATTACCATAAGGTCCAGCAATTTTGCTTCTGGGTACATAAACAAAAGGATTGAAAACAGGATGTCAAAGAGGTATTTGTACACCCATGTTCATAGTAGAATTATTCATAGTAGCCAAAATGTGGAAGCACCCCAAGTGTCCATTGACAGATGAATGGATAAGCAAAATGTGCTATATACATATAATGGAATATTATTTTGCCTTGAAAAGGAGGGAAATTCTGACATCACAACAACATGGGTAAACCTTGAGGACTTTATGCTAAGTAAAATAAGCCTGCCACAAAAATACAAATATTGTATGATGCCACTTATATGATGTACCTAGAGTAGTCAAATTCAGAAACAAAGTACTGTGGATGGTGGTTGCCAGAGGCTGAGGGAAGGGGATAATGTGGCGCTGTGGTTTAATGGGTATAGAGTTTTAGTTCTGCAAAATGAAAAGAGTTCTGGAGACTGGTTGCACAACGATGTGCATGTACTTAACACGACTGTACACTTAAAATGATAAAGATGGCAAATTTCATGTTACGTATATTTTTACTGCAATTAAATTTTTAAAAATTATTTTGAGGGGATTTATTCCCCTCCTTATTTAAGATCTATTATAAAGTATATAAGCCATTAGAGTATTGATGCAAGGATAGATAAGTAAGCCAATGGAAACAGTTGAGAACGCAGAACCCTACTTAAGGATATTTAATTTTTTGAGAAGGTGGGCTCTGAAGGAAAGGGAGAGGATAATTCCCCACTCCTTAATTGTGTGCTGTGCATAGTGATTTTCTTCTAAAGAGTACAATATGGAAAGGGGTTGGGGGGGAGCGAGGAAAGAGTAACTTTACAGTGAAGAAACCTGACAAACACCACCTCGGCCAAGCAATCAAGGACAACATCAGTAGTGATATGTCATGTTGATAGTATGTACTCTTGACATGATGGCATTTCACCTCTGTGGTCTTCCTTCCCCAAACACATAATCCCAGTCTATTCATGATGAAAACATTAGACAAATTTCAATAAAGGCTAATCCTATAGAATACTTGACCAGTCCTTTCTCAAGACTCAGAATCCTCAAGAACAAGGAAAGTCTGAGAATCCAGGATCTCATCATTAAATTCAGTGTAGGTGAGGGACACCTGGGTGGCTCAGTTGGTTAAGCATCTCACTATATTTCGGCTCAGGTCCTGATCTCAGGGTCGTGAGATTGAGCCTCAAGTCGGGCTTTGTGCTGGGCATGGAGCCTGCTTAAGATTCGCTCTCTCTCCCTCCCTCTCTGCCCCCCCACCTCCCTTCTCGCTCTCTCTAAAAAAAAAAAAAAATAGGTGTAGGTGTAGATGGGGCTTCTCAGGTGTGTTTCCTTGAATATAGCTTCTCAGGTATGGGTCCTCTTGCTCTAAAGAACTATAAAAGAGATAAACTACTTGGGGCGCCTGGGTGGCTCAGTCGGTTAAGCGTCTGCCTTCGGCTCCGGTCATGATCCCAGGGTCCTGGGATCGAGCCCCACATTGGGCTCTCTGCTCAGTGGGGAGTCTGCTTCTCCCCCTGCTTGTTCTCTCTTTCTCTCTCTCGCAAATAAATAAAATCTTAAAAAAAAAAAATGAGAGAGAGATGAATTACTTGCTCAACACTCACCCAACAACGATGAGGCAGGAAAAGGAAAATCTCAATAGCCCAAAGGGGGAAACAATAGACATGCACCGATTCATATAGTAACTTTGAAATCCAGCTGGGCACATGTTGCCAGTCCTTCGCTGTAGACCAGCCCTGATCTGTGAAAATAGTTCCTGAGCCTCTTGCCTCTACCCTGAGTCATCCTTCCTTTTCCATAATAAATGGAAAGCCGGACAGTTTTCTGAGTCTGCTTACTCCCTATAGAAGTTTGAGGGCCCAGAGACCTCTTTTCATGATGAACTGTCTCTATCCCTTTCCGTCCAAATGGATTCAGTTCCTTTAAAAACATTGTGCATTTCATGTGGATCAACTCATAATCAACTCCATTCGGTAAAAGCCACACCTGCCTTCTTTCTGAAACAGGACTGTGTAATTGCTCTGGAACAACTTCCTTATGGTTCTTAGAAGGCCTGTTGTCTAGCTGCGAGGCATGTCCTCAGGATTTCTTCGAAGACTCTTTGTTCAGCTGAAAGGCTCTATGACACATCACCTAAAATCTTCCTGGGGTTTCACCAAAGTGTCTTCTAGTTCCATCCTTGATCTGAACTTTACACTCAGGCATGTTTTACTCTCTGTGTCCTGGATTTGATCTTGTTTTCCCTCTGAGTCCATTTCTTACCTTTAGATGCTTGCTTCATCTGGAGAGACAGCCCTGCTTTCAAAAAATCCATTAAATCCTGGTTCCCTTCTGTTCCCTCTCAATTCTGCTTGAAAACTATAATTCCTTTTTTGCTTATCTTTCCCGTCATGTATTTTTTCATGGGCGGCTAAAAACAAAACAAAACAATACAAAGCAAAGCAAAGCAAAAACACTTGGAGCTTTCAGCAGTCTGCCTATAAATATCCTCAGCCAGACCTGTGAGTTCCTTAGGTACCTTTTCTATTTCCCGCCTTCTTGCAGGTGACAGTTTCACCACTGTGTTGTGTATGTGTTTGCACCACATACTGTTAATACGCGATACCCAGGTCCCTTTCCTTCAGTCTCCACTAGCCATCTTGTCATTGTCTTTCAAGCCTTCACTAATGATCTCTTTAAGGAGCTCTGTCTTCTGTTTACCACTTGGTCCCAAAGTTAACGCCACATGTTTTTGCTTTGTGTTAAGGTAGACACCTTATTTGCAGATACCAAGTTCTGTTTCAGTGATCTATGGTTGCATAATAAAATTATGCACAAAAAAATTCAGTGGCTTAAAACAACTATTTTATTAGATCTCTTGATTCCCTGAGTTGACTGGGGCTCAGCTAAGCAATGCCTTTCCTGGTATTTCTTGGGGTGTCCACTTGTTTGCAGCCAGATTGGGGCTGGGACTAGATTTCTGGCACCTCAGACTCCTCCGCGTGGCCTCTTTCTCCACATGGGCCTGTCTCTCCAGTAGGGTAGCTCAAAGAGGGAGTGGAAGAAGCTAGGCTTTCTTAATGTCTGGGCACAGAAGTCTGAAAATGTTCTTATCTGCATTCTGCTGGTCAAAACACTTATGGGTTGTGCCCAGATCCACAGGGAGGAGATGTAAGCCCCTCTTGTTGATGAGCACAGAGACATGTACATTGAGGGCATTGCAGAATTATTTGGGGTCTTCTTTGAGGACTTGCTACCACACCAGTCTTTTGATCTGTTACCTTTGTAGCCCCAGACTAACCAGCCGAGCTACTCACCACTACCTTGAGTCTGTATATATTCTTACCTTGGGCTGTGTCTCTCTCCATACAGAGGGTACCACCTGAATCAAACTCTGCCCATTGAAAGGCTTGGTCCTTGTTGCTGCCTCTCAGGGCCACTCCTGAGTGGGGCAGTAGTATAGTTGCTGTACATTTTTGGCTTGCACCCACATACTGAAGTGACGCATTGTGATAGGCTGCCTTTTTCCTCCTTTGTCATCTGATCAGAAGAGACCTCCTCCCACCCTGACCCCTTTACCCCCGATATGGCCATAGATGTTGACTGAGGGAGATGCAACACTGGTGGATGAAATGGGGGTTTAGGTCACCTGACCATGTGGTTTGCTTATCTCCTTTCACCCTGATCCCAGATTTATCACTTCCTTTTACAGTGGATTGCTGCTGGGCCTGCTCAACCTTATAACCTTCTGAGTCTGCTAGGACCCAGCTCAGGACGGGCAATTCTGGTCTCATGATCACTGGATAACCTATGGTTAGGCATTCTGTTACCAGGGTTCAGGAGCATGTTCAAAGGTGGTTTTTGTTTTGTTTTTTGTTTTTTTGTTTTTAGATTTTATTTATGTATTTGAAAGGGAGAGAGGCCGAGGAGGAGGGAGAGGGACAAGCAGACTCCATGCTGAGCATGAAGTCTGACTCAGGGCTCAATCTCTGACCCTGAGATCATGACCTGAGCCAAAACCAAGAGTTGGATGCTTAACTGATTGAGTCACCTGCTGGCCCCCAAAGGTGGTTTTTAAATGATGTGTAACTATTTGCTGCAGATAGCATGGCCTTGGTCCAGAATTGTAGGAGTCTGTATTGTGATTCTCATTTTTGGAACTGCCGTTAACCCCACAAGGCATCTTTTCTTACCAAACAAAGACACATCTAATACCACAGGGTATGTTGAGTCGTGTGGTCCGAAAGGTAAGACGGCTTGCCTTGCAGCCCGGACTTCCCACAGTGCCCTTTCCTGCTCTAGACCCTACTCAGAACTGGCAACCTTTCATGTCACCTAATAAATGGGTTGAAAGTGTTCTTGAGTGTGACATCTGAGAGCTCTAGCAGGCATTTTGCTCTTTTCCTAGTGGTGGGAATTGTGAGATGCAACACTTTGCCAATTATTTTTGGAAGGGGTGCTTCAGACCATAGGATTCCTTGTAATTTTGCTCCTGTGGTGGCCCTGACTCTCTGTGGGCTTCATTTCCCACTCTCTGGATCACATGTGTATTACCAATGCCTCCAAAGTGCTTTTCCTTCTTTCTTATCTGGTCTCCCTGACACGATGTCATTGGTACAGCTGACCACCATGATGTTCTGCATATCTGGACAGTGCGGGTCCCCTCAGATCATATTATGACCAGGGGTGAGAGAATTAACCTAGCCCTGGTGCTCGACTGGAAACACATTCTTGTGTCTGTCCCACATAAATGCAAACTGCTTCTGACCATCCTTCCTGGTGAGATGACCATATGCTACACACTCGAGGCCATGGTACCATTGGGGCCACTACTTAATAGGTCATCCTCCAGGAATCATGTGGTTTCTGGAAAGGTCAGGCCAGTGAGTCAAATGCATCCTTTGGATGTTCAAGGATGGCAGTAATCTCTGCCATTCTCCTGGTGACATGATTTTGTTTTTGTTTACCAGCTAGGCTGGGGGTAGGAGGGGGTACTCTAAGAGTTTCTATGTGGCCTTTCCCAGAGGGTAGCTCATGCCCCACAGGCCAAGAAACCAATGTGCGGCTTTGTGCCAACTACTAAGTATATCCATTCCAATTATGCATTTATGCATTCAGCACTGCTGGGTGGTTCATGAAACCACAATGCCATTTATTACCTGTCTTGTGAAAGTGCCCACTCTAATGGGAGTGGAGGGTGGTGGGGATGGCATGGGGAGCATAATGACAGTTTAGGTCTTTGGGTATCAATGTTAATTCCAACTCTGTGTCCTTGAAATATCTGGGAATTCCTCTTTCCCCAGTGTACTATAATAAATGACTATGTCCCTGTGGGTTAGAAGGATTGGGAGAATCTTTATCATACATACTGGACATGAGTGACAGGAGTCTTCCTCCTGGGGCCCAGTCCATCCTTCAGTCAGTAGGTTTTCAGCCTGAGTAATGACTCAGATCCAGAAACTAGGCTGAGTACAGTAGTTTTTGATTGGGGTGGCTACTCTCAGCCTCCCAAAGATCCGTCCTTGACTCCTTTGATTGTACAGTTTGACCAATATGCTTATTGGCTGCTCATCCATCTTTTCCCTAAGGATGCTGTGTTCTATTAAGCATCTCTTTATCTCAGTGGGTCAGACCCCTACACCTTCAGTCTAACCTTGCCAGTCATTAAAATAATTGCCCACCATCTGCCCTCCATTACCTCAGGACTCTATCGCCCGATTGCTATCAGGGAAACCTGTTCTGTAAGAGCATTCCCAGTGTCAGCCCAAGAAGTCATTACACAAGACAGCAACGCTGACTTTCCTCGTGACATTGGTGCCCCTCATCCCAGTGCTTTCCCTGTTTATTAAACAGTATTCTCCAGGATCTGCCATAGGACATTGTTGGTGGGTAAGTTTTCTGGCTGGAAATAGTATAACCACTCTAGACCACTTTTCTGAACACTCTGAAACCTGTATTTTCTGGTTTGCTCTCGCATCTCTGACATTCCCTCCTCAATGACTGCAGCTGAGTTTCCTACCAGCTTTGGAGAGCAAGCCCAGCAGTGTTGGTTAGCATCCTCTCCCAGAGTGCTTGTTGGGTTGTAGGTCATAGGATTGTCAACATTGATCAGCTTTCCTTTATCCAGCTTTCTTCTCCACCTACTTTGATCCAATACCCTCAAGATCTGTCCCAGTTATACACTCCTGGCTTCTACTGGTATATGGTAGCTTCGTCCTGTGGGTCCTTTTGGGGACATAATCTCTTCTCTCCTTCAGCAGACTGGATTATGTTATGTCTTAACCCTTATTTTATTTGTCTGATGGCTAGGAGGGGAGGGGAGGTCTCTGAGGGGAATGCCTGTGGTCTTGCAAGGCAGAGGACTCTGCATTGTCTTCAAGCAAGGAAGGAGTGCTGGCCTCTTATGGGAGGGCCACTTCTGCAGACCCAGAGGCTGGGGAAAATGTAGGAAGTCAAGATGGATCCCCATCCCATGCCTTAGGGTCGGCTCTTTCCCAACAGATCCTAACTTTGGGTAGTAGATTGGCCTAGCTTGAGAATTCAACCTCTTTTGAAGCTCTGCTACTCTTTTTTTTTTTTTTTTTAAGATTTTATTTATTTATTTGAGAGAGAGAGAATGAGAGAGAGAGAACACATGAGAGGGGATAGGGTCAGAGGACGAAGCAGACTCCCTGCCGAGCAGGGAGCCTGATGCGGGACTCGATCCAGGGACTCCAGGATCATGACCTGAGCCGAAGGCAGTCGCTTAAACAACTGAGCCACCCAGGCGCCCCTAAGCTCTGCTACTCTTGTAATGAGTCCTGGGCTTGACCCTCACCCTTTTCTTGTCTCTGCTCGTAGGAGATGAGAGTCTCTTTATATGGTACCAAAGAGACTGTCCGACTTTCATGCTCACCCTTAATTGGTGATTAGTTAACCTCCGCCTTTCATTGTCCTTCTCTGGTTCATCCATAGTTCTCAGAAGCAGCCAGTTTCATAATCCTTGTAATTACTACTTTCTCTAACTCTCAAATTCCTGAGATACTTCACTTGCCAGTGCATTCCCTCTCACCAGTATCCTACCTCCACTCACATGGTGAGCAGTTTAATAATTGCACCACTACCTCAGGCCAGAGGCTATCCATTCTCTGTCTATCACCACTGAGGGTCTTCATTGCCACCTGGCCAGTGGGTGATCCAGCTCCAAAATTTCATTTTAAAGCTTGCTTCCTAGGACCACTTCCAGTACTAGCTGTTGTAGTTCGGATGACCTTAGGCACCAGCGCTCTGAGATTTGCATGTGGAAGTTTACTGAGGAACGCTCTCAGGAATAGCTCCTTTGAGGGAACAAGAGAGTTTTGGGCAAAGAGAGAGGTTGAACTCTAGTGCAGTTACAGTAGCAGCCTCAGCTGATTCCACGGGGGGCTCTGAGGCTGAGTAGCCTTTCAGAGATGTACCAAATCAAGGCATGGGGCACTGGGTCTTTGTCTCCTTGCACTGACCAGCCATTGGATATGGGCCGCCTTTGTTGGAGGGACATAAACTTAATGCGAGGCAGCTTCCTTTGGCTAAGGGTAATTCCAGAGGATGAATTCAACTGCGAACCAGCAGCAGCCAGTTCTCCCAGCAATAGCCTTGAACCCGAAGGGGGTCTGGTGGAGTGGGGTACAACAAGTCTGGGGATTTTTGTTTTGTCTTTTGTTTATTTTCCCTTTTATAGCTGTTATTTATTAATTCTTCCTGTTTTCCTTAAGTCATTGTTGTTTTGTTTTGTTTTCTTTCTTTTTTAGTTACATGCTTGGTTCTTTTTTTCTTTTTAATTCCAATATAGTTAATATACAGTGTTATATTAATTATAGGTGTACAATATAGTGATTCAACACTTGCATACATCACCCAGTGCTCATTACGATGAGTGTTCTCTTAATCCCCTTCACCTATTTCACCCAGTAACCACCAGTTTATTCTCTGTATTCAGTCTGGTTTTTGTCTCTTTTTTTCTTTGTTTGTTTGTTCTGTTTCTTAAATTCCATATATGGGTGACATCATATGGTATTTGTCTTTGTCTGACTATTTTGCTCAACATTATACCCTCTAGATCCATCCATGTTGTTGCAAATAGCAAGATTCCATTCTTTTTTTATGGTTGAATAATATTCCATTATAGACACACCACATCTTCTTTATCCATTCATCTGTCAGTAGACACTTGGGTTGCTTACATAATGTGGCTAATGTAAATAATGCTGCAATAAACAAAGGGGTGCATATAGCTTCTTGAATTAGTGTTTTTGTATTCTTAGGGTAAATTCCCAGTTGTGGAATTACTGGATCATATGGTAATTCTATTTTTAATTTTTGAGGAACCTCCATACTGTTTTCCACAGCGGCTGCACCAGTTTGCATTCCCACCAATGGTGCACGAGGGCTCCTTTTTCTCCATATCCTCACCAACACTTGTTTCTTGCTATTCTGACAGATGTAGGGTGGTATCTCATTGTGGCTTTTATTTGCCTTTCCCTGATGATGAGTGATGTTGAGCACCTTTTCATATGTCTGTTGGCTATCTGTATATCTTCTCTGGAAAAATGTCTACTCTGCCCAATTTTAAATCAGATTATTTGTTTTGTCAGTGTTGAGTTGTATAACTTCTTTGTATATTTTGGACATTAACCCCTTATTAGATATATCATTTGCAAATGTCTTCTCCCATTCAATAGGATGTCTTTTTGTTTTGTTGATGGTTTCCTTTGCTGTGCAAAAGCCTTTTTTATTTTGATGTAGTTCCAATAGTTTATTTTTGCTTTTGTATCCCTTGCCTCAGGAGACATCTAGAAAAATGTAGCTACAGCTGATGTCAGAGAAATTACTGCCTATGCTCTCTTACAGGATTTTTATGGTCTCAGGTCTCACATTTAAGTCATTTTGAGTTTATTTTGTGTATGGTGTAAGAAAATGGTTTCAATTTCATTCTTCTGCATGTAGCTGTCCAGTTTTCCCAACACCATTTGTTGAAGAGACTGTTTTTTTCCCATTGCATATTCTTGCCTCCTTTGTCATAGATTAATTGACCATATAGTTGCAGGTTTATCTCTGGGCTCTCTATTCTGTTCTAATGAGCTATGTATTTTTGTGCCAGTACCATACTATTTTGATTACTACAGTTTTATAGTATATCTTGAAATCTGGGACTGTGAATCCTCCAAATTTGTTCTTCTTTTTCAAGATTGCTTTGGCTATTCAGGGTCTTTCGTGGTTCATACAAGTTTTAGTTTATTTGTTCTAGTTCGGTGAAAAATTACATGCTTGGTTCTTATATTTTTTTAAATACTGAAATCGTTTAGATCTAAACTTACCAAACAGAGATGAGTTCTCCTTTTCATTATTTTATTAATAATCTAATTATTTTTTTGTTTTTTGACTTAAAAATTTTTAGGTGAGGTTTAAAATTTTTTTCAAGTGGTGTTAATTTTATTAATTTATGGTTACATCACTATAGTCTGAGAACATGGCCAATATAGTGTCTACTTCTGTAGTTTATTAAAGTTTTCTTTGTTTCCCATTAAAGTTTTGTTTCTATTTTTTTCACATATGACAAGGAAGATATAAAATAATTGAATGTAATTGAATCTGACAAATACATTTGTATGTAATGAAATATATGGTATGCAGTACATAGAGACAAAGAAAGTCAGAGTATATACTTTTTCTTCTCTTTATATAACCAAAGGTTTTGGTGAACAAGAAATGAATATGACAACAGGGTGAAATGGTTTTCTTAGTCTCTTTTGAGTCCTCATACAATAGTGGAAAAGCGATCAGGATAATAAATTTCTATGGGTTTTTTTTTTCTGAAATGTTGACTGTTTACCAATAAATTTAAAAAATTATTTCTAGGGGCGCCTGGGTGGCTCAGTCAATTAGCTGTCTGCCTTTGGCTCAGGTCACGATCTCAGGGTCCTGGGATCGAGCCCTGCATTGGGCTCCCTGCTCAGCGGGGAGTCTGCTTCTCCTCCCTCTGCCCCTACCCCCTCATGCTCTCTAACAAATAAAAAAAGTCTTTAAAAAAGTATTTCTAAGTAAGTATTTAAAAACCAAGCAACAGAGTTATTTTTGTACTAAGCATGAGGGTTTCTAAGGCAACGTTGGATTCTGATTGGCTGAGTCAAGGTAGAATGAAGCAGCACTCAAGTTTTGATTCTTAGATTTGAAGTTCTCATGTATTCACTTGGTTTTTGGCCTCAAAATAATAAGTAGTGTTGAAGAAAATTATATTGATTTTTGTCAGAAAGGAGATAGAGTGGATGGAGGACAAGAATACTTTGTAGAATGTGATGATTCCTGATTGAATTTTCAGTGTTTTAAAACTCAAATTAAAATTTCTGAAGGTTTGTACTCTGTTTAACTATACTATTACAATCGACAAATTGCAGCTTTTCATTAAAATCTTGTCCTTCCTTAGCCTTCTTTTTATTATCTCTGATCTACTTTTTTTGAAGTTTTGTGTGCCAGGTTACCAATGATGAAAACAATGTGAACGTTGTATCCTCTGTTCCAAAGAAATCTTCTAAGTTTCTGAAATAAAGTAACAAATAAATTAGCTATATGTAGAATGTTGACGCCTGGATTTTTTTTTTTTTAAGAATAGAGTATTCCATTCTGATTGTGAGTGGCTTTCCTTAAAGAGGTTGCCATATTTGAGTCTATTTGTAATAATTTAAAATAAGTTATATACCTATCTTTACTTTAAAAACATATTTAACAAATCTAGATTGGAAATAGTTTGAGGGGTAAATGTTTTCTATAAACATAGTTGTATAGCAGAGTTAGACTGAAGGAAGAATGTATCATGTCTCATAAAATGGTTGGAGATGTACATTATCACTAATTTATTTTTTTAAAAGATTTTATTTACTTGAGAGAGAGTGAGGCTGAGAGAAATAGAGAGAGAGAGAAAGCGCACAGGCAGGGGAGAGGGGTAGAGGGAGAGGGAGAATCAGATTCCCAGCTGAGCAGGGAGCCCGATGCGGGGCTTGATCCTGGGACTCAGGGATCATGACCTGAGCCAAAGGCAGACGCTTAACTGACTGAGCCACCCAGGCACCCCTGTTTTTTGTTTATACAGGCCACAGCTAAGTGGTTGATAAATAAGAGTTTATTGAATGACTTTTGTTGACAGAAGAAATCCTTGAAACTCAGAGTTACTTGCAGATAAAACTTTGAAAAACTCACTCTGAAACTCTTCTCTGAATTTCTGATGCTCATTATAGGATCCATAAGCCACACATCCTATAGCCTTGCATTATAGTTATTGTCACTGTTTTATCTTTTCTCTTAGATATTTTAAAAAATTTATAAATGTGGTTTATAAAGATAACTTGAAAATACAAAGAAGGAAGAAGTTAAGCTTAGTTCTAATCATACTGCTTATATATTTTGGGGCTGTCATTTTTTTCCTTGATATCATTCATGTACTTGTAATTTTCCATTTGAGTATGTGGTATATTTTTAACTGCTGCATAATATTCCATCAGTGTGTAGACCACAGCACTCTTAATTATTTCACTATCACTGAACATTTAAGATGTTTCATTTCTTCACTGTCATACAAAATACTAAAATGTGGGTCTTTATATATAATGATTTTTCCCTCACATTTAGGATGAATTTCCTAGGTGATATTATTATAAGCAACACCACTGAGGCAGAGTATTACTGTATTTAGAGTTCTTATCCTGTATTGCTAAACTGCCTTCAAAAAGGGATGTGCCTGGGGTGCCTGGGTGGCTCAGTCACTAAGCGGCTGCCTTCGGCTCAGGTCATGATCCCAGGGTCCTGGGATCGAGTCCCGCATCGGGCTCCCTGCTCAGTGGGAAGCCTGCTTTTCCCTCTCCCACTCCCCCTGCTTGTGTTCCCTCTCTCACTGTCTCTCTCTGTCAAATAAATAAATAAAATCTTAAAAACAAAACAAAACAAAACCCCAAAAAACCAAAAAGGATTGTGCCATTTGCACCCTCACTGACAATACATGAGAATATCTGTTTTGCCATACTTCTAACAGCATTGAGCATTATTATTTAAAAACTCTCACCCTATTTTTTTTTTTGATAAAAGTAGTATCTCGTTTTAATTTGTAGTTCTTTGATTACTAAGGATGTTGATAATTTCCTCATGTTTGTTAACTTGCTTTCTCTTCTGTGATCTGACTGCATTCTTTTAAAAAAATAACAGCATGGTTATAATAAAGCTATTTATAATACTGTATATTGATAGATAGTATAGTGATATAATACACTATATATTTCATATTGAATATATGGGATTGTATATTGATATATTTGCACACCACACATTTCACCCAGTTATAGAGTATAGTTCAGTGATTTTTAGTATATTTATAGAGTCGTACAACCATTAATTTTAGAATATTTTCATCACCCTAACAAGGAACCTCATATGCATTGGCAGTCATTTCTCACTTCCCAACCCCCTCCCAGCTTGGCAACCACTAATTTTTTATTTTCTGTCTATATATGTCTGCCATTCTGGGTATTTTGTGAAATCATGAATATTTCATAGAATATGATAATCACACAATGTATCATCTTTCATAACTGGCTTCTTTCTTTTAGCATAAGTTTCAAACTTCAACCATGCTGTACCATGTAGCAGTTCTTCATTCTTTTTTATGGCCCTGTAATGTTCTGTTGTAGGGATAGAACGCATTTTTGGGGGGGAGGGGCAAAGGGGGAGGGAGAGAGAGAATCTTAAGCAGACTTCATGCCCAGCGTGGAGCTAAATGCGGGGTTTGACCTAATGACCCTGAGATCATGACCTGAGCCAAAATCAAGAGTCAGATGCTTAACCAACCGAGCCACCCTGGATATAACACATTTTGTTTATCCACTCATGGCTGATGGTTATTTGGGTTGTTTCCACTTTTTAACTATCACAAGTAATGCTTCTTTGAACACTAATGTACAAGTTTTTGTGTGGACATATATTCTTACCTCTCTTGAGTATATACCTGAAAACACAGTTGCTGGGTCATATGGTAAATCCATATTTAAGTTTTTGAGGTACTGCAGACTGTGCATGATTTCTGCATATTTATCTATTGGGGTCTTGGTGCTTTTCTTATAGGTTTGTATGAGCTCTTTATATAAGGTTGATATTATCTTGCATATCTGCAGAAAGTATTTTATCCCCACATATTGCTTGTCTTTAATTTGAGTAATGGTTTTTTGTGTGCAAACCTTTTTAATTTTTATACTGTCAGTTCTGTCAATGTTATTTTGTAACTTATTTCATCATTTCTAAGCCTTAACAAATCATGCCTCTGTTGAGTTTGATAAATATTAATGTTTATTTTCTTATAATTTTTATATAATTTAATCTTTAAAATTTTTTCATTACTTTATTTAGTTTGAGTGAATGGTATAAGATTAAGATCTAAATGGATTTTCACTCCCAAAGATCTAACCAATTGCAACATTACCATTTTCCTAACACTTCTTCCCTTTCCTGTTGAGTTTGCGTGCTTCTTTCATTGTCTCTTAATCTTTCTACATGTACTAATGTCTGTTTTGTTCACTGTGTTCCTACACCAGTACAGCATTGTCTAAATTGTTGAAGGTTTATAATATGTTCTGTCTCTGGAAAAACAATTCTCTTTCTCTTCAGCCCACACCTCACATTCAGTGAATCATTTTTTCAGAAATTTCTTAGAGATTCTTATTTTTTCCCAGATGTTTCCAGGATTAAGTTCTGTTATGCTTTTTAACTACTGCTGGAATATTTATTGCACTCGCATTAAATGCTCTTCTTGATTTTGAGAGACTTGACATTTTAAAAGTATTGCGTATTGTCATCTAGGACTCTGGTATATCTTTCTGGTTATAGAGTTTTGAAATATCTCAGCCAAGTATTGTACTCACTTATGGAAATCACATATTGTTTATTGCCCCACTGGGACAGATCCAGGTCTTGTGGGGTCTGCAGCTTATGCAGTTTTGGAGGCTTACTTTAAGAAAAAGGGTACAAAATTACAAATACAAAACTAGGTGCTGGATGTTGGAAGGAGACGATGCAGGTGAAGGGCGCTATGGCTGTGCGAGTTCTACAGTTGACCTCTTTTCAGAGGTATGTCTTTCTTGCTCTCGGGGATGATGACTCCTCATTAGTGTTGTATTTTTAATACGTATTTAACACCTATAGGAATGCAAAAAACCGTTTACTGAACTTAGAAAATATTTTTTAAAACTTTTTTAGTTTTCCATTTTAGATTTTCTTTTTTTTTTAAAGATTTTTTATTTATTTATCTGAGAGAGAATGGGAGACAGAGAGCATGAGAGGGGGAGGATCAGAGGGAGAAGCAGACTCCCCGCTGAGCAGGGAGTCTGATGCGGGACTCGATCCCGGGACTCCAGGATCATGACCTGAGCCGAAGGCAGTCGCTTAACCAACTGAGCCACCCAGGCACCCCTCCATTTTAGATTTTCTATACCAGTGTTCACACTGCATGCAACTAGCAGTAGGTTTATATTCTTCTACAATATTCCTTCCAACATCTTATACTTCTTGAGGGAAAGATCTGTATTTTGTAGGTAATTAATAAATGTTTGCTAGTGAAGACTGATAAACAAAGGATTATATTATTATATTATTTTATTATATTATATTTATTGAAGACACAGCTAGATGAATTTATGCTCGCCAAATTTCATGCTTCAGATAGCACATGATTTTGTCCATACAGCAGAATAGAGGCAGCAGACCTGTAAATTTGCCTTAAAGACATGTATTATATTGGAACATATAATAACATACTTTGTATTATAGATAGGCTTTTAATATCATCTTAATGCTCTAAATTCAGATTATATTTATAGAGAATTTTCGACCGTTTTCATTCCAGAAATTATTTAAGGAACTTTGTATTTGGCCTAGATTCTTGTGCCAAAAATAAATTGCTCAAATGGGAAAGAAAGCTTCCTAATAAAATAGTCTTGAGACTATAAATCAATAACTAGGTTAAAAAAAGTCTCACTGGGGACTTATTCTATTTACAAAAAAAGAAAAGAAAGAAAGAAGAAAAAGAAAGAAAAAAGAAAGAAAGAATTGTTTACATTTCCTACTGCTATCGCATTTTATAAAATAAGAGATCAGATTTTTTATGGGCAGTTTGAAAACTGCATGTTTTAGGAATTTCAGAAAGCAAGTGATGTATTATTTCTGCCTCTTTAATGTCTTTGAATTCTAATGTAAGGTATTATAGGGCAACAGAAAAATGAACCATTCGAGTTACTTATCGGTTCATTAAATTTACTGTCTTTTCGTGGCTGGAACAAGTTTTGGAAAATTCACTAACTCCTAATCTTACCCACAGAGACCGACTGAGCACTCTGCAGGTATGCAACACATCATGGTTGATGCCACTAAGAACTGCAGTCCTAATTCTTAATTATTAAAAAATCAATCATACAGGGATATTTTTAGTAAAGATTCTCTGTTTTGATAATCTAAGGCATCTATTCCCAATAAAGAATGCTCAGACTGGTATGGTTATAACTGTTATTTAAATTAAATGTTTGATTAACTAAATGTTGGAACATGGGATTAAGAGGTGATGTGGTCAAATGCATGTACCTTTAAGTGGCATTAATTAGCACACCATTAAGATGGCGGGAAGAACCCACAGATGCACCTGAAAAAGTTTTCAGTCAATCTAACTTAATACTTACTAGATTTTGTTGTTAACTAAACAAAACAAAACAAAAACCCCATGATTTATATGTGCTTTCAGAATTGGTAACCACAGCAAAATCCAGGAAGTTTTAGGATTTTTTTTTAATGTACGCGGGTTTTGGACATTCCTGCTCACAAATCTTACTTTTGTCCCCCTACAAATGCACTTTTGGAAATCTACAGTTGATTATTATTGTGAATTAATGCAATGGAAATAATTTATTGAGATGCACAATATACTACCAAAATTTAAAAGCCAAAATTTGGAACAAAAAAGTTGAAAACATGACTAAGTAAAACATAATAACCCTTAAATGTACTTGGTAGCTAAACAAAAGAAAGAAATGAGTATGGTTGTATCTCTTCCTTTGGCGAGCTTTCAGTGGAGAGTTGTGATTAGCATTGTGGTTGCTTCGGCTTTAAGCTTTTATCTTGTCCTGTTTTAAAAGAAGGACATGCAGTATTATATCCTGAAAGCTCTTTAATTTTTAAAAGCCCTAGAGAGCCTTCAAGTGTGACTTAATTAAAGTTCAAATCAACCTTAAATGCATATCCAGGATGGTTTTCAAAAGACAGTCATGTGCAGCCTGGGCTCATGTGACTCACATTTTGATGTTACCTCTCCAGTAGTTCTCAGCAAAGTGCCCACACTGCTAGTGAGTTTGGAAATGTGAGGCATTTTGGGTCAATACAGGATTTGATATGTGGGGGGTACCACTGGCACTTAGATGAAAGGGCCAGTTATGCTTGAAGTCCCCAAAAGCTTCGATTCAGCTGTGCACAATGAAAAATTTTCCTGTGTCCTATTAGAGTATAAAAAGATGCACTGAACAACATCTTACTACAAATATGTCAGTATTTTAGTACCAGCGGGAATCAGTAGCCCTTCAGTAGAAAGTAATACTGAACAGTTTTATAAGAAGCTACACAAGAAGGCCCACAAATTAGGGAGAAGTCATTTTGGAGAGGGATTCTTAAGTGACATAAAGATACTGTGTCCTAAGTACTGAAAAACTTAGTCACTCTGTAGAGCCTGTGTGTATTTAAAGTTTTGTTACTTTGTTCATCATAGGGTTTTGTTTTGTTTTTTTTTTTTTTGGCATTGATTTAATGCTTTAAAAGATTGCATATTGTTGATCTTGATTACTGAGTTTGCATTTAAGGAGCCCTTTAAATTTTATGCCCGGAGTGAGTGCCTTGTTCTTCACCCTGGTCTCAGCTTTGCTGTATACAGTTGAAAAGGGTATTAATGCAGTCAGTCCAGTTACTGCAAAAGCAAGGAAACCTATCACCTTATGTAATTAAGGAGATCTGAGAATCCCTTTACCAGTCTAAGGAACCAAACATTATCAAGAGGCACATGAAACACAGGAATCACACTACATTTGAATAAATATTATTAAAAAATATTTTGTATTTTTGCCATTCCACATACAGTTGACCCTGGAATGACACGGGTTTGAACTGCATGGCTCCACTCATGCACGTTTTTTTTTTTTTTTTTGTAAATACAGTGCAGTACTGTAAATGTATCTTCTTTTCCTTACGGTTTTCTTAATCACATTTTCTTTGTTCTCGCTTACTGTATTGTAAGAATATGGTATATAATACATATAACATACAAAATATGTTACTTGAGTGTATATGTTATCAGCAAGGTTTTCAGTCAACAGTAGGCTATGAATACAGTTTTGGGGGGTCAAAAGTTATACTTGGATTTTCAACTGCACGGGGTGGGGGATGGGGGGGATTGTGCCTTTAACCCCCGGTTGCTCCTGGGTCAACTGTACTTAATTTTTTTATAGTGCAATAAGGCATTAATGATGTGAAAATCACATTTTAAACTTATTTGAGGATTGCCTACTGTTTTTCAGTCTTGCTCTGACATGTCTCTGACATCGATAATCTCTCTAGTCTCTTTTGTTTCCTTCTTTAAAAATCCATCCAGTATTCTCTATGGGTATTGAAAGATGTGATCACCAAAGTTTTTTTAAGTACTGGGAACTGAATATCTGCTTTAACATGTGGTAGAATTTTAAAATAGTTCAGATATTTTCTGTAGTCACATAGGGAATTATTTTGATTTTATACTTAACGAATAAGGCCCAGCTCATTTTTGAGAATATTATATTCCCTCTCTAATTTATCTTGATTATTTTTCCTTATTATATACAAATAAATCTGATGTGTTATTACTTATCCTAATACTTTTTTGTTGTTGTTCCGGTGTCTACTTGTATCTCTGTTCGTTTTGGTCTACCTCTTTTACAGAATGACTTAATATCTTCTCTTAAATCAAAACTTAATCTCTAAAGCAACGTAAGAATCTAGCTACTTTGTTAGATCTTTCAGTGTAGTGATAGCTGAGCAATTTCATATTGAAACACATACTTTATGAATTATTTCTCTTTTTATTTCTCTCTTAAATTATTGTTGAGATGCTATTTTCATTTTTAAAAATATTGTGTGTGTAGTTAAATTATATTATCTAAAAATTTCATTTGAGGATATGTGGCCACAGCAATCTCTCTCATTCCACAGTTCCCTTTACAATATAACCTTGCCACTCCTACATCGAAAGGTAGTCTCTTTTCCCTTTCCTTGAATTTGGGCCTGGGACCTGTTTTGACCAATAGAATGCAGCCAAAGTGATGCCTTATGACTTCGGGGGCTTGGCCTTAAAAGACTTGCAGCTTCCACATTTGCTACAAGGGGAGCCCTCCTTGTAGAACCCGGCTGCCATGCTATGAAGAAGCCTGAGCAGTCATGTAGAGATGCCCACATGGAAGGAAGTGAGGCCTTGGCCAACAGGCCCAGCTGAGCACCCAGCCAGCAGCCAGCACCACCTGCCAGTTATGTGAGTGAGGCCATTTTGACCTCTTAGCTGTTCCTGAGCCTCGCGTGACTTCACATCAAACAGAACTGCCCGGTAAACCCACAGGATCATGAGAAGTAATAAATTGCTATTTGGTATGGTTTATTTCACTGCAGTAGAGAAACAAAGTGGGCTACCAAGAAGGCATTTGAGATTGTTACAAAAAAAGAGTTGCTAAATCTGCCATTGTTGAGAACCACTGTCACAGACAGGAAATGTTTTATAATTATGACTTTTAAAGGATTCAACAACTTGTGAAGGTTTCTTTTCTAACAGTAGATAATTTGGATTAAAAACTAATCAATGTCCAGATTTAAAATGAGAGCCAGTAAGGCAGAAACTTGCCATATCCATGTCTGAATTTTTCTTATTTTCTCTCATTTTGCCTTATTGAGAAATTAATTGTTCTCTTCTGGAAGACAAAAAACATGGCAAGGGTAAGCTGTAGGTCCGTGGTTGCCTAGTTGTGGGTCAAAATCTGCTCAGGTTCCTTCATCTCTCTGCTCACTAATTATTGTCTATGTGCTAATTCTCAAATGTATACAGATACTGTTATGATTAGGGAAATAAGAACTCACTCAGAAGCATTACAAATTTTGTAGTTTTTGGTCCTTATATATTTTTCAGTTATGGAGGTATTTTGATGTTTAAAAGAGAGTTCTCATATTTCAAGTATTGAGAAACCACTGGTGGAGGTCCCTATTTCTGGCACTAATGGATTTGTAGCTGCTAATATTCCTTCAAATTAATTGCTGACTGCTGTTTATTTGGTTTTGTGGATCTTGAAATTATTTGATTTTTTCCCATAAACTGAACAGTGAGTATAGGAAAATTAATCTCTTGGCAAAATTTGGGAAGAAATTTTGGTGGCCTTCCTAAGGTAACCAGAGCTCTTAATTAACCATCACAAAGAAATTGCTTCATGGAGCCATTTCTAGAAGGCACAGACTCTTGTATAAAGGCCAGCGAGAGAAAGAGAAGCTAGTAGATGTACATGAATGGATATTTGTAGTACTTTATGGTATTTCACTTGGATGCTGTACCTAAGTAAGAATGTTTCTGGGAGTCGCGAAGCAGTGAATATTTATTGAATTTGAGCCAACTTTTAAATATTTTTATGGTGTTTTGTAGTTTTCACAGGATTTTCCTATGTTAGACCTATCTCACAAAAGTGTCATGAAATAATATTAGAGGTTTCTAATGAGATATTATTCCCCTACTTATAGGCAGGACACTGAGGGTGCAGAGGCGAGGTTACTTGACCAGATTTCCAAAGTAGAACAGAGCTAAGACAGGAGTTTATGTCTCCAAATCCTTTTCTAATTCTTTTAGAGTAAAAGTGATCTTTATGATCAGAAATTATAGAACATGTGTTCCTGTCAGGCACTGACATTGGGTTTGCTATCCCTAAGGATATTTGCTTGCAGTACCTAGCCAGTGAGAATTTACTGTGAGCTCTGTGTCTAAGTCCAACAAAATATGGTTGAAACCAAGGTGAGAGCATCATTATTTTGAACCTTTATGTACCGAAGCCATTGCAGGTAATTATTGTTCTTGTTTTTCGATATGGACAATTGACATTTTCTTAATCTAATGGAAAGAATGAACAAAACACCTTAGAACGTCATTCATGCTATCATCATTAGTTGGTAACATACAACTGAAGTAGACAGTGTGCTTGCTGTGTCATTTCATCCTCAAGAGGAGTTCTGTAGGCTGCTTTGCTGGGTGTGTAGGTGGACCCTAGAACTACCACAGCTGACCTTCAGTTGAGTGCTTGTTGCATTTTAAATTACTTTTTTGGGGAGCCTGGCTGGCTCAGTTTGTACAGCATGTAGCTCTCAATCTCAGGGTTGTGAGTCCAAGCCTCATGTTGGGCATGAAGCCTACTTAAAAAAAAAATTACTTTTTCTTTCATAATTTAAATAAAGAACGGGCGCCTAGGTGGCTCAGTTGGTTAAGCGACTGCCTTCGGCTCAGGTCATGATCCTGGAGTCCCAGGATCGAGTCCCGCGTCGGGCTCCCTGCTCAGCAGGGAGTCTGCTTCTCCCTCTGACCCTCCTTCCTCTCATGCTCTCTGTCTCTCATTCTCTCTGTCTCAAATAAATAAATAAAATCTTTAAATAAATAAATAAATAAATAAATAAATATCAACAGAGGTATAACAATGTAAGAAAAAGACCAAGGTTTAAAAGAACTATGTTGAGATCTGCTGGTACGAGAAAAACTAGAGGACCATTTTGAATTAATTTGCATTGATACTGAAAGAGGCTTTAGATACATATCATTGGAAAGTAGGTGTTTTTTTATTTTTTAAATGTCCCTAACCAATAGAAATCCATCATCTCTTAAATTCTTCTAATAAGAACAATCCAAAGAAGAAGGAGGAGTTGGGAGGGGAGAAGGAGGAGGAAAGGAAAACAGCTATCCAATTTCATCCCTGTTTCATACAAGATGGGACACAACCTCGGAATGAAGAACTGGTGTTTAAATTGGGTAAAGTTGGCTTCATGACAGCCTCACCATTTTCTCACAATTGGTGGAAATTTAATGACAGAAAGGTGTTGCTTCACATATCTGCATTGGTAGCCACAGATGTAGGCCAACCTCTTCATTTTACAGATGAGTAAATCAAAATTCCTCTCCAAGGAAATCTGAACATACTTTAAGATACATAGGTTGATTCACAAAGTGGTTCTGTTGTTGTTTTCTTTTCTTTCTTTCTTTCTTTCTTTCTTTCTTTCTTTCTTTCTTTCTTTCTTTCTTTCTTTCTTTCAGGTTTTATTTATTTATTTGACAAAGAGAGATTGAGCACGAGCAGGGGGAGCAGCAGGGAGAGGGAGAAGGGCAGGGAGCCCAATGCGGGGCTTGATCCCAGGACCCCGAGATCATGACCTGAGCCAAAGGCAGCCACTTAACCAACTGAGCCACCCAGGTGCCCTCTTTTTTTTTTTAAGCAAGGGCATCCTACTTCAGTTTCTCTGCTTGTGCTAGCCACTTGCCTTAGAGATAATGGATCTGGAAAGGCCCCATAATAAAATCTAGTAGGCGTGAAATTTTCTTGCTTATGTCAAAAACAATGCTGTCTTTCGGGTAAACACTGGCTTCTCTTCTTTTATTATTTGTTCCAGAGTAGTCCATAAAAATTTATTTTCCTGATCTGAAACCTGTTCTGACTGTTCTAACTATTGATATCACTAACCAGAAAAATCAGGTTACTTGTTAACATTAGGTAGGGGTGTATGTTGAATTTGGGACACTTTTATAATTTTGTTTACAAGACATTAAAGAATTTTCATGGTATTTGTACCTTCACAGTGTCATGTCTCTTGTCATAGTTTCTGCAGTATATAGAATTTTGTTTTCTTAAATTTTTTTTAATTCTGGCTTCTTCCAGATTTGCATATATAAGGAAGAAAAATAGGAAATGATCTCTTGAAATTGGACATTATCATCAATCTGTTCTTCCTGTTGGTCCCTTGTATTTCATTTTTTCTGTCCCTCTGCCTCATTTTTCACTGTACTCCGTTCCTCTCGCAAAACATTCCTGCTTCCAGAGAGCTTCCAAAATATATCTTTGGACATTTCAGTTTACCTTAATTTCAGTTTAGAATTTTTCATTGTATTAATATCCCAGGATACAAGTTTTACTGATGTCAATCATTTACACCCTAGTATGAATAAATTCATTTGTTTCTCTCATGCCCCTAGATCTAGTTCCTTGGAGTGAGATAGATATGGAGAGAGAAGGAGAGGGAGAAAGAGAAGGGCAGGAGGAGGGAGGGAGAGACAAAGAAAACACGAAGATAATGGATCATGGAGAAGGGTGCCATCAAGTGGGGAAAATGGCAAAAGAATGGGGAGGCTAAAAACATTGAACATGAATTTCAGCTACTTTACAGTTTTACTTAGGACTGAATGCTGTTTCCCCTTGAAAAATCCAATTAGCTATTTGGACTTGCCTGCAGACAACTTGGAATGGACAAAGAGAAATGGGTGTGATTATGCTTAAAAAAAAAAAAGAAAGAAAGAAAATCATGCTTTACAAATAATCAGCACAAATACTTCCGGTTAATCATGGTGGATTGGACAGATGCATTTATTTGTGTTCCTTCTATAAACCACACTGAAAGGATATCAAAGGATTAAAAAGGAACAAACCCCCAAGAACAAAGGAGAGGGAGGAAATGACAACAGACAAAAGATGTCAACAAAGATTGGGAAAGCAGATGAGTGACACCTGATTTAGCAGTATGAATAAGGTTGAAACCCAAGACTGTGGGTGGAGAGCCAACTTCTCTAAGAACTCCAGAAAGCCACAGTAATTTGTAGGAAGCTGAAACCTCTAGGATAGGGGAGTGTAAAGTGGCATTCGGAGAATTGTTTCAAGGACTTTACAACTTGGATTCCCAGGTCACCTCCTTGTCCTCACAGAGTAGGGCAGCTACCTCTCCCCAGCCCTTCAGAAGACTGGAGGTTTATTTGTTCTGAAGATGTGTGTGATGACTAAGAGGTAGATACAGAGCAATCCAAGCAAGGAAATATCAGGACTAAAGTTATCAAAGAACTTTGTGTGGCTAGGCTAGTAGATTTGTGGTCATAATAATGAATCACAGAAAGTTGACTCATTATGCTGTAACTTCACTGGGAGGAAGGAATATGCTTTGTTTGGTGGGGTGGGTGGGTGAGAAATTAGTTTTCCATGGGAAGAAGTCAAGACACAAGAACAGCAAACAAAAGTCAGGGAATGGCAGAGTAAAGGGGTTATTTTGAGGTAGAGTAATATAAACTAGAAGAAAGCCGAAAGGGTGGAGAATTGTATTTCTATGGAGTGAGATTCCAGAATGGGAAGAAAAACTCCTTATAAAGTTTCAACTAGAATTGAAATCTTAAAGAAGAATTTTGAAATTATTTTTTTCATGCCCTTATTTTATTCTCTGCTTTTCTGTAAACACATCATGGTATGAATATAAGAAAACAGGTTGTTGATTTAAAAAATATCTGTATTATTCTGAACTTTGACATAACAAAAGAAAAAGGTAAGAAAAAATATTTGAGAGTGAATCTTCTCTGGAAAGTTAGACTTGATTGCTTTTCTTTAGTTCTTTCTTGATTTTATTGGTTTCTTTGATTTTGTTTGCTTTTTACTCTGCTTGGTTCTACTTTATTCATCATAATAAGAACCAGAACAATAACTTTCCAGGCTTTGTGTTTAAGAAAAAGAGTAATAACATGTGAGGAGTTTGGAAAATCTGAAACTTATTTTTTTTTAACCTGGAAATTAAAGAAGGTCAGAGAATAATCTTACGGTAGAGGTTTTATAACTGGCTGTTCTTATCCTTTGTTTTCCATTTAAGCAAAGTAGTCAGGTTTAGAAAAGAGAGAGAATAAAGAAACAATTGAGAATAAGAAAGATCCTACCACCGAAGCTTCTGCTATGGATTGGATAGATTTTGAAGCCGAAATTTACTCTCAGAAGTAACAGGACATATGGCTGATGGACTCCTTTACACAGGGAAGCTGACTGCTGAAATAGATGATATAAATCAAAGGAATCCTTTTCACGTATGCATAAAGAAACAAAGAATTGGAGAAGATACAAATAAAGCTGATAATATTGGTATTCATATTGTCCCTGGAATGACGTTGAGTTTTCTAGCCAGTTTGTGAAATTGGAGTTTGAATTTTTATCTTAAGTTGATAAGCTTATCAAATTCCAGGCTGAAAAAAAAATCTGTTATCAAAACCAAGTGTAAATTTACTTGAGGAAAAGGACAGGTACTACAGATGCTGGAAGATGAGTGCGGGAATGATTGTCTTGGATAAACATCACAATATTTATTTTAAATTCTTTTGGAAAATAAACTAGGTCATTGGCAAAAAAGACAATTATGTCTTACAATTACCTTTTTGGAATCTGAGTCAATGAGTTGATTTAGGACTCAGAATTCTCAGTAAAACAAATGAATGTTAAAGTAAATATTCCCATACAATGTGTATAATTTTAATGCTTCAGATATACTTAGTGACTTAGTAATGTTCACACATAAAAACACTGTTAACTCTTTTATATGAAATATTATTTCAACTAAAATAACTGTTTTCAGTCTCTTGTTGGTTCATGAGAACGTGAGAGGATTAAGTGTTTTGTGTAAAAGTATTTGTGAAGAGGGAAAGCCTGGACAACTTTGGTCGTATGCTATTTAGTATGATCCATGGGGAGCTCTTTTGTGTAGCTGAAACCATGGGATGCATCTATGATAACGCAGGTAGCATGACGTTTGGTCAGGAGACTTGAGCCAGTCCAGTCCTGTGCTGACTTGCAGAGTCAAGGCCATGCCCTTATGCCTCTTAACTATTCTCTGCCTTATACCATGAGTGTTTGGTCTAGATCTTTCATTCCACTTTCAGCCCTAAAATTATCTGGTAATTATTTTTTTAAGTTTTTATGTAAATTCCAGTTAGTTAATATACAGTGTAATATTAGTTTCAATGTACAATTTTGTGACTCAACACTTATATGCAACACCCAGTACTCATCATAACAAGTGCACTCCTTAATCACCTCATCACCTATTTAACCCATCTCCCCTCTGGTAACCCTCAGTTCGTTCTCTATAGTGAGGAGTCTATTTCTTTCTTGGTTTGCCTCTCTCTTTTTTTCCTGCTATGATCATTTGTTTTGTTTCTTCAGTTCCACATATGAGTGAAATTATATGGTATTTGTCTTTCTCTGACTGAGTTATTTCACTTAGCATAATACTCTGTAGCTCCATCCACATTGTTGCAAATGGCAAGATTTCATTCTTATACACACATTACATCTTCTTTTCCTTTAATCAGTTGATGGACATTTGGGCTCTTTCCATAATTTGGTTATTGTAGACGATGCTGCTATAAACATCGGGCTGCATGTATCCCTTCAAATTAGTATTTTTGTATTTATTGGGTTAATACCTAGTAGTGCAATTGCTGGATCATAAGGTAGTTCTATTTTTAACTTTATGAGGGACCTCCATACTGTTTTCCAGCGAGGCTGCACTAGTTTGCATTCCCCTCTCTCCAAAAATAAATTTAAAAAATAAAATAATCTGGTAATTAATAGGAAAAATCTAGTTATTTAGGAATGAAGGCAGGAATTATTTTTCCCCAATTAAAAAATTACTAATACTTATTTGGAGAAATTTATGGAACTGTTTATTTTCATGCTCTCTGTAGTAGAGGGAGATTAAAATGCACATTAGTTTGGGACTAATGTAGAGTTTTGATTCTGGAAGATTTATGTAATACTAACATTGTCAGATCTTGTGAATAAAATATCCCAAATACAAACAGCATGATGGTAAAGGTGAGGTGGTTCATTTGATGATGATCTTGGTCATGATGATATATATGCACCCTTACTCAGTTCTTGGCCAGGCGCTGTGCCAAGTGTTTTATGTACATGGTATCATTTAATCTCCTCAACACTGAGAATGATAAATAGTGCTATCCCTATTTGTGTAGTAGGAAAACTTGACAGTGCAGAGTTCAGTTCAATTGTAAATCACCTTCCCTTCAAGCAGATGTATTCCTTAATTTAGTTATAGTAGACAAATAGAAGAGTGCATTAGTGTATACCAAGCAGGAACTTATTCCTAGCTCTATCTCCAGGCCTTCACCAGGAAGAAATTATAATTCCTATTATAGTTATGGGAAGTGTGTCAATAATACTGTAGCTCCTTGTTCTTCCAGGAATCCTTGAGACTTTTGTAATAGAAAGACTAGGAAATATTCTCTTATTTTCCTGCATTTCATTCATCAAACTCTTCTAGCATTAATGTTGCTGTCTCGTGCCTCTTCAGTCTGTCTTAATACATCCTTCCCTCCCACACTTCCCCAGAGGTGGGGAATTCTTATTTATGTTCTTTGGTTGATCGGTTGTAATATTAATTTCCAGTGACTCAAAACACTGTGCCTCATATGCTTCCTCATAGAACTGCCTTTGGCGGTAGAGCAAGGTCTGCTCCAAGGTGCTCCTTTCAACTTTTCACATGTAGGTTTAAGTAAAATTTTTTTTGTTTATTTAATTGACTGCTCACAGCATTTGGAGACCTCTAAAAGTACAGCGTGTAAAGCTGAAGAAAGATTAGACAAAATCTTCCTACAGGAAATCAGACTGTGCTCAGTGAGGAAAGCATTCGGTATACACTGGGGACAGATTCCAAAGGACTTCCACCCAGGTACTAGGAAATGATATATTATATGTTTAGAGAATACTTATACTCTCACAAGTTGGTGTATTTGAATATGATTGAGTTAATTTTTATATGTATATCAGAAAAATTGTATATATACTTAATTTTTATGAATAGATTTATTTATTTATTATTACTTTTTATGTTGTTAAAACTAGATGATTTTACTTGAGTGGAGAAGCCTAACAAATAATTCATTTATTGAAAGATCAGCCCTAGTACTCATCCAGGGTTTATTATTTTTTGATAATTTTTTTCCTGGGATCTTTATTTTATTGAAGTATAATTGATATACAATATCCTGTTAGTTTTAGGGGTACATCATAGTGATTCAATATTTTTATACATTATGAAATGATTCCCATAATGTCTAGTTACCATCTGTCACCAAAGTTATTACAGTATTATTGACTATATTCCCTAGGCTGTACATTACAACCCCATGACCTATTTATTTTATAACTGAAGTTTGTACCTCTTAATCTCCTTCACCTATTTCCTCTGCTCCCCAATCCCTCTTCTCTCTGGAACCAACAGTTTCTTGTATCTATGAGTCTGTTTCTATTTTGTTTGTTTGTTTTGTTTTTTAGCTTCCACATATAAGTGAAATCCTATGGTATTTGTCTTTCTTTGTCCGACTTCTTTCACTTAGCGTGACCCTCTAGGTCTTTCCATTTTGCTCCAAATGGCAAGATTTCATTCTGTTTTATGGCTGAGTAATACTCCATTGTTTATATATATACCTCATCTTCTTTATCCATTCATTTATTGCTAGACACTTAGGTTGCTTCTGTATCTTGGCTATTGTAAAAAAATATGCTGCAATAAACATAGGGGTGCATATGTCTCTTTGACTTGGTGTTTTCAATTTCTTCAGATAAATACCCAGAAGTAGAATTGCTGGATTATGTGATAATTCTGTTTTTAATTTTTTGAGCAACTCCATACTGTTTTCTATGGTGACTGCACCACTATATATTCCCACCAACAATATATGAGGTTTCCCTTTTCTCTACACCCTCACCAACACTTGTTTTTGTCTTTTTGATAATAGCCAATCTGACAGGTGTGAGATGTTATCTCATTGTGGTTTTGATTTGCATTTTTCTAATGATTGGTGATGCTGAGCACCTTTTCATGTGCTTGTTGGCTTATCTATATGTCTTTGGAAAAATATTTATTCAAGTCCTCTGCTCATTTTTTAATTGGGTTATTTTTTGATATTAAGTTGATATTTTGGCTGTTAACCCCTTATTAGATTTATTATTTGCAAATATCTTCTCCCATTCAGTAAGTGTCCTTTTGCTTTATTGATAGTTTTCTTCACTGTGCAGAAACTTTTTAGTTTGATGTATTCCTGTTTGTTTATTTTAGCTTTTTTGCCCTTGCCTGAGGAGACTGGTCCAAAACAATACTGCCAAAGCTGATGTCAAAGAGTTTACTGCCTATGTTTTCTTTTTTTTTTTTTTTAAGATTTTTATTTATTTAGGGCGTCTGGGTGGCTCAGTTGGTTAAGCGACTGCCTTCGGCTCAGGTCATGATCCTGGAGTCCCGGGATCGAGTCCCGCATTGGGCTTCCTGCTCAGCGGGGGGTCTGCTTCTCCCTCTGACCCTCTTCCCTCTTGTGCTGTCTCTCATTCTCTCTCTCAAATATATAAAATCTTTAAAAAAAAAAGATTTTTATTTATTTATTGAGAGAGATAATGATAGAGAGAAAGCATGAGAGGGGGAAGAGTCAGAGGGAGAAGCAGACTCCCTGCCAAGCAGGGAGCCCAATGTGGGACTTGATCCCGGGACTCCAGGATCATGACTTGAGCCGAACGCAGTTGCTTAAACAACTGAGCCACACAGGTGCCCTGCCTATGTTTTCTTCTAGAAGTTTTGTGGTTGCAGGTTTTACATTCAAGTCTTTAATTTATTTTTGTGTATGGTGTGAGATAGTGGTCTAGTTTCATTCTACTGCAGTTTCTATCCAGTTTTCCCAATACCATTTATTGAAGAGACTTTTTTTCTCAATGTATATTTTTGCCTGTTTTGTCATTGATTAATTGACATGCATGGGTTTTTTCTGGCCTCTCTATTCTATTCTCTTGATCTATGTGTCTTTTTTTGTGCCAGTACCATACTGTTCTGATTACCATAGCTTTGTAGTATAGTTTGAAATCAGGAAGTGTGATAGCTCTAGGTTTGTTCTTCTTTCTCAAGATTACTTTGGCTATTCAGGGTCTTTTGGAGTTCCAGACAAATTTTAGGATTGTTTGTCCTATTTCTATGAAAAATGCCATTGGAATTTTGATTGGGATTACACTGAATCTATAGATTGCTTTGGGTAGTATGGACATTTTAACATTAATTCTTCCAATCCATGAGCACAGACTATCTTTCCATTTATTTGTATTATCTTCAAATTCTTTCATCAATGACATAGTTTTCAGAGTATAGGTCTTTCAACTCCTTTGTTAAGTTTATTCCTAAGTATTTTATTCTTTTCAATGCAATTATAAATAGGATTATTTTCTTAATTTCTTTTTCTGTTTTCTTGTTATTAGTGTATAGAAATGCAACCAATTTCAGTATGTTAATTTTGTATCATGCAACTTTACTATCATTTATTAGTTCCAATAGTTTTTTGGTGGAGTCTTTAGGGTTTTCTATATATAGTATCATGTTATCTGAAAATAGTGACAGTTTTACTTCTTCCTCTCAATTTGGATGTCTTTTATTTCTTTTTCTTGCCTAATTGCTATGGCTGGACATTCAATACTATGTTGTGTAAAAGTGGTGAAAGTGGGCATCCTTGTCTTGTTCCCAATCTTAGAGGAAAAGCTTTCAGCTTTTCACCATTGAGTATGATGGTAGCTGTCAGCTCATCGTACATGGCCTTTATTATGTTGAGGTATATTCCTTCTATACTCACCTTGTTGAGAGTTTTTATCATAAATGGATGTTTGAATAGATTTATTTTTAAATGACATAAAAATACACCTTTAAAGCCAAAGATGATCTTTTTTGTAATGTGAAGATTATGTTCTATAATAGGCTCTCCTAAAAAGAAGCAACTATTAACTTCAATGCACACCATGTAAGATATATTAAAACATACTAAAGTTTGCAAATGAAAATCTAATACATTTCTTGGGTAAATGTCATCTTGTTTATACCATGAAATTTAAGTTGTAGCAACTAAACACATATTTATGATAGCACAAACCTCATGTAATCCTCAGAAGTTTAAATCTACAACAAATTTGAAATATTCCAAGTTCAACTTATTCAAAGTTTAACAATTAAAATTTATTGCTAAACTCTTGAGTTAGTGGCTATAAATAACATGCTGTTACATGGCTTCAATTTGTTCTGAGTTGAAAGAAATAGAAAATAACATTTAGAAAATTGCTAAAATTGAGATTAGTTTTTGAGTCTAGCTTTGTTTTAAAATCAACAAGGTTTAAGAAAACTTGCTTCAGTGTGCACAGAATCATTTGCTTAGAACACAGATTTCAGGGCCTTTCCCCAAACTCTTCTTCTTTTTTTTTTGAAGATTTTATTTATTTATTCATGAGAGACAAAAAGAGAGAGAGGCAGAGGGAGAAGCAGGCTCCCCGCAGAGCGGGGAGTCCAATGCAGGACTCGATCCCAGGACCCTGGGATCATGACCTGAGCTGAAGGCAGACATTTAACCGACTGAGCCATCCAGGCGTCCCTCCCCAAACTCTTCTGATTCAGTTGCCAAGGTGGAGAACATAGAAACTTGCACTTCTAACAAGTTTCCAGGTGATGCTGATGCTGCTGATAGCTGGATCACACTTTGAGAACCACTCAGATTTTCCTCTTCATTTACACCAACGATGACTTTGTGTTATTACTCATCTTCTTTGAAATCTTCCTGGTTGTGAAAAAGTCTGCAAGGGCAGTACTACCGAATGTTAGTATTTAAGTCAAGGAATTTAGTGCTGAAGACTTCAGTTGTTTTTCAGTTTTGATTCTGAAATGGTGATGAGGTAGCCCTGCTCACCATAGGGTCCTGTGATATCCACGCCTGTTAATTATGGAAACAACACATTTGGTCACCTGACTAATTGGATGATTATTTAATATAACATTTATCCCTGTTGTCCATCTGTTTTCCAACTTTATTATCTAACCATGGCAATGTTTGCCCCGGCAATGTTTATTTTTCAAAGTGTTTGTTTATGTGTGTGCTTAGCAGTGTTGGTATCTGGTCCATAAAACTTACTTTGGCCAACTAACACAGAAACATTTACTGGATTCATCATGAGTAACTAATAAATTAATGTAGGTGAAAGGAGTAGTTAATTAGCTCTAATCTTCACAGTAAGGATCATTAGCATTTAATGAGAATTAATAATTTCATAAGACATGGAAACATATTGCCCCAAGCCAAATAGTTTATAACCATAGTATTGCAAATTGCTATTTAAATTTAATGAATGACATTTTCACATATTGTTAGATGATCTATAATATTTTTATGTTATATCTCTAGGTGCAATAGAATGTATTCTAGGGTCATGCAATTTCTATGTAAAGTATTACAGTTAACCAGACTTGAGATTCTGTCTTATTGTGAAATGCTGCTCCTCTTTTCCTGGCTAAAATCAACTCCAGTTTATTGCTTTCTTTTTTTTTTTTTTAATTTTTTTTTGAAGATTTTATTTATTTATTTGACAGAGACACAGTGAGAGAGGGAACACAAGCAGGGGGAGTGGGAGAGGGAGAAGCAGGCTTCCTGCGGAGCAGGGAGCCCGATATGGGACCCGATCCCAGGACCCTGGGATCATGACCTGAGCCGAAGGCAGATGCTTAACGACTGAGCCACCCAGGTGCCCCAGTTTATTGCTTTCTTTGAGAACCTTCCTCTGATTTCTTATATCTGTTCATCTCCACATTCTCATGATGCTCAGTTTTTACACTTTCAGAGTACTTGCTGCTATTTGTAAACATGTATTTACTTGGTTGTTTTTATGTGTTTCATGTTTCTCTCTCTATTTGATTGCAACTGTCAGGAAGGGCAAAAAACAAAGGTGAATGATTTAATGAATGAAGAGTGTAAAAGGACACCAGATACCCTCAAAATCTCATTTTTCTATCTTAGCTATCAATATATGAAGGGTCATTTGGAGGCATCAGGTCGAATCAATTCAAAAGTTTTAACAGCCAATATAGGAATACTCTTAAAAGTCTGTGGCTGAGTTGCCTAATATTTCCTCAGACTTTGGCCTTATCTACTTATGTAATACTTACAGAAAACCAAATACCTATCCGGTTAACATCATTTACCATCAATTGTGGTATTGAATAGAGATCGGTTTTGACTGTTTTTCTCTCATCTACCATTCTTATAAATAGAGTGCTAAAACTGAAAAACAGACCCTAATGTTGTCTTAACTGTGCCATTGGATTCAGGGAGTCTCTGCACGGTTGAAAATTGTTATCTGTACTCTTTGAAAATAGTTAACACTGCCATGTGATTCTCCCATGGTGTCCTGTGTTTTGGCAGAGTTATTCTATGAACGTGCTTTATTTTTAGGAGTAACTTAACTTTAAAAAATTATCCTTAGGCTAAAATCCATATTAAGAAAGGGAAAATTACCTCTCATCCTACTTTGAAAACATCACCATTTTAAATAGAGCATAGCTGCATTATGAAATGTTGACACTGTGGCATATAATCCCGCATCTTAATTAGACAGAGCCTCATTTCTACTCACCTCCAGGCTTTCCTCCTCCTTCCATCTTACAGTGTTGCCATTTTGTCTTCCTGAAATATAGCTATGATCATGCCATGCCTCCCCTACCCCTGAACCTTCAGAAGATCTCTCCTGGCTTCAGAATCAAGTGCAAACTCCTCAGGGCTTGGTCTTTGAAGCCATCATAACCTGACCTCAGCTATCATCTGGTCTTAAAATCCTCTACACCCTTCAATAAATCCTGCCCTTGGTTCAAACCAAACACTTGCTTTCTGCCCCCCACAAGCTACATTTTCCCAGCTCTGTGCCTTTTCTCTTGTTGGTGATAGCTCTCCTTTATCTCTACGTTCCAAATCCTACTACACTTCAAACTTCTTCATCGAGCTGTCCTAAGCACTTGAACCTCAGCCTCCCCAGCATCCCATCTGGAATAGCATTTTGTGTCCCTCTCTTATGACAAGACTTTCTACCCTATCTTATGCTTATTAATATTCATCACTTACATCTATATCGAATTTCCCTTACTGTGAAAAATGATCACTGAGAGTTGGATTTCTGTTTCATTTTTTTATCTCCCAAAGTGCTTAAGATAGTTCTAGTTTGGCAGGATTCTGCAATTCTGAAGGGATTAACTATGAAACAAATACTATAATATAGTAATGAAATACTTTTGGTTTTAGTATATATCTGTTTTATATTGAGTATTTGGTACACATGTGCTAAAATCTTGATGTATTTATGCTATATTTCACAAAATTTGCTAAGCCAGGATTGACAAATAGCGTGGGGGTCAGAACATACTACCGCCCAAAATGCCACTTATTGATAATTTTGAGCTGAAGGCAATAGAGAAATGACAGATGCAGGATGGGCTCTCTGCCCTTCTCCTTTCTACCCAAAAGCAAGGTGTAAATTTCCCATGAGAAATGTGCCCTCCTTACAACAGAAAGAGGAGAACATTCTTATCACCCAGCACAGGGAATTGATGCTGAAGTGAATCTGTGCCAAAAACATTACTAAAATAACCCTTATCTTCTGTTAATTCCCCCCCTCAAATACTTCCTAGTCACTTTCCCCCAATTTACCACCTCTAGCCCAAACCCCTTTTTCCTTTATTTGCCACATCTCCTCAATTTCTCACTCTTTGTTAAAATGGTATATAAACTCTCAGACCTATCCACTTCTCTGAGTCTTCATTTCTTTTATATGAAGATCTCTGTGTACACATAGAAATATTAATATCAAATAAAACCGGCATGCTTTTCTCTGTCTTTTGTCAGTTTAATTGTCAGGCTCAGCCACAGAACCTAAGAGGGTAGGGGGAAGTCTTTCCTTCCTGACACAAGCATTTTATAACTAAGACATATCTTCTTTTCCTAAAGGCTTGAGAACCCTGGAGTGTGTGTGTGTGTGTGGGTGTGTGTGTGTGTTGTTGTCTGTGAAGGAGTCCTGATAATAAAGCCTCTAAGTATGGTGGGTGAGGGGATTTGTTGGTACATGTGGAATTATAATTTGTGGAGGGACTGAGATCTGGTTCTCACACCTCAGAACTACCCGTGTCTTTCCCAGCCTCAGTGATCTCTACTCAGATGACTTGCTATCACCTTAATTAAGTCCTAACATTATGTTCCCTAGTACCAGTTCTGCATTTCCCATATATGCTGAGATTGGACGTCCTGTTAGTAATTAAATTCAATATCTTTAATACTGAATTCATCATTCCCTATCCTTTACCTCCTTACCTACTTATCTTGACTTGCAAAATTCAGAATGCCAACTGTGTCTCTAAAGAATGTTGGAATAACTGCCTCACTACTCTACCATCATCCATACTACACTCTGCTGCCAGATTAGCTACTCTCCAAACTATGAATCGTATTACCTTTGTTTGAAAACTTTCTTTTGTGCTGATTCAAGCTTCCAGCCTGGGTGGAGGACCACTACAACATGAGCAGTACACAACTGAGTCTGTGTGGCCAGAATGAAGCAGATCATGGGGCAGTTACCCAGTAATTTCTAGAATATTTGTGACAACTTGGTGAGGGACACCAGACACAACCATCACACTGGCATTTTCTCTCTGTGGTTAAGCTGAACATGATCAAAAGGGAAACAACCATGTTCTGACTTTTGTAATGTTTGATGATTTTGTTTACTGGAAAATTGTTTATTTGTTTATCTATTATTATTTCTTTTCCCTGAAGCCTCAGAATACATACTTTCCCCTCAGCTGAGATTTTTAGACAGGGATAACATCATAGGCTCAAGAAAATATTTAATTTCCACACCATTGTCAACTCAACACACTATTAACAAACTTATGTTTAAGTTTTACTTATAAAGAAAAAGCCTTAAATGGAAATTTAAGACAAGTTTTCTTGAAGAATATACTTATGGAGAGGGAAGAAGGCAGACAAAGGTGTCAAACAGCTATTTCTGAGAATTCTGTTTCTTTGTGTGATTTAGCTTGGTTCTCTATATTGATCAAATTCATGAACAATTTCTTTTTAAGGAAGTTAGGAGGGGAGCTCAATTAATGAAAGGAGAGAGGAGTCCTTTTATGTTTAATTTTTTTGATTTTAATTTCAATTTTTTTTTTTTTTAGTAATCTCTACACCCAACGTGGAGCTTGAACTCATGACCCTGAGACCAAGAGTTGCATGCCCTTCTGACTGAGCCAGCCAGGGACCCCACAAATGATTATTGAGCTCCATGTGACTTTACCTGAGGAACCACAGCTAGTTGGATACGGGCCAATCATTAGGAGAAAATTTTAAACATGATCTGAAGGAGAAAAAAAGTTCCTATCAGTCTCACACTTTATTTCTCCCTCCACTTCCACCAACTCCCAGTAACATCAGTGAAGAGCTAGGGTGAAAATATTGAAATGCTTTTGCTTTTTTCTGGTCCATGTAAGCCTCACATATATCACATGATATATTATTTCAAGATCCTATTCATTTGAGACTGATTTAATAAAAGAAGGGTCAGACTCACCTATTATGGATCTAACTCGGCAAAATGTGATCTAAGAGTTAGCTATTTAATCAGATAGCTCCCTTATTACTAAATTGTGTTAACTATTCTTATGTTAATTATTCAGGATTTGCAACTTCTCAATTAACAATGAAATGAGAATCTCACTAATTATTAGATGTTCTTGGTTTATTGATTTTACTCCATTAATCGATTATATTTAGGAATGGCTATTCTATTTAAATTTGTTCTCTACGAAGAGAGAGAGAGAGAGAGAAAGAAATATGAGTATTTTATCTAAAAATTTTCATCGAATCCTCTCTTAGCATACAGTTAGACCCTAACTTTGTGCCTTCTTGAGCACAGATTCCAAGTCACTTGTACCTTCTCCCAATTACAGGAGAGGAAGAGGTATTAGACCAGGAGCCCACATCCCTGGTAACAGCAGCTTTCCTCTTTTGCAGGAACCTAGAACTCTAGGGTTGGAAATTTTTGTTCTAGTTCTAGCTCTGCTTCCAACAAGTGTGCTTGCTTATGTATTTATTATGTTTTTAATACTGTAACAAATATCTTCAAACCCACTATGCAAAACAAAAGTTAGAACCTTGACAAATAACCCAAATCTTAACCTTATGGCTTCCTCCCCACCTCATTCCCTTGCCTTCCCTGACCTCAAGTAACTCTTGTCCTGAATCCTGCATTCATACTTTCTTTTCCCCCTCTCATTTAATGTGGTTTTATTGCATCTGTATGTTTTCTTGAAGAATTTTCTGTTTTAGTTGTTTTTAGCCTTAAAAAGGCGTTAGTCTACCTCTAGACCTATCTTTTGCGCACCAGTGTGTTTTTATGGTTTAAACCATTTTGAGGTGGGTTTTTCTGTCCTTTCTAACATAAAGACTCATAACTGACTCAATGACAGGCTTAACTGGAAATGAAGGACACGGTCTCCTTTCACATTTGCTTAAATGAGCCGAGAATATTTACCGGTGGCCTGCAGCAACATCCTTACGCATTCTTGCTTATATGGAAATGATGGGCTCTTAGAGCTGGAAGGGAATTCTCTTGCCATCCTGTAGACAGAGTCTTAACTAGACTGCCTCAGTGCTAACACTGCCTTAATTTATGGACTTTCTTCACTATTTCTAAATTTAAGGGTTGGGTTGAAAGATGATGAAAGAGAAGGGGAGCAAGCTAACTCACTGAGACTGGAACACACCTCATTTTTCTCTTCTACGTTCAAGGAAGAGGGGGAACAGTGTGAGATTCTTTTCTCTTTTTTCATTAAGGAAAATTTTTGTTTTGAAGATATGGCTTAGCTATTGATATCAAGGAGGACAACTGTGTTCTTCTATGATGGATTCACAGATGTCAGAGTACAGGGTAGAGGAGCTAACAGGCTAACTCAAGGTGGCAGTTTTTATGTTCTTGCTGATGATGAACACATTAATTATTTACTTATTCAACACACACTTATTGAATATCTACCATGTGACAGTGCTTTAAAAGGTACCTGGGACTTGTTTGAATCAGATGTGGTAAGACATGCAGACATGAAAATGATTGTCATGAAGGAAGAAGTTTATACTCACAGATCCCCAGAGTCAGGAGACATGGCACAGCATGCCATGCAGGGTCACATGGGGAAGTATCAGGGTCTGTCAAGAGGCAGAGGGAGTGAAGGGAAAATGTCGGCAAGAGTTTTTATTGTGGTTTCTGCAGAAGGACCTGATGAGGTAGGGTACGCAGGCTTAGGATTGGCTAGTTAGAATAATTTTAGCAGGCTCTGGGGTGGAGGGGCTGTCTCTAGTTGTCTGTTACCTGGCCTGGGGTTGATCAGGGTCAGGGAATAGTGGTCTGAAGTGTAAGAGCCCTGTGAGAGTCTAATAAACTATGTGGTTGAGAGTATGGGTTTTGATTGATTGGTCTGCCTACAAAAGACTCACAGGTAAGGCCTTTACTATCTCTTGGAATTGACTAGCCCTGAGAGAGACAGTCTCTCCAGGATCAGAGAGGCCCCAGAACACAGAAAACATCAGAATAAGAAGACATGCTTACATAGACAGGTCCCATGTTAGACAGTGAAATTGAGTAAGATATGGGCCCCGCCTTCAAGGAGCTCCACAATCTGGAAGGGACCCTAACACAGACATATGTTGATAGAACAATGCAGCAAGTTCAGTGGTACAGACATACACTGGGTACCAATCCCAAAGGCAGACACCTAGCTCAGATGGAGGGTGCTGGAGAAACCAGAAAGGAATTTCTGGAAGAAACTGATACTGGAACTGAAGTAGGCATTATCTAGACAATAAAGCCAGTGAAGAGAAACTCCTGCCTAGAGGAGAGCACCGATAAAAAATAGAGGCAAGCAGCATGGCTTATATGAAGAACTACGGAAACATAGTGTTGAAATTTAGCATTTAAGGCAGGGAGCAGAAGGATTTGAGGTTGGAGTTGTAGGCAGAGATGAAGTCCAGGAGGGCTTTATCTTTCTTGAGGTTTTTGATTCTTGTTCTGTAGAGCAGAGTTACACTGAATTGTGTTCAGAGAAATGCTTATGTACTGCAAGGTGGTAATAGTGCTTATTTTTTTTAAAAGACTTTATTTATTTCTATTAATCTATTTAGAGAGAGTGTGCTTGTGGGAGGGGCAGGGGGGAGAGATAGAGAATCTTAAGCAGATACTGTGCTGAGCACAGAGCCAGACATGGGGCTTGATCTCATGACCCTGAGATCATGACCTGAGTCGAAATCAAGAGTCAGACACTCAACCCACTGAGCCACGCAGTAGCCCCCAAAGTGCTTATTTTTTAAAGGAAGACTCTATTCAAGACTATTGCAACAGGGAAGAGAAATTGAGCTCAACTCCCAGGCAATAGTGGGTTTTTTTTTCCAGCTTTATTGAGATATAATTAACAAATAAAATTATAAGATATTTAAAGTGTACAACATATAATTTGACATACATATGCATTGTGAAAGAATTCTCCCCATCAAGTTAATGAACACATCCATCACCTCACATATTTACTTTTTGGTGGGGGAGAACATTTAAGTTCTACCCTCTTAGCAAATTTCAATTACACAGTACAGTGTTATCAGCAATCGTCACCATGTTATACATGAAACTCTAGGGCTTATTCATCTTACAACTGAAAGTTTGTATCCTTTTACCAGCCTCTCTCTATTTCCCCCATCCCTCACCCCCTGGTGGCCACTTTTCTACTCTCTGCCTCTATGAATTTTACTTTTTTTTTTCCTTCAGATTTTAGTGTTTTAACTCACACCTTCCTCCCACTTAAAAAAAAAAAAAGGTTTAGCTGGTCAAATATATTTGAAAATTTCTATAAATTACATCCCTATCAGAAATCCATGATGTGCATTAATATGTTAAAAGTTCTAAAAAGTCAGAACAAAACAAAATTTTGTTTTGTTTAATTCAGTGACTCCTAGATTTATTTGGCCACAAAACCTCTTTTTTCCCCTTTAGATCACAATACACATCTTAAGAAATGCTACCGGTCAGTGGTGACCCACCCTGAACAATCTGACACTAGAGGACATCGTTAACTTTGAATGTTATAGATTGCTTTACAGTTGATTCCAGCTCTTGGAAATAGTAGACGTGATAGGGATGGAGAAGCAGAGATAAATTTAAGAATTATTGAAGAGATAAGGCAGTGCTTTACTGATTGAGTAGCGGTATTGAAGCCAGATTATAGGAAGGATTATAACATTTTGGGTTTTATGTAAGTTTCTGACCATCAGGTAGAAACGTTCATCAGGCAGTTAAGGTAGAGCTTTTGTGTAAAGGATGTATGTTTGAAACTATAAAACATATTTATTTGATTTCACCAGGAAAATTTATTGAGAAAAAACAATATTGGACAGAGCACAGACCCCAGGGAACCTCAACTCTTAAGCAAGAGAAGAAAGAAGTGTCAAGAACATAACAGGCAAGAAGTGGTCAAAAATGTAGGAGGGATCCCAAAGGCAGTAGTATCATGGAATACAAGGGTGGGAAGTTAAGTAAGAAGGAATGATCAGCAGATTCCCATATAATAGAGGGTTTTAGCAGGTTTGTATAGCTCATAGGGCCAATGTTAGCTGTTTTGGAAGCCAGCTGATGCCAAGTTAGTAGCTGAAATGAGCCATGGTGAATGTATTTATACCACTGAAAGTTTAATACACTATAGCAGGTCAGCCTGCTCTGAGACAGTGGTTGGTTGTTCAACATTTACTGTCACACTGCTGGATAAAGACCAAAATGTGCTCTTTGGATTTGTCAAGTAATAAGTAATTCCAGAGGGAATTCTTTTGCGTGGTGGAGCAGAAGCCAGATTACAGTGAGTTAAGAAGTGGGAAGTATGAAAACGCAGAGGCTTTAATGAGAAAGGAAAATATAAATTATAGCTAAGGGATAATGTGAAGTCAGGGAAAGAAGAAAAAAGCATATTTGTAACTCTAAAGGATGTTTGTAATAGAGAAAGAAAACAAGGCTAAAGTGTAAGGTGAAGGTCTCAGAGGAGGAGGGAGAGGATGGGCTTCAGGACGCAAATGCAGAGAAACTTGAATATGAGCAGGGATGGCTTATCACCTAAGACTAGAAGAAAGATGGACTCTGAGAAGGAACCAACATTTGCCATTCAGCCTGCATTCAAACATGTGGGACTCCACATTTCTTTTCAAGTAAACTTGGCTGCTTCTGACTTTGGAAGCTAACAGTTGTTACCACCTGTATTTCTTTTGGGCAAAAGCCTGGATCTTTCCCTTAGTACAGAATACAACACTATTTGAAAAAATTGTTTTTAATTGAAGTATAGATGACACACAATGTTACTTAAGTTTCAGGTGCACAACATGAGTGATTAGACAAGTTTATATATTATACTATGCTCACCACAATGTAGCTACCATCTGTTGCCATGCAACACTATTACAGTAGCACTCACCATATTCCCTATGCTCTACCTTTCCTCCCTGTGACTTATTCATTCCATAACTGGAAGCCTGGACCTCCCACTCCTATTTTGCCTCTCACCTGTTTTACTCTTATCCCCACCCTCTGCCTTCTGGCAACTACCAGTTTGTTCTCTGTACTTATGGATCTGTTTCTGCTTTTTTGGTTTGTTTGTTCAGTTGTTATGTTTTTTAGATTCTTCTTATGAGTGAAATCATCATATGGTATTTTTCTTTTTTTGTCTGACTTATTTCACTTAGCATAATACCTATATATATATATATATATATACATATATATATATATATATATATATATATATACGAGATGGAATATTATTCAACCATAAAAAAGAATGAAATCTTGCCAATTTTTGACAATATAAATGGACCCAGAGGGTGTGTGTGTGTGTGTGTTTGTGTGTGTGTGTGTACACCACATCTTCTATATCCATTTGTCTATTGGTGGACACTTAAGTGGCTCCCATATCTTGGCTATTGTAAATGATGCTCCAATTACACAGGGATGCATCTATCTTTTCGAATTAGTGTTTTTGTTTTCTTTAGGTAAATGCCCAGTGGTGGAATTACTGGATTGTATGGTATTTCTATCTTTAACTTTCTGAGGAACCTCCATACTGTTTTCTACAGTGGCTGCACCAATTTATATTCCCACCAACAGTGCATGAAAGCTTCTTTTTCTCCATTAGCCATTCTGACAGGTGTGAGGTGATATCTTATTGTGGTTTTGATTTGCATTTTCCTGATGATGAGTGATGTTGAGCATCTTCTCATGTGTCTGTTGGCCATCTGTATGTCTTCTTTGGAAATATGTCTACTCATGTCCTCTGCCTATTTTTAATCAGATTAATTTTTGGTGTTGAGTTGAATAAGTTCTTTATATAGTTTGGATATCAACCCCTTGTCAGATGGATATATCATTTGCAAATATCTTCTCCCATTCAGTAGGTTGTCTTTTTGTTTTGTTGATGGTTTCCTTCACTGTGCAAAAGCTTTTTATTTTGGTGTAGTACCAATAGTTTATTTTTTCTTTTGTTTCTAAATACAAAACTATTTAAAAAAATACTTATACAGAGAAATTAAGGGAGAAATAACAAATGTGTGAAAAGGAATATGTTATAAGTATTGAATTGTTTAAGTCTAAATTCAAACTAATAAAATTTTAATCATGGGTATTTTAGCTGTCCTAGCTTCTGGATTTGGGTGTGTAATGAATAAATCCTGTATTTAGTTTCTTGCCCCAATTTATCCTGCTTCTCCTGCCATTTTCAGGCCTAGATTCAGGCTGCTATAATTGCTTATATTAGTCAATTTCTGACCTCTCACTAAGGAATATAAAGTCAGGATCTTGGATGTCATCTTGCTCCTTATTGCCATTTCTAACCCTGGTAAGGAAAACAAATCATTAAGACTGGAAGGAAAGATTTGTGAATGCATTTTCTGAGCCAGGATTGTACCTTATTCATCTTTATATCCTCATTCATCCATTTATTCATTCAATAAATATTTATTAAGAGCACACAATTTTCTGGGCAAAATGCCATAGGCTAGGGAGGATGGGATAAACAGAGAGCTTTTAGTATAATGGGAGAGACATGTATTAAGTAGCTACACAAATAAACATGTATAATACATAAAGTGGTAAGTGCTTTGAAGGAAAAATGAAGAGTTAAATGAAATATTAAAAAGAGAGAGAGCTGACTGAATTTCTGGAGTCATGAGAGGGCTTCTCTGGGAGAATTTTAAGACCTACAGGCTGAGTAGGAGTTCTCTAGACAAAGTGTGAGGCAAAGAGGGTTCTAGACAGAAGGAACAGCCACTGAGAAGGACTTGTGGCAGGAAAGCATTACTGTCTTCTGGAAATAAAAGAAAATACTATGAGTAAAATCTAGTAGTATAAGAAAAGAAGAGATTGAAGAGGAAGAATCTGCTAGAGCTTTTGGATATTATTCTAGGTACAATTATAAACTAGTGGAAGGTTTAAGGCAAAACAAGGACATAACCTAAATGTATTTTTAGAAGATCACTCTGGCTGTTAAGAGTAGAGGGAATGGAGGGGAACAGAGTAGAACTCGGGAATCCATTTTGGAGACCAGATGAGTTGATCAAGTGAAAGAATGGTGGCTTGGAATAGGGAGTTGGCCTTGGAGATTGAGAGAAGTGCAATATTTGGATTAGATTTGCAGAGAAATTGTATCAGTACATCATACCTGTTCATTTTACTATATGTCCTCAATAAAACAATAGAATAAGAAAAATAAATTATGAGCACAAAAATTGGAAAGTAAGGAATCTGAAAAAAATTATTTGCAGATGACATACATAGAGACCCCAAAAAGCCTACAGAAAAATTAGAAATAATGTGAGATTTAGGAAGGTGTTTAAACACAATATTTAATTTAAAAATGAATGGAGGAGGTGAGTACAGGAGACAAGTGAGGTCTAAGAAGTGGAGGAGTATCAGTTAAAAAGATAAAAAGAAAAGAGAGAAAAAGAGAAAAAAGGGAGAAAAAGAGAAAAGGGAAAAAAGGAAGGAAAGAAGCAAAGTCAAAAACTGTCTTACTCTGAATAATTGAACAAGAAGGACAGAAAGTTGTGGCTGGAAGGGGTTAGCATTATTGAATTAGTGTTATTGATGTGATGCAGTTCCTGATCCAGGTGTGACTTGGTGGTGGGTGCTGATGTGGAAAAGGAGAAATCACAGAAGAGGAAGCATTCAAGGAATTGAATGACTAGTTGATGGGTCACCCAAGCTTGTGTCAAAGTGACTCAGGATGATGACAGGAGTGGGGATGGAGGAAGCCTGAGCCAAGCACGTAGTCTTTCATGAATGGGAAGAAGTAGATAATGCTGTGGGGGGTGGAGTGGGTGGGGAAGTATAAGCAGATGGTTGATACTTAGAGGAGCAGAATTTTAACAAAAAGGAGAGGAAATTGTGTGCTGGGTGCTGGGAGTGGCAATAACTGGGATGGAGGATGGTTAGGGGGATTCTCCCCTAGAGAGGACTGCAGAAGACATGGTATCGCCAGGGTACAGCTATGGCTCAATTATGGCAAGAAATCAAAGTGATCATTCAGAGAAGATGATAAAAGTAGAGGCGAGTTTCTAATTTTAGATCGGAATTTTGAGGAGCACCTGGCCAAGTGTTGGTGCTCAGTAGATGCTCAATGCATATTGATTGGTTGAATCCATACATCAACCAACTAATGATGAATGTGGTAGAAAAACCTGTATCATATTGAGCCTATGACCCAACCTGATTTGCATGCTACCACAAAACAGGCTGTTTGATCGAGTGCTTCAGCTTTGCTTTCTTTGTTTTAAAACTCCATTCAGGCATCATGAAGATCTTCAACTCTCAGTCAGAGAAACCCTTCTTGGAATTCGTTGTTCCTACATACGGGGAGGTTGTAGTCAAAGAGGATAAATTTCCTCCTCATTATCTTGTAATTGTTATTGTAAGCACAAGGTTCAGTCTGGTTCTCCTGATTCTGCCAAACCGAGAGTGTCAAGTGCCTTTAACAGGCATTTCCATACTCACAGTCTTCCAGACTTACCTAGTTCTTTTAATTTCTTTTACTGACACTCTTAAATGTTCTTTTGAAACACATTTTTAAAGTTGTATCTTAGCTTCAGACTTTAGTAATACACTTTGTTTCCCTACATGTCATAGAATATATTATTTCAAATGCCCTTAATAATAGCTTTCACTACTTATAAATCCATCAATGCAGTATATTTTCCTGAGGGGAAAAATGACCATCTGAGGTTAATGAATCTTGGCTTTACCATGGGGTAGTATCTCATCGAACCAGTAATTAATTTTTATTTATTTATTTCTAAAAGATTTTATTTATTTATTTGAGAGAGAGAAAGAAAGAGGGAGACGGTGCACATGTGAGAGGCGGGAGGGAGCGGGGGAAGGTGTTGAGGATCAGAAGGAGAGGGACAAGCAGACTCCAAGCTGAGTCAGGAGCCCGATGCCGGGCTCAATCTCATGACCCTGAGATCATGACCCCGAGATCATTACCTGAGTCAAAATCAAGAGTTGGAAGCTTAACTGACTGAGCCACCCAGGCACCCCAATCTACTTGCCTATGTGGATGACAGTGACACACTGTCTCAATTACTTTGCCTTAAAATGAGTCTTGAAGTCAAGTCATATACATTCTCCAACTTTGTCATTCTTTTTCAATGTAATTTTGGCTATTGTAGATTTCTGGCCTTTCCAAGAATCAGCTTGTCAACTTCTACAACAACAGAGAAAAAGCCTATTGGGATTTTGAGTGTGAATGCATTAATTGAGTTGAGAATTGATAACTTAATATTGACTTATCCAGGTTAAGAATACAGTATATCTTTTCAGTTATTTACTTTTAAAATTACTTTAAAAATTTTCTCTCAGCGATGTTTTGTAGTTTTCAGGCAACAGGTTTACACATTTTTTTTTAAATCCGATTTTTGATGCTACTCTCATTTTTTAAATTTCAAATCTTCTTTTCCAATCTGGATGATCAATTTGTTTTCCCCTTTTGGCACTGATTGGAAACTAGAACTCTAGTACAACGTTGAATAGAAGTGGTATTAGTGAGTATCATTGTTTTCTTCCTGAGCTTAAGAAAAGACTTAGTCCTCTACCATTAAGTATGATGTTAGCTCTAGTTTTTTATAAATGATCTTTACCAGTATGTAGAAGTTGCTTTTTATCCCTAGTTTGCTGAGAGTTTTTATCAAGTATCAATGTTAGATTTTATCAAATGCTTTTTCTGGGTCATTTGAGATAATCATATAGGTTTTCTTTTTTAGTCTATTAAGTTGATAAATTACATTGTTTGATTTTTAAAGATTTTTTTTAAATTTATTTTTTGACAGAAGGAGACACAGCGAGAGAGGGAACACAAGCAGGGGAGTGGGAGAGGGAGAAGCAGGCTTCCCGCTGAGCAGGGAGCCCGATGTGGGGCTCGTGGGGCTTGATCCCAGGACCCTGGGATCATGACCCAAGCTGAAGACAGACGCTTAACAACTGAGCCACCCAGGTGCCCTGCATTGTTTGATTTTTAGATTTTAAATCGACCCCACCATTCTGGAATAAACCCACCTGGCTTAATGTGTTTTCTTCTTAATATATTACTAGATTTGATTTGCTAAAATTTTGTTGAGAATTTTGCATCTATGTTCATGAGAAATATTGGTCTGTATTTTTTTTTTTTTTTTTTTGTAATGTCTTTGTTTTTGGTTACAGAGTAATTCTGGCCTCATAGAAAGAGTTGGGGAGTGTTCCCTTCTATTCAGTTTCTTAGAAGATCTTTTCTAGAATGATGTGTTTTGTACTTAATTATATTTGGTAGAATTCACCAATGAAGCCATCTGGGTCTGTTGTTTTCTTTGTGGGGTTTTTAACTACTAAAAATAGGTACAGGGCAGTTCATGTTAGCTGCTTCTTTAGTGAGTTTTGGTTATTTGTGTCTTCCAATAAATGTCTATTTTATCACATTCTTGAATTTACTAGCATAAAGTTGTTTATAATATTCTCTAATTATCCTTTAGTGTCTGTAGAATCTATAGAGATGTCACTTTCTCATTCCTGATACAGGAAATTTGTGTTTTCTCTGTTTTCCCCCAATTGGTATGGTTAGGGTTTTATCAATTTTATGGATTTTCTCAAAGGTCTTTAAAAACATTGAACTCTGGATGCATTTTTCTCTAATTTTCTGTTTTTTAATTCATTGATTTCTTCTCTGAATTTTGTTGTTTCCTTTCTCCTGCTTACTTTGAGTTTCATTGACTGTTCTTTTTCTATTTCTTAGGGTAGAAGCTAGGTCATTCTGAGAACTTCATTTCTAAAGTAGGTTTTTTAATGCAATAAATTTCCTTCTAAGTACTGCATTAGCTGTATGTTGTATTTTAATTTTCATCCAATTCAAAATACTTTTCTACCTTCCTCTGATTTTTTTTTGATCCATGGATTATTTAGAAGTATGTTATTTAATTTCAAAATATTTTGGGATTTAAAAAATACAGTTTTATATTGTTATAACTTATGCCATAAATTTCACCCATTTAACATGTAAAATTAAGTGTTTTGGGCATATTCACAGAGTTGTGCAATCATCCCCACAATCTAATTTTAGAGCATTTTTACCACTCCCAAAAGAGACCTTATATCTATTAGTGGTCACTCCCCAACCTTCTCCAGCCCTCTTGCCTACCTCCCTAGCCTAGGACAATTACAAATCTTTCTTTCTTTGTGGATTTGCTTATTCTGGACATTTCATAAAATGGAATGATACATACAATACCTAGTCTTTTGTGACTGGCATCTTCATGTAGCATAACGTTTTTGAGATTCATCCATGGTGTGCAAGGTGTCAGTATTTCATTCCTTTTAATTGACACATATTATTGCACTTTATGGTTATATTGTTTTTGGTATTTAGTTTTCATAGATTGTGGTCAGAAGTCATATTTTGCATGACAAACTTCCAAGTTTGTCAAGACTTCTTTTATGACTCCAAATAGGTACTATCTTGGTATATGTTCCATGTGCACTTGACAAGAATTTGTATTCTTTGCTTGTTAGATGTTTTATATCAGTTCAGTCAGTTTGGTTGATTGTATTGTTCAAGTCCTTGACAACCTTTCCAATTTTGTCTACTTGTTCTATCCATTATAGAGAGAGGAGTGTTGAAAACTCCCTTTTAAAAATATTTTTTAAAGATTTTTTTTAAAGATTTTATTTATTTGAGAGAGAGAGAGAATGAGAGACAGAGAGCATGAGAGGGAGGAGGGTCAGAGGGAGAAGCAGACTCCCTGCCGAGCAGGGAGCCCGATGCGGGACTCGATCCCGGGACTCCAGGATCATGACCTGAGCCGAAGGCAGTCGCTTAACCAACTGAGCCACCCAGGTGCCCCTAAAGATTTTATTTATTTTTGCGTGTGCATGTGCATGAAAGAGAAAGAGAGAGAGATTGAGAGACAGCACACAAGCAGGGGAAAGGGACAGAGGGAAAAGCAGACTCCCCACCGATCAGGGAGCCCGATGTGGGACTCAATCCCAGGACCCTGGGATCATGACCTGAGCTGAAGGGAGACGCTTAACCAACTGAGCCACCCAGGCACCCTGAAAACTCCCATTTTAAATGTGGTTTTGCCTTCTATCAGTTTTTGTTTCATGTATTTTGTATTTTTCTATTAGGTGTGCAAACACTTAGGATTTTTATGTCCTATTATTGCATGGATTCCCTTATTATAATAAAACCCTCTTTATTCCTGGAAATACTCTTTGCTCTAAAATTTCCTCTGTCTGATCTTACTGGAGACAGTTTTAATTAGTGTTAGCATGTTATAGCTTTCCCATCCTTTTACTTTTAACCTAGTTGTGTCACTGTGTTTAAAGTGGGTTGTTTTTTTTTAGGTTGTACATAGTTGGGTCTTGTTCTTTAAATTTCACTTAACAATCTTTTCCTTTTAATTTGGGTGGTTAGAGAATTATATTTATTGATATAATTTGGTTCATTTGCTTTTGTTTCTGTTTTCCATCTGTTCTCTGCTCCCCTTTTTCTCTTGTTCTATTTAAAATTATTTGCGTATTTGGTAGAACTGGTATTATTTCTTCCTTAAATGGATAAAATTCTATTTTATCTCCTTTGTTGGCTAGCTAGCCATAATTTGTTATATTGTTTTAGACATTGCTTTATGGTTCATAGTATACATCTCTTTTTTTTTTAAAGATTTTTATTTATTTATTCATGAGAGACAGGGGGGGTGGCAAAGGGAGAAGCAGGCTCCCAAGGAGCAGAGAGCCTGATGCGGGACTCGATCCCAGGACCCTGGGATCATGACCTGAGCCGAAGGCAGACGCTCAACCATCTGAGCCACCCAGGCACCCTACATCTTTAACTTATAAGAGTCTGCTGTTAAATACTATGCCACTTCATGCTTAGTATTCATAAAGAACCTTATAGCATTGTTTCCATTTTTCCCCTAAGTCCTTTGTGCTATTGTTGTTCTATGTTTTACTTAAGGGTAACACATCAACTCCACAATACATTGTTATCTTTAGCTTTGGACAGTGCATTATCTTTGAAAGCTATTTAAATAATAAGAAATAGTGTTTTCTTTGTGCACATAGTTATCATTTATGATGCTCTTTCTTCCTTAGTGAAGTTTTTCACCTAATATCGTTTTCTCCTTGCCTGAAACACTTCTGTTAGTATTTCTTTTCTTTTTTTTTCTTTAAAGATTTTATTTATTTATTTGAGAGAGAGAATGAGAGAGAGAGAGCATGAGAGGGGGGAGGGTCAGAGGGAGAAGCAGACTCCCTGCCGAGCAGGGAGCCCGATGCGGGACTCGATCCTGGGACTCCAGGATCATGACCTGAGCCGAAGGCAGTCGCTTAACCAACTGAGCCACCCAGGCGCCCTTCTATTAGTATTTCTTGTAATAAAGGCCAGTTAGTGATTTCTTTTTTCTTTTGAATGTCCTTAAAGTCTTCACTTTGCTTTTATTTTTATTATTATTATTATTTTAAAAGATTTATTTATTTATTTTAGAGAGAAAGAGTGGGCATGCAGGAAGAGGAGCAGAGGGAGGGGGAGAGAAGCAGACTCCCTGCTGAATGTGGAGCCTGACTCCGGGCTTGATTTCACAACACTGAAATCATGACCTGAGCCCAAATCAAGAATTGGATGCTTAACCAACCAGCTACCCAGGTGCCTCACTTTGCCTTTATCTTTAAAAGATATCTTTGCTATGTATAAAAATTCTAGTTTGAGGGGTGCCTGGATGGTTCAGATGGTTAAGCATCTGCCTTTGGCTCAAGTCATGATCTCTCAATTGAGTGATTTTTCTCTTCTTTTCTCTCATCATATTTTCCTGCTGCTTTGCGTTCCAGCAATTTTTTTTGCTGGATTCCAACGATTGTGAATTTTATCTTCTTGTATGGTGGATATTTTTATATCCCTATAAATAATCTTGATCTTTGTTCTAGGACAAGATTAAGTTACTTGGAAACAGTTTGATCCCTTTGGATCTTACAAGGTTTGCTAGGCGGACCAGAGCAGTGTTTACTGTAGCAATAATTTCAGCCCACTACTGAGGCAAAACCCTTTCAAGTACTCTACACAATATCCCTGAATTGGGAGGTTTTCCACTCTGGTCCTGTGTGACTTAAGAGAGTTTTCCCTATAATACTTTCAGGTGTTCTTCCCATGGCCTTCAGTAGTTCCCTCCATGCATGAACAGATCAGTACTCAGCTGAAGACTCAAGGGGTCCCTCTGCAGATCTCCAGAGTTTTCTTTCTGCAGCATTCCTCTCTGTTAGTCTGCCTAAGAATTTAGCTGCCTTGGACTCCTTGAATGCCTTGCTTTGTCTCCTCAACATATAGATTGTTGGGCTCCATCTAAGTCCTTCCTCCCTGCACTGAGGCCTGGAAACTCTCTCCAGGCAGTAATGGAACCATCATAAGACTCACTTCATGCCTCTCAGGAATTGCCATCCTTTTTTTTCCCCCCACCTGATACCCAATTTCTTGAAAACTGTTGTTTCATGTATATTGCCTGATTTGGGGCTTGTTTGAGTCAGGAGGTGTGGTACAAGAAGAAATATATTTGGTCTTTGTTCCTGGTTCTTGGGACAGAACTCCTAAAATCTTTGGAACTTCCTCAGAGATAGGATTGTTATTCATAATGGGCTCCTTTCATCACATATGAGTTTATGCTAATGAGGTGACATGAGCTGGGGCCCCTAGAGAGCCTCAGAGACAGCTGATCACCAGAAAGATCAAGTAATTAGAGGGTTGGAACTTTCAGCCCCATCCTCATTGACCTCCAGAGAGGTCACAGGGTCTGTAGATTTTTTAAAAAAGACAAAGCAATTTAAAGAGGCAATAAAATATTTGAAGGACAAAGACTAATTAGACTAAAGGTAATTGGGGTCTTGGAATTAGAGAAACTAATAAATGGATCAGACATTGTATCTAAAAACCAGTAGAAGAGAATTTTCCCAATTAGAGGAAGGAATTAACCTAGAACATCTTGCTCCTGGAAAAGAATTGACATGTGAGGGGTGCCTGGGTGGCTCAGTCGGTTAAGCATCTGCCTTCGGCTCAGGTCATGATCCCAGGGTCCTGGGATTGAGCCCCGCATCGGGCTCCCTGCTCAGTGGAAAGCCTACCTCTCCCTCTCCCTCTGCCCCTCCCCCTGCTCATGCTCTTTCTCTCTCTCTCTAATAAATAAAATCTTAAAAAAAAAAAAAAGAATTGACATGTGAGTAGCTAAACTGAGATATATCCTAATGGTTTTTGCATTTCACTGATTAAGACAAAATTCTTTACATATCTAGGTGAATATTAATTATATATCAGAAAAAAAAACACAACAGGGTAGCCTCAGACTTCTCTAAGAATTATTTAATGTCTGTAAAGTGCTGAAGAAAAGAAGGTAAGATCCAAATATGTTTTTCTCAGTCAAGCTGACATTCAAATATAAAGGCAAGAAATGGACACATAGACAATTTCAATCATAAATAAACCCGGGACAGGGGTGCCTGGGTGGCTCAGTTGATAAGCTTCTGACTCAGGTTATGATCTCAGGGTCATGAGATTGAGCCCCATGTCCAGCTCCTGTGCTTAGCGGGGAGTCTGCTTGAGATTCTTTCTCTCCCTCTCCCTTTGCCCCTCCCCCTCCTCATGTGAGTTCTCTCTCTCAAATAAATCTTAAAACACACACACACACACACACAAACCCAAACCCAGGACCCACATGACCTTTTTGAAAAAACAAGAAAAATCAAAGCCAAATAACCAAGAAGTAAAGAGGGAAGCCACAGTAAAAAGACTGGTGATAAAGGCTCAGTTCATTAAAATAAAATAAAACAACACAATTATGGAAAATAGTTACAGAATGTAACTGTTATAAACCTTGACAATGTAAAAAAATGGTAATATAGCAATCAAAATCAAGCATGGAGGGAGAAGAAGGGAAGTGGGAAGAGATTTATTTGTGATCTTTTTTTTTTATATTCTTCTGTAACTAGTACTCAACAGATGCAGTCTGAAGTTGCTAAATCAAGAAATGGAGAGTTAATTATAGTAAATGAAGTTACAATGATTGCAAACAACAACAATAATCCAAAAAGCAGATTATAAACTTCAAAATTATTAAAAAAACACACACCACATACATATCTATAAAACCAAATACAGAAAGACCATACATTTGGCAATTAGTAGTAATAGAAAACTTAAGGTAAAATGAAATAATAATTATTAAATATATATCTTATAATAATACATATAAAGAACAATAAGTTCACCAATACAAAAAGTTACAGAATAGAGGAAGGAAAAAAACTCACAAAATCCAATCATACATTTAGAAAACTGAAATACAGTATGTTTGCAAAACTTAGGTGATTCTTTGAAGACAGTATAACAAACAGACAAAAACCAGATAAACCACTGGCTGGTGTAGTAATAAATTTTTTTTAAAAGGAAAAAGGGACAAACACACAATATTAGAAAGGGAAAAGAGCTATTGGTATAGGGAAATTAAAAGGTCCTAAAAAGACATTTGAAAATATAAGTGAAAAATATTGGATATCAGCAGATGGACAAATCTGAACAGACAAGTAACAATGAAAGCAGTTGGAAAAAGTTATATAAGAGCTTCCTCCTTAAAATCTCCAGGCTCACATGGTTTCATTGTTAATTCTTTAAAAAAAATTTTTTTTAAAGATTTTATTTATTTTTATTTGAGAGAGAGAGAATGAGAGAGAGGGAGTACATGAGAGGGGGGAGGGTCAGAGGGAGAAGCAGACTCCCTGCCAAGCAGGGAGCCCGATGCGGGACTCGATCCAGGGACTCCAGGATCCTGACCTGAGCCGAAGGCAGCCGCTTAACCAACTGAGCCACCCAGGCGCCCATTCTTTAAAATTTTTAAGAAACAGGCAAGCTGGATAGAGTTTAAACTGTTTCAAAACACCAAAAAAGGGAGATCCTTCAAATCGTATTTATAAGGAAAGTCTAAGAAAGTCAAAACCTGACAGGATAGGGCCAACCTACTTATCAACAATTATGTGAAAATCCTAATAAAACAATGGAAATTGTAGTTCGGCAGTACTTAAAATAATATGTCATTAACAATTGGGTTCCTCCCAACCCAATCATAAGTGTTGGTGTGTATGTGGAAATAAAAAGAACCCTTGGGCACTGTTGGTGGAAATGCACATTGGTGCAGCCATTGTGGGAAACAGTATGGAGGTTCCTCAAAAACTTAAAAATAGAATCACCATATGATTCAGTAATTCCACTGCTGGGTATTTACCCAAAGGCAACAGCAACGCTAATTCAAAAAGATATATGCACCCTTACGTTTATTGCAGCGTTATTTACAATAGCCAAGATGTGGAAATAAACCTAGTGTCCATCCACAGATGAATGGATAAAGAAGATGTGGTATATACATGTACATATAAAATGGAATTTTACTCAACCACAGCAAACAGAATCTTGCCATTTGCAACAACATGGGTGGATCTAGAGTTTATAATGCTAAGTGAAATAAATCAATCAGAGAAAGACAAATACCATATGACTTCACTCATATGCGGAATTTAAGAAACAAAACAAATGAACCAACTGAAAAAGAGACAAACAAAAAACCAGTCTATTAAATACAGAGAACAAACTGGTGGTTGCTAGAGGGGAAGTGGGTGGAGGGATGGGTGAAATAGATAAAGGGGATCAAGAGTACACTTATTTTGATGAGCACTGGGAAATGTATAGAATTGTTGAATCATTTTATTGTATCCTTGAAACATATAACAATGTATGATAATTTTAAAAAGTGGGCTTCCTCCCTGGACTGCAAGGGTGAGTCAATATTTTGAAAACTATGAATATATTATATCTCATTAATAGCCCAAATGGGGAAATGTATATAATTACTCTAATAGATGCAGAAAAAAATTTGACAAATTCCAACATCTAACATGATGACAAAAGTAGAGAATAAATTAAGAATAGATGACAACAGCTGAATACACATTTTTCTCAAGTGGACATGGTACATTCTCCAGGATTAACCATATGTTAGGCCATAATAAGTCTTAGTAAATTTTAAAAGATTGAAAGAATACAAAGCATCTTTTCTGATCACAGTGGAATGAAACTAGAAATCAATAACAAAAGGAAAACTGGAAAATTCACAAATATATGGAAATTAAACAATATGTTCTTGAACCACCAATGGGTCAAAGGAGAAATCACAAGGGAAATTAGAAAATACTTTGAGCTAAATGAGAACAAAACACCACATACCAAAACTTACCAGATGAACAAAAGCAGTGCTAGGAGAGAAAGCTCTAGCTGTAAATGCAGACATTAAAAATGGTCTGTCCTGGAAAGTGTTCCATGTCCACTTGAGAAAAATGTGTGTTCTGCTGTTGTTGGATGGAGCATTCTGTGTATGTTTTCTGTATGTGTTGTGTTCTGTATAGATAAATTGTCCATCCATCCACTCATTCATCCATCCACCCACCCTCCCACCCCATCCCTCAGTCTGTCTATCTTACTATGGGAACTTTATATCTGTTAACCCTTAGCCTGGAAAATTGCACCCCTAGATGTTCACATGGCTGATTTCTCCTTATCACTCAGATCTATGCTCAAATATAACCTCAGAGAAGTTTTCTCTGACCACAGTGTCTCAAACTGCATCACACTTCACCACATCCCCAGTCATTTTGTATCTTGCTTCTTGGTCTATTTTCTTCACAGCACTGTTAACACAATCTGAAATTATATGATTTATTTGGTTCTTGTTTGTTCTCTGTCTCTCCCAGTAGAATGAAGCTCAGTAAAAGAAGAGACTTTGGCTCATTCACAACAAGAGCATAATACATATTTGATGAATATATATTTGTTAACATTAGTTAAATATTATCTGCTTTTCAAAATAGCACACTATTTTGAGTTAAATAAACTTGTTTGTATGGTTTTTCATGCTGGGAGATTTGAGAAGCAATTCTTCTACCCTGTGTAGTTTTTCTGTACTTTTTCCTTTGCTGAAGTTACTACTTTTTAAATTTCATTGAAACTCTTTTTGCCCTTGGTTGTGGGGGCGTAAAAAGTTGAATCATCTAAGTCAGTTTATACTGTATCCTTTACAATTTTATGTGTTTCAATCAAATCCTTACCAGCTTTTTTCTATATTAGTATTTCAGATTTTAGAGTAGTTTCTTTAAAGCTTCTTTTCCACAAGCAAATTTTTAAAAAGCATTGCTATCCTTTTCTGAATATTTACACTATCTATATTTTAGTACAATATGTATTTCCTAGGATGATTATTTATTAAAGTAAGTAAAATTATGTAAGAAGATCTTAGAATTTCAAAGTAGAAGGAAAATTAATTTATCATTTGTTATTCACATAATTTTTTTGTACTATTGAACTACCAGTCATGGGATTGAGCCCCACGTCAGGCTCTCCACTCAGTGGGAGCCTGCTTCTCCCTCTCCCTACCACTCCCCCTGCTTGTGGGCTCTCTCTCTCTCTCTGTCAAATAAATAAATAAAATCTTTTTTAAAAATTAGAAAAAATAAAAGTGGGATTGTAAATCTTGCCATTTGCAATGACGTGGATGGAACTAGAGGCTATTATGCTAAGTGAAATAAGTCAGTTAGAGAAAGACAAATACCATATGATTTCACTCAGGTGTGGAATTTAAGAAACAAAACAGATGAACATAGGGGAAGGGAACGAAAAATAAAATAAGAGGAAAAGAGAGAGGGAGGCAAACCATAAGAGACTCTTAACTATAAGGAACAAACTGAGGGTTACTGGAGGGGAGGTGGATGGGGGGATGGGGTAACTGGGTGATGGGCATTAAGGAGGACACTTGATGGAATGAGCACTGGATGTTGTATGCAACTGATGAATCACTGAATTCTACCTCTGAAACTAATAATACATGTTAATTAAATTGAATTTAAATAAAAAATTTTAAAAAATAAAAGTGGGATTGTGCTCCACCCAATTTTTACCACATTTTCAAATCCCACCCTAGTTGAAGCTCAGCTCCTTATTCTAGGAAGCCATCTCTTTTGTCTCGACTCCTTGAAGAAACTGTCATTCATATCACACATTCTAGTTCTAGTTTTGTAATTGTTCCATGTTGTAGGACTGTTTCATTCTCTGCCCTGAAAAATGTAAGCTTCTTGAAGGTAAGAGCATGCTTTAATAAAAAATAAACAAGCAACAATTTAAATTGTGTTGTAACTGTAGGTGATGTATCCTGTAGGATCATTTAAAATGGTCTGTTGGGCTGCCTGAGTGGCTCAGTTGGTTAAGCATCTAACTCTTGATTTTGGCTGAGGTTATGATCTCAGGGTTGTGGGATTGGAGCCCCGCTCAGCTGGGTTCCCTGCTCAGCGGGGAATCTGCTTGAGATTCTCTTTCTCCCTCTCCCTCTGCGCCCCCTCCTCTTGTGTATCCTCTTTCTCTAAAAAAAAAAAGTAATAAAATGATCTTAGTTAAGAATCTAGTTTCTGAGGGGGAGTCTTGTCATTTAGATAAAATTTCAATTTCCTGAATGTTAGGTCAGTAAATAGAAAAGGATCATTCTTTATGAGACATCGTCATTTCCTCAGTGTACTTTTTAAGAAGTTCTATTTTTCCTTCTCACCCACCACTGCCACTCACCCCCATCATAGTAATTGCAGTTGTCTTTCTAGAACAGTGAAAATGAGCCAATGTGTTAAACACTCCACATATGTTACTTAAATCTGACAACAACCCTACAAAACAAGTAATACTATTATTGTTATTTATTATAAATATTATTGTTAGGATCTCAGTGCACAGAAATGACTGAATATAATCCTTGGCTAATTCATGACTCATGTTTGTTGTTTAATTATTGACTTTTAATAATGTAATAAACACCTGTGATCCCACCACCTGAAACAAAATCTAGGACCATAACCTATATCTATTTTTTTATTTTATTTTATTTTATTTTTTAATTTTATTATGTTATGTTAGTCACCATACAATACATCATTAGTTTTTGATGTGGTGATCCACAATCCATTGTTTTCATATAACACCCAGTGCCCCGTGCAGTACATGCCCTCCTTAATACCCATCACCGGGCTAACCAATCCCCCCTCCCCCCTCCCCTCTAAAACCCTGTTTGTTTCTCAGAGTCCATAGTCTCTCATGGTTCATCTCTCCCTCCAATTCCCCCCCCTCATTTTTCCCTTCCCTCTCCTAGTGTCCTCCATGCTATTCCTTCTGTTCCACAAATAAGTGAAACCATATGATAATTGACTTTCTCTGCTTGACTTATTTCACTTAGCATAATCTCCTCCAGTCCCATCCATGTTGATGTAAAAGTTGAGTATTAATCATTTCTGATGGCTGAGTAATATTCCATCGTATATATGGACCACATCTTCTTTATCCATTCATCTGTTGAAGGGCATCTCGGCTCTTTCCACAGTTTGGCTATTGTGGACATTGCTGCTATGAACATTGACCATAACCTATATCTAATGCCTGTTCTTCATCAACCTGTTCTCCTGCCTCTTCCTCCCTTATATCATAGAAAAGTTGGTATTGTTATACAGTATTTCACAGATGAGGAATCTGAGACTTGGGGAGGTTAAGAAGTATTTTTATTTTTATTTTATTTTATTTTATTTATTTTTTTAAGAGGTATTTTTAGATCACCCAGCTAGGAAATGGACCATCTGGGATCCAGATCGAGGTGTGTCTAACTCTGACACCTAGCCTCTCAACTGCTTGTGTAGTCTCCCAATTGTTTGTCTGCAAGATGGCAGAGAAGTGGTTGGTGTTCAATGAAATAAAGTAGGTACTAGGGCCTAAATCACAGAAGACACAGTAACCACCTCCAAGTATACTGGTTTATCCTCAGCCTGGAATTTTGTTTTGTTTTATTTGTTTGTTTGTTTTCTTTATTTGGCCCTCTCTAGATTAGTTCATAGCTCAGCTGTCTCATGACCAGGCACACTCCAGTTGGTTCAGGTTTCAAAAACCAAGCCTAGAGGATATATAATTAAGGGCAGCACTATATAAACTGCTTAGGTTTGGAAGATAGATTTTTCTAAATGACCACCTTGTTGCACATGGTAGTTTGAAAAATGGTAATTTCAGCAGAAAGGTTTTACTTGTATACTATAAAAAGAACCTCCTTTTGGTCTTCAGTTGATAGTGGTTAATGTGCAGTCTGGTGTTCTATAGAATATATATAGATTTATACTTGGTTGTCTTATCCTGCTAGTATGTTGAATTACAGCTGAGAACGTACACACATGTGCACATGTATGCACACACACACACGCACACACACTTTCCTCCTGTAATAGAAATGCAAAGTTAAAGACAAAGACTAATTAGTGTGGCCTTAAGAAACCCCATAGAACAGCATGTGCTCAGATACCCAGGAGAATGTTAATAGAACTGAAAGGTGCATCCGCTGGACATCACAGGGCTTTGTCCTCAGATAATTATTTCCTTTTTGGATTTAATGGAGAAGAATGTAAAACATAATACTGGAAACTTGCAGAATGATTGATCCTTAACAACACATTTAAACAAGAAAGAAAGAGTGAATAATGGCGGCAAGAGTGTGTGATGAATGAGGAAGTTGTTATTACAACACAAGGAGGAAAAGGTCTCCATTAATAATGCCAAGTGTGTGAAGCACTAAGCTCAGGATATTAGATTATCAAGTCTTCACTGTGACCATTATGAAATAAATAAGATTTTTATAAATAATTTATTGAACTATATTTCCAGGCTCATAAGAGAAATAATGTTACCAAAATAAAGCATGTCAACAACTTATCTGAGATGCTTTACCTAATTCCCAGTTGTAATTAGGTGGGAATTTTTGGTTTATTTGCACTAATCAGCTTAAGCATATTGAGTACTTAGAAAACAAGGGAAATTGCTCAAAATTATGGCTCATACATTCTTTTTGTGTTGTTGCTCACCATACCTAGGCTAGAAAGCAACCACATAGTATATTTATTACCTGTTTGGCTGATATTATGTTCTAAAGCTTGAGCATTGGTAGATACAATTTTCTTGTTTCAGTGATACAAATTCATATTTCCCCCTGGATTCCAGTTAATTGAATTGACTGCCTATGGGATCCAAATGCCCAGTATTTTCAAACTTCTTCATAGTATCTTTGTCCCTGAAATAAAAGAATGCACAAAGTAAGAATTCACCTGCTTTGTTCCCAAGTGGGTTCTGCTTTGCTTCAAATGGAAAGATTCTTTTTGAGCAGATATGAATCTGATAGAGTGCTTAGCAAATATTAATTGACTGAGCACCTCCTAAATATTATACACAGTGCCAGGCAGAAAGCACAAGCCCGGAAAAAAAGAGATCTATTTTCTACCCTTGGGCTTAAGTAGAACTTAGGGTCTACTCTATGCCTTTTTTAACATGGTTTCTGCTCTGAACTACAGAACACATTCTCAACCCTTTCAAGGCTGGCATGTAACTAGTACCATTCTAGATGCTTAGATAAGTTACTTCATTACTTACAGTGGAGGCTCTAGGGTACTGGGAACTAATTCTCCCTCTTAACCCTGGTTAAGAAAGGCTAGTGGATTTGAGTAGGAGAGGGTGGTGAGATAGGTATTAAATAAATATGTGCACATGTAATAAATTATAATTGTGAAAAGACATTATGAGAGATTTTGCCCATGGCTAGACCCTTGGCTGACTCTGTGGTGAGCTAGGGTAGCCTTTCATTCAGGCCCATTTCCTTGTTATACTATTTAGTTTAATTTTTTTAATTTAATAGCAATTTTCTGACTATACAAGTAATATATTTTATAGAAATATTGAAAAAAAGCTAAAAAATATAAGGAAGAAAAAATATCCTTTTTGGGTAGTCAGTTTTTTCACTCTCTTTACTCATAGTATTCTCCTTTGCTTTTATTTTGGAATGACTTTTTCCTTCCACTACCATATAAAGACAATTTAAGTTTTTCCCAAATGCCTTTGTGGTTTCATTTCTCTCTGGCTTTTAACTCTTTAATTCAGGCAATTCCATTTTTCTACAAGTAGTGAATTGTTCCATCCCCATTTATTGATCATTTTTTTCTCACTAATTTGAAATGTTTCCTTTATACTGTAGTATTCATATATATGTGTGCATCTATTCCTGATCACATTTTTTTCCATTGAAAAAATTTTCCCGTATCACATTGTTTTTACTAGAATGGCTTTGGACTACATTTTGATAACAGTTTATACTTATCCCAAATGTTCCTAGCTATTTACTCTTCCAGTTGAACTTTAGAATCATTCTAAGAAGGGCACCTGGGTGGCTCAGAAAGCTAAGTGTCTGACTTTTGAGTTTGGCTCAGGTCGTGATCTCAGGGTCATGAGATTGAGCCCTGCATTGGGCTCCATGCTAGGGGAGCCTGCTTAAGATTCTCTCTCTCCCCCTCTTCCCCTGCCCCTGTCCCCTAAAAAAAGAATCAATCTAATAATTAAAAAACTCCAGTGGAATTTTGATTCCATTTCACTGAATTACATGTTAATATGGGGAACACTGGTATAGTTACTATTTTAAGTTTTCTGATACAGCAACAGCAATATTTTGTCAAGTATTCTAGTATTTTTATGTTGTTCAAGAAAGTTTTAGTTATTCTCTCATAGCTCTTATATATTTATTATTAAATTTATCCCTAGGTATTTTTGAAAAACTACTTTCTTATTTTGAGTAGGATCTACTTTTATTTTTTTTAAGATTTATTTGTTTATTTTAGAGAGGGACGGAGAGAGTGTGAGGAAGGGGGGAAGGGGCAGATGAAGAGAGAGAGGTCCTGAAGCAGGCTCCCTGAAATAGAATGGAGGTTCCTCAGAGCCTAATGGGGGGCTCGATCTTAGGACCCTGAGATCATGACCTGAGCCAAAACCAAGAGTCAGACGCTTAACTGACTGAACCACCCAGGCACCCCCCAAATAGGATCTACTTTTAATTGCATAGTCACTCACCAACATCCCGTTTCCTGTGTTGTTAATTTTAGCCATCCTGACAGTTGTGAGGTGATATCTCATTATAGTTTTGATTTGTATTTCCCTGATCATGAATGATGTTGAGCATCTTTTCATGTATCTGTTAGCCATTTGTATGTCTCTTTGGAAAAATGTCTATTTATGTCTTCCATCCATTTCTTAAGTGGATTATTTGTTTTTTGGGTGTTGAGTTTGACTAAGTTCTTTACAGATTTTGGATTCTAACCCTTTATCAGATATGTGATTTGTAAGTATCTTCTCCCGTTCTGTAGGTTGTCTTATAGTTTGGTTGATTATTTCCTTTACTGTGCAGAATCTTTTTATCCTGATGAAGTTGCAATAGTTCATTTTTGCTTTTGTTTCCCTTGCCTTTTGAGATGTGTCTAGTAACAAGTTGCTATGGCTGATGTCAAAGAGGTTTCTGCCTGTGTTCTCCTCTAGGATTTTGATAGTTTCCTGACTCACATTTAGGTCTTTCACCCATTTTGAATTTATTTTTCTGTATGGTACAAAAAAGTGGTCCAGTTTCATTCTTTTTTTATTATTATGTTATGTTAATCACCATACATTACATCATTAGTTTTTGATGTAGTGTTCCATGATTCGTTGTTTGAGTATAACACCCAGTGCTCCATTCAGTATGTACATTCTTCTGCATGTTGCTGTCCGGTTGTGGAGAATGGGGAACGCTCTTACACTGTTGGTGGAAATGCAAACTGGTGCAGCCACTCTGGAAAACAGAATGGAGGTTACTCAGAAAGATAAAAATAGAACTACCCTATGATCCAGCAATTGCACTATTAGGTATTTACCCAAAGGATACAAAAATACTGATTCAAAGGGGCACACGCATCCTGATATTTATTTTTTTAAAGATTTTATTTACTTATTTGACACAGAGAGGGAGAGAGCACAAGCAGGGGGACCAGCAGAGGGAGAGGGAGAAGCAGGCTGCCCACTGAGCAGGGAGCCTAATATGGGGCTTTATCCCAGGACGAAAGGCAGACACTTAACTGACTGAGCCACACCTGCACCCTGATGTTTATAGCAGCATTATCAACAATAGCCAAATTATGAAAAGAGCCAAAATGTCCATCGACTGATAAATGGATGAAGAAGATGTGGTGTATATACAGTGGAATATTTTTCAGCCATCAAAAAGAATGAAATCTTGCCATTTGCAATGATGTAGATGGAGCTAGAGAGTATAATACTAAGTGAAATAAGTCAGAGAAAGACAAATGCCATATGATCCTACTCATATGTGCAATTTAAGAAACAAAATTTCTTGATGAACATAGGTAAAGGAAGGAAAAAAAAAGATGGAGGCAAACCATAAGCGGCTGTTAACTATAGAAGACAAACTGAGGGTTGATGGAGGGAGGTAGGCGGGGGATGGGCTAAATGGGTGGTGGGTATTAGAGGGCACTTGTTGTGATGAGCCCTGGGAGTTATATGTAAGTGGTGAATCACTGAATCCTACACCTGAAACCAATATTACACTATATGTTAACTAACTAGAATTTCTAATTTCTTTTTTTAAAAGATTTATTTATTTGAGAGAGAGAGAGTGCCAGTGAGCAAGCAGGAGCAGGTCAGAGGGAGAGGGAGAGAAGTAGACTCCCTGCTGAGCGCAGAGCTGGACAAGGGGCTCAGTCCCACAAAGACGAGATCATGATCTGAGCCGAAATCAAAAGTCAGATGCTTAACTGACTGAGCCACCCGGGCACCCCAACTAACTAGAATTTAAGTAAACACTTGAAACAAAAACAAATAAATAAAATAATAATTACATAGTCACTGGTTATTGTTGGTTTCTCTATATTTACCTTATATTTTGCTAAACTTTCAGATTAATTCAAATTATTTTTTAGTTAACTGTTTTGGATTTTCTAGGTGGCCAACAATATCATAAAAAATAAAGGTATGTTCATCTCTTCCTTCCCAATGTTTATTAATCTTATGATTTTTGTTTTAAAATCATATCACCTAGGATTCTGGAACAATGTTAAATGGAGAAGACATAGTAGGAGTTCATGTATTTTCCTTACAGTAATGGGAATGCTTGCAGGATGTGCAGTTAGTTTCTAGACTGACAAATAGTCTTTTTCAAGCCAGGGAAGGTTTCTTCAATTCCAAAAAGATAGAGCTTTTTGTGTGTGTGTGCTATTCTTACAGATGTCTTTGTGTATTTGCTCATGTAACATACTAGAAAAATGTTCACCTTTAACTATGCTCTGGAATGGCATTAGGAATTATTAAAGATCTGTTTCTTAAAGATTTTCTTTATTTCATCTATGAAACCATGTGATACAAATGACTTTGTTTTGAAAGTCCTATCTTTAACAACCTTCAGTGTTTTCTATACTTGGTGTAATCTGGTTTTCTGTCACCTTTGGAATCAATTTTGACACTTTATATTTTCCTTGAGTCATCTCTGTGACTTCTTATTGCCATAAATTGCAACATAGGATTCTCTAAATTATTATTATTATTCATTGATAGATGAGTGGATAAAGAAGACACACACACACAGACACACACACAGTGGAATATTATTCAGCCATAAAAAAGAATGAGATCTTGCCATTTGCATCCACATGGATGCATCTAAAGGGTATAATGCTAAGTGAAATAAGTCAGGTAGACAAAGACAAATACCATATGATTTCCCTCATGTGTGGAATTTAAGAAACAAAACAAACAAAGAAAAAAGGAAACAAACAAAAAACCAAACTCTTAACTATAGAGTATAAACTGATGGTTACCAGTGGGGGTTTGGTGGGGGATGGGAGAAATAGGTGAAGGGGATTAAGAGTACACTTACTGTGATGAGCACTGAGTAATGTATAGTATTGTTGAATCACTACACTGTACACCTGAAACTAACATAAAACTGTAGGCTAACTATACTAGAATTAAAATTAAAAAAATAAAATGGGGTTAAACTAAAAATGATTGGATTAAAGTATATCTAATTAATATCAGGAATCTACTATATTGACTTACAGTGATAACAAGTTTTCTTGAGGATAGCTTATAAAGAACCTAAAATTCTGGGCTAGGAAGTTTGGAATTTACTCTTTTGGTCAGTAATGTAGTTGAAGTTTTATAAGTAAAAGACAGGCACATTCTCAGCTGAGGGAGGAAACTGGAGGCAATATGTCAGAGATCACAGAAAAGGAAATTATAAGCCAAATAGTAAAGAGGTTAATGAATAGCATAGTCTAGGAGGAGGAGAAGTTAGGGTCATTATGTTCCAATGGGAACATAGGTGAGGTAGTTTGAAAAATGCCCTGGGTATATGACATGTTTCTGGGAGTGGATATGAACAGAGTATAATAGAAAACCTGTAATATCTGACCTGGGAGAAGGGAAAGAAAGGGGGAGAGAGAGTTCAGGGAGACCAAAGGAGAGTAGAACTGTCCCTGAGTTAGGCAAAATTGGTCTTTTGCCTAGAGGTAGTTCTCAATCTAACTAAAGACTGATGGGGAAATAAAACATACTTTACACAGTTTGACGCAGCTTAAAATGTTTTCTACTTCTATGATTTCAATGTTAACAAACTCAATTCTAAGGAAGGAAGCTCTAGTAGAAAAATTTATCCTCTTTTTTTTTCCACTTCCCTTAGATTTAGCAGGTGGTACAGAGTAAGAAAAAAATTATTTAAAAAAATTTTTAGGGGCGCCTGTGTGGCTCAGTCAGTTAAGCATCTGCCTTTAGTTCAGGTCGTGATCCCAGGGTCCTGGGATCAAGCCCCACATGGGGCTCTCTGCTCTGCAGGGAGCCTGCTTCTCCCTCTCCCTCTGCTTGTCGCTCTGCCTACTTGTGCTCTCTCCCTGTCTCTCTGTCAAATAAATAAGTAAAAAATCTTAAAAAAATTTTTTTTCTTAATTTTAAGTAGGCTCCACGCCCAACATGGAACTTGAACTCACAACCCTGAGATCAAGAGTTGAATGCTCTACCAACTGAGCCAGCCAGGCACCCCTAAAATTATTATTTTTAAAAACACATATACCCAAAGGAGTAGAAAACTTTTGTGTCACAAAAAAACCTGCACTCTGCTATTTATAACAGCCTTATTCATAATTGCCAAAACTTGGAGGAAACCAATATGTCATCCAGTAGGTGAATGGATAAATAAACTATGGTACATCCAGACAGTGAAATATTATTCAGCACTAAAAAGAAATGAGCTATCAGGGGCATCTGGGTGGCTCAGTTGGTTAAGCTTCCAACTTGATTTTGGCTCAGGTCATGATCTCAGGGTCATGAGATCCAGCCCTGCGTCGGCCTCTGTGCTGGGCATGAAGCCTGCTTAAGAGCTTAAGATTCTCTCTCTCCCCCTCCCTCTGCCAACCCCACCACCCCGTTGCTCATGTGAGTAGGCATGCACACATGCACTCTCTCACTCTCTCTCTCAAGAAAAAAAAAAAGCTATCAAGCCAGGAAAGCATGGAAGAAACTAAAGGCATATTATTAAGTGAAAGAAGCCAACCTGAAAAGGCTACATACTGTATGATTCCAACTATACAACATTCTGGAAAAGGCAAAAGTATGGAGACAGTAAAAAGATCAGTGGTTGCTGAGGGGTGAGAAAAGCAGGGCAAGGAGAAATAAATAGGCAGAGCACAGAGGATGTTTAGGGCAGTGAAAATACTCTGTGTGATACTGTAATAATGGACACATACCATTATACATTTGTCCAAATCCATAAAATGTACACCAGAGTGAACTCTGAGGTAAACTATAGACTTGGGGTGATTATGATGTGTCAATGTAGGTTTATTCTTGGTGAAAAATGTACCATTGTGATAGGTGATGTTGGGAGGGGGGGGGGGTGGGGGGGGGGGGGGGGGCTGTATATGGGAAATCTCTGTATTGTCTTCCGAATTTTATTGTAAACCTAAAAGTACTCTAAAAACATAAAATCTTGGGACGCCTAGGTAGCTCAGTCGGTTAAGCAACTGCCTTCGGCTCAGGTCAGGATCCCGGGGTCCTGGTATCGAGTCCCCCATCGGGTTCCCTGCTCAGCGGGAAATCTACTTCTCTCTCTCCCTCTCCCTGTGTGTGCTCTCTCTCTAGCTCTCACTCTCTCTCAAATAAATACATAAAATCTTTAAAAAGATAAAAACATAAAATCTTAAAAATATATAAGACTTAATTAAAGGACAGTGTTAGCAGTCAGAATATCTTGAATTCAGAAGTGCCCCTGAAAGCTGGAATCCAGAGATCTAGAAGCCACGACAGATGCTGCAGCCACCAATCAGCATCCACAAGCTGGTGACAGACACTGGGACGATGAGTTGGGCCACTGCAATTGGGTCTCATAATTCCATGATATTTCTCCATGACATTTCTTGTAGTGGAAATAGCAAAAACAGCCTCCTCTTCACTGCAGCAATCAAAAATGAAGGAAATGCATTGAATTTGGCAGTACTTGCATCCAGAACGTTAGCAAGCACCGAGAAATCAGGAAATGTAGGTTATTTTTTTATTTTTATTTTTTTTAGCTTTTCAGCCCCTGCAGTATAAGAAGGTGGTCTAGAGGGCAGATGGGATGGAGCTGAGGAAGCCAATCCTGGGTACGTGTCATAGACATAAAAGAAGATGCAATCATTGAAAAGATATGCTAATCTCAACCTTTGTTATTCATGGCACACATGAAAAATTGTAATGTTTGTGCTTCACACCAGGGCAAATGGGCTCTTTGGAAGGAAGTCACTATGTGCAGCCCACACTTGAGTCTTATGCTCCACATCCTTGAAAGAAGAGTGTCTACATAAATTATTTGGAATTCTTCTGTGTGGGAGGTTTGTCTTTTTCTTCCCATTTACTTTTTATACGATCACTTGTTTATATCAGTATGGACTCATGAGTGTTCATTTTGTGCTGTGGGTTATCCAGTACTAATTTATTTATTTTATTGCTCAAATTATTTCAGCCTTGACCCTTGGAACCTCTTTCAGTTGGCTCCTGTGTCTTTTTTGACATATGCCCATCAATTTGTTTTCTATTGTTTGAGGTGTGTGTCTGCTTGCATGTGTGATTGTGTGTGTTTGTCTCTGTGTGTGTATGTGTAGCACTTTGTTACTTTCTAGCACTACAAGGGGTTCTAGGCTCCTTTTGTATATTCTTCAACCCAGCCCTAAAATGAGCCACTGTTTCAAGGATCTCTGGTTCTTTTGTTTGTTTGTTTTTTAAAGATTTTATTTATTTATTTATTTATTTTATTTATTTGGGGCTTTAAAATAGGTATATGATGTTTACAAGAGATATACCTAGTACCATTTTTAAAATCTTTTAAAAAAATTAAATTAAAAAAAAAAAGATTTTATTTATTTGACAGAGAGAGAGACAGCCAGAGAGGGAACACAAGCAGGGGAGTGGGAGAGGGAGAAACGGGCTTCCCGCTGAGCAGGGAGCCTGATGCGAGGCTTGATCCCAGGACCCTGGGATCATGACCTGAGCCGAAGGCAGGCGCTTAACGACTGAGTCACCCAGGTGTCCCTCTAGTTCTTTTGTTGAAGAATGGTACTAGGAACAAAGATTGATTCGGGCACTCATTGCCATTCTTTGACTTTGATCTTTCTGTGGCTTTGTGTTTAGGTATATCTCTTATAAACATCATATACCTAAATTTAAAAAAAATTATAGTCTTATAATCTTGGTCTTTCAATTACAGAATATACACTCTTTGTTTGCTGTGATTGGTCGTATTAGGACTCATTTTTGTCATGCTTTTGATTTGTCCTATTTCTGTGTTTGTTTTTGCTTTTTGATTGATTTTTATGTTGTTTTATTCCTCCTCCCCTGACTTTTTTTTTTGATTGATTAACTTTGCTTATGTTCCTTCTGTTTCATTCTATTTTTCCCTCTACTTGTTTGAAAATTATATGTTCTGTGTATCCTCTTTTAGTAGTTACTTCAGGTTTTTTTTTTTAACCTGTATTTAACTCAACAAAATCTGAAGTTAATATCTTTACCTCATTCTGAGACAATATGAAGACCTTAAGATGCTTCAGATGTGATTACTACCTCTCATATCATAATCTATTATTGACCTATATTTCAATTCTAGCATATTTTCCTCTCAACAAATTAAGCATTATATTATGGTTATGTACATTTGATATTTAATTAGCTTTGCCCATATATTTCCAAACATCTTTCTTCATTTGTCTTTCTTGTATCTTGCACTTTCTGTCTTCAGCCATTCTTCTTCTGAGTTATATCCTTTAGAATTTCACTTAGTGAGGATGTTTTGATGTTAAACCTTGTCAGTTTTTGTTTTTCTAACAATGTCTTTATTTTGCTTTATTTATTGATGTTTCATGATTCAGTGGGTGACTGGGCCATGAAGCCAAGGTTAAAGGCAATTGGGTGCCACCCAGGGAAGAGACCAGTGCATGATTTGAGGTCACTGAGAACAGACAACACACACACCAGGCTTACATGGTACCGCATTTATTTACAGCAAGAGAGGAAGAGGGAGTGCACGAATTCCAGCCCTTGCAATGCATCCATCCACTATGGCCAGCCCACTTAAGCAATGTAGCTGCACACATCCCACTTCACATTGCAGTGGAAGGACCCCACACCCCACCTTGGGGTCTAAAACACAGAAAGCAGGAGCATGCCTAAGAGTCACTGATGCTTTGTGTAAGTGTACATTAAGCCCAGACCATGGAAAGATGTTCTTCCATAAGATGACAAGTCCAGCACAGTCTATGAGCACTCTCTCTCAGTAAGGAAAAATGTTCTGGGCCCAAGACCACTTTCACGTGGCCAAACAGGGGATGAGGAGTTGCTCATGACTACCTTTCCTTTCAGTTTCTTTTCAGCTGAAATCAGTTTTGCTATGTATAGAATTCTAGACTGAAAGCTTTTCCTCTCAGTACATTGATATTTTATACTTTTTTTGGCTTCAGTTATTGCTGTTGAAAAATTAGGTGTGAATCTGCTTATCATTCCTTTGAAGATGATCAGTCTTGTTTTTCTGACTGCTTTTAAGATTTGTTTTCTCTTTGGAGTTCTGAAGTTTCACAGTGATTTGTCTATGGGTAGATTTCTTTATTATTTTCCTATTAGAGATTTATTAGGCTTTCTTGATCTGTGGATTGGTGTCTTTCCCCACTTCTGATAAACTCTCAGCCATTATCTTTTAACATATTTCATGCATTATTTTCTCTAATGCCTCTTTCTGGTACTCTGATAAAATGTTTGTGAATCATTCTTACTCTATTTTCCATGTATTTGAAACTTCTTTACTCTATATTCCATGTCACTTAAGTCTCTGCCTTGTATTTTCCATGTCTTTGTTTTTATGGACTGCATCTTAACTGATTTATTCAGATATAATTTCAAGTTGGCTGATTTTTCTACTTAACTATAGGCTTAACCCATTGAGTTGTAATTTTCACTTATTATTTTAATTTTAATTTAATTTAATTTAATTTAATTTAATTTAATTTAATTTAATTTTAAATAAGCTCCACACCCAATGTAAGGCTTGAGCTCATGACCCTGAAGGCAAGAGTTGCATGGTCTACTGACTGAGCCAGCCAGGTGCCCCTTCACTTATTATATATTTAATTTCTAGAAGTTGTATGGTTCTTTTTCAGATTTTCTTGGTCATTCTTTACAGCCTTCTCCCCTCCAGGGTGTGTTTTTTCAAACACCCTCAAGCAGCTCTTCAATTCTCAGCAGACAATGACTAGTGTCCTACACATTTAACTCAATTTTGACACTATCTACGTACAAAGTAGTGTCAGATATCATAGGTTAAGGACTTAGTCCCAGAAGACTGCCCTCACTTTAGACAGCAGTTACGAGTTTATCTTACCACCTGTGCTGCTAACTGAGCAGCTATAAATCAAAACCCCCCCTTGGGTTTTGACTAATTTGCTAGAGTGGGTCATAGAATTCAGGAAACCAGTTTACTTACTAGATTAATCATTTGTTGTAAGGGTATTAAAGGACACAAATAAATAGATGAAGAGATTCATAAGGGGAAGTTTGGAAGGGTCCTGAACACAGAAGCTTCTGTCCCCATGGAGTTTGGGGTGCACCACCCTTCCAACACATGGATGGATTCTGGTTTGCCAACCTGGAAGCTTTCCAAATCTCTTACTTTTCAGTTTTTATGGAAGCTCCATTACCATAGGTATGATTGATTAAATAATCAGCCATTGGTGACTGAACTCAATCCCTAGCCTTTCTCCCCTCCCCAGAGGCCTGGGGGTAAGGCCAAAAGTTCCAGTCCTCTAATTACCTGATTGATTTCCCTGGCAACCACCTTTCATCCTTAGGGGCTTTCCAGAAGTCTCCTCATTAGCATAAACTTGTGTGGTTGAAAAGGGCTTGATATAAATAGCAAGACACCTTTATTGCTCTTACCATTTAGGAAATTCCAAGAATTTTAGGAGCTCTGTGCCAGAAATGGGGATGAGGACCAAATACATATATTTCTTATTATAAATCACAATATCACCCCCCCACACTTATATTGTTTAAGTTTTATTTTATTTCTTTAAACATTCTATGGCTAATATTCTGTTTCTGAAAATTTGAATGGCTAAAGTCTGAGTTGGTTAGGTATTTAAAATTTTGCTGACTGAATTTCTGTTTGTTTTCCATCACAATGTCCTGTTTTCTTATGTTTTAACATTTTAAAAATGTTATTTCTCTTGCTTTCATTTTCTGAATTAATAAGTTTCCCCCCTCCCTTTTTAAGCCAGTTTTAGATTTACAGGAAGATCAACTGGAAAGTACTAAGAGTTCCCAAATCATCCTTTAACCCCTGCCCCAGTTTCCCTTATTATTAACATCTTGCATCAGTGTGTTATATTTGCTACAATTAATGAGCCAATATTGATATATTATTAACTAAAGTCCATAGTTTCATTAGGGTTCACTCCATGTATACATTCTATGAGTTTTGATGAATGTATAATGACACAGATCCACCATTACATTATCATACAGAATAGTTTCACTGACCCAAAATTCCTTGTGCTCTATTTTTTTTTTTAAGAGAGAGAGAGCACATGCAAGGGGTGGGGAAGAGGCAGGGGCAGAGATGCTAGAGAATCTTAAGCAGGCTCCACACTCCGTGCACTTAATCTCACAACCCTGAGAGCATGACCTGAGCCGAAATCAAGAGTCAGATGCTTAACCAACTGAGACACCCAGGAGCCCCATCTTGTCTATTAATCCTACTCTCCCTCCCCCAAGACCTGGAAGCCATTGATCTTTCCACTGTCTCCATAGTTTTACCTTTTCCAGAATGTCATTATTTTTGAAATCATACAGTATGTGGCTTTTTCAGATTGGCTTCTTTCACCCAGCAATATGCTTTTAAGTTTCCTCCATGTTCTTTCATGGCGTGATAGTTCCTTTCTTTTTTAGTGATGAATAATATTCCATTGTCTGGATGTACCACATTTTATTTATCCATTAACCTGTGGAGGACATCTTGCTTGCTTTCAAGTTTTGGTAATTACGAATAAAGCTGCTATAAATAGCTGTATGCAGGTTTTTGTGTGGCATTAAGTTTTCAACTCATTTAGGGGTGCCTGGCTGGCTTAGTTGGTTGGGTGGCTGCCTTCAGCTCAGGTCATGATCCCGGAGTCCTGGGATCAAGTCACGCATCAGGCTCCCTGCTCAGCAGGGAGTCTGCTTGTCCCTCTGACCCTTCCCCCCTCTCATGCTCTCTCTCTCAAATAAATAAAATCTTTAAAAAAAGAGTTTTCAACTCATTTGAGTAAATACCATGGAGCACAATTGCTAAAGAGTATGGTAAAAGTATGCTTAGTTTTGTAAGAAACTTCCAAACTGTTTTCTAAAGTGGCTATACCTTTTGCATTCCTGCCAGTAATGAATGAGATATGCTGTTGCTATACAAGCTCGCCAGTGTTTTGGATTTTAGCCATTCCAACAGGTATTTCATTGTTGTTTTAATTTGCTTTTCCCTAATGACATTTAATGTTGAACATCTTTTCATATGTTTATTTGCCATATGTGTATCTTCTTGTATAAGGTGTCTATTCAGATTTTTGGCCATTTTTAAATTGAGCTGTTGGTTTTCTTATTGTCAAGTTTTAAGAGTTCTTCATGTATTTTGGATAATGTTCCTTCATCATATATGTGTTTTGCAAATATTTTCTCCTAGTCTGTGACTTGGAAACTTTTATTCTCATAACAGTCTCTCTCAGAAATTTTAAATTTTAATGAAGTCCAATTTATCTTATTTTTCTTTCATGGATTATGTTTTTGGTATTATATATGGAAAGTATCACCAAACCCAAGGTCACCTATGTTATCTTCTAGGAGTTTTATACTTTTGTATTATACCATTAGGTCTATGATCCATTTTGTGAATTGATTTTTGTGAAAGGTGTAAGGTCTATATTTAGATTCCTTTCTGGCTTGTTATTCCAGCACCATTGTTGAAAAGACTATCTTTCCTTCCTTCCTTCCTTCCTTCCTTCCTTCCTTCCTTCCTTCCTTC
>NW_023270453.1:901368-1093483 GCF_011800145.1 Mirounga leonina
TTCCTTCCTTCCTTCCTTCCTTCCTTCCTTCCTTCCTTCCTTCCTTCCTTCCTTTATTTATTTAAAGATTTTATTTATTTATTTGACAGAGAGAGACACAGCGAGAGAGGGAACACAAGCAGGGGGAGTGGGAGAGGGAGAAGCAGGCTACCTGCTGAGCAGGGAGCCGGATGCGGGGCTCAGTCCCAGGACCCTGGGATCATGACCTGAGCCGAAGGCAGACGCTTAACAGCTGAGCCACCCAGGCGCCCCTGAAAAGACTATGTTTTAAACATTGAATTGCCTTTGCTCCTTTTTCAAAGATCATTTGACTGTAATTGTCTGGGTCTATTTCTGGTTGTTGTTTTTTTTTTGGGGGGGGGTTAAAGATTTAATTAATTAATTAATTAATTAAGAGTGTGTGCAAGCAGCGGGGAGGGGCAGAGGGAGAGAAAGAGAATCTCAAGCAGATTCCTTGCCGAGCAGGGAGCCCAACCTAGGGCTCCATGCCCCTGAGATCATGTTCCACACTGAAATCAAGAGTCAGACGCTTATCAACTGAGCCACCAAGGCACCCCTATTTCTTGGTTCTTTATTCTGTTCTGTTGGTCTATTTGTCTATTCTTTCACCAAAACTGTGGTGTGTTGATTATGATCTCTTTATAGTAATTCTTAAAGTCAGGTAGTATCAGTCCTCCAAATCTATTCTTTTCCTTCAATATTCTGTTGGCTATTCTGGGTCTTAGTTTGTCCATACAGACTTTAGAATCAGTTTATCAATATTTGCAAAATAACTTGCTGGAATTTTTATTAGGGTTGCATTGAATCTAAAAATCAAGTTGAGAAGAACTGATATGTTGACAATATTGAGTCTCCTTATTCATGTACATAAATATCTCCCCATTTATTTAGATCTTCTTTGATTTCTTTCATCAGAGTTTTATAGTTTTCCTCATGTAATTCTTATACATTTTTTTGTTAGATTATACCTAAGTATTTCTTTTTTTGTTGTGAATGTAAATGGTATTATGTTTTTAATACCAGATTCCAGTTGTTTATTTCTGGCATATAGAAAGCAACTGACCTTTGCATTTTAACCTAGTAGACTGCAGCCTTGCTCTAGTTGCTAATTCGTTTCAGGAGATTTTTGGTCAATTTTTTTGGATTTTCTGTATAGACAGTCATATCATCTGCAAACAAAGACTGTTTTATGTCTTCTTTCCCAACCTGTATACTTTTTTCTTGCCTTATGGCATTACTAGGACTTCCAGTACAAATTTTAAAAAGGAGTGGTGAAAGGGGACATTCTTGCCTTGTTCTTGTTCTTAGTGGTAAAGCTTTTAGTTTTTCACCATTAAGTATGAAGTTGTTGATTCTTTGTAGATCTTCCTTATCAAGTTGAGGAAGTTTCCCTCTATTCTTAGTTTGCTCAGAGTTTTTATCATGAATGGACATTGGATTTTATCAAATGTTTTTTCTGTATCTATTGATATGGTCATGTGAATTATCTTTTTAGCTTATTGTCATGAATTACATTCATTGGTTTTCTTTCCTTTTTTTGTTATTTTGACAGACTTTATTATATTCAAAAATATAAACATTCTAAAACAAACATTTCAGGTTTTGGCTGGCACATCATTCAGTTGTTTGCTTTGCTGAAATACCTTCAACTCCCCCTCAAATAAAAATTGGATGAAATTCCCAAACAAGCTTGAGCAAGAGAGGATGTAAGACACAGCAGTTTAGAAATGTTCCAATTCCTCTGAGATTCTAGAGTTAAACAACAAAAATTACCAAAATTAAAAATAGAAGAGTTAGGGGCGCCTGGGTGGCTCAGTCGTTAAGCATCTGCCTTCAGCTCAGGTCATGATCCCAGGGTCCTGGGATCGAGCCCCGCATCGGGCTCCCTGCTCCGCGGGAAGCCTGCTTCTCCCTTCCCCACTCCCCCTGCTTGTGTTGCCTCTCTCGCTGTGTCTCTGTCAAATAAATAAAAAATCTTAAAAAAAAATAGAAGAGTTAATTCATGTTACAGGATTGTATCTTTTTCTTTCTTTTTCTTTTTTTAGTCTGAGTGTAGTTGATGCACAATGTTACATTAATTTCAGGTGTACAACACAGTGATTTGACAAATTTATATATTACACCATGCTTACCACAACTGTAGCTACCATCTGTCACCATGCAACACTATTACAATATCATTGACTATATTCCTTATTCTGTGTATTTTATTCCCATGATTTACTCATTCCATAACTGGAAGTCTGTCTCTCCCTCTCTCCTTCACCCATTTTGCCCATCCCTCTACCTTCCTCTCCTCTGGCAACCATCAGTTTGTTCTCTATATTTAAAGATCTGATTCTGCTTTTTGTTTTTATTCATTTGATTTTTGTTAGATTCCACATATGAGTGAAATCATATGGTATTTGTCTTTCTCAGTCTGATTTATATCACTTAGCGTAATACCCTCTAGGTCCATCCATGTTGTCATCAATGGTATGATCTCATCCATTTTTATGGCTAAGTAATATTCCATTATATATATATCACATCTTCTATTTCCATTTCTATGGATGGACACTTAGGTTGCTCCCATAACTTGGCTATTGTAAATAATGCTGCAATTAACATAGAGGTGCATATAACTTTTCAAATTAGTGTTTGTAGATTTTTTTGGTAAATGACCAGAAGTGGAATTATTAGATTACATGATATTTCTTTTTTTAACTTTTTGAGGAACTTCCACACTGTTTTCCACTGTGGTGGCACCAATTTACATTCCCACCAATGGCACACAAGTGTTCCTTTTTCTCCGTAACCACACTGACACTTGCTACTTCTTGTGTTTTAGATTTTAGCCATTCTGACAAGTATAAGGTGATATCTCATTGTGGTTTTAATTTGCATCTCCCTGGTGGTTAGTGATTTTGAGAATCTTTTTATGTGTCTTCTGGCCATCTGTATGTCTTCTTTGGCCATCTGTTTGTCTATTCAGGTTCTCTTCCCATTTTAAAATCAGATTATTTCTTTTTTTGGTGTTGAATTGCAGAAGTTCTTAATATATTTTAGATATTAAGTCTTATTGGATGTATCATTTGCAATACCTTCTCCCATTCAGTAGGTTGCCTTGTTTCATTGATGGCTTCCTTCACTGTGCAAAAGCTTTTTATTTTGATGTAGTCCTAATAGTTTATTTTTGCTTTTGTTTCCCTTGCCTCAGGAGATATATATAGAAAAATGTTGCTACAGCTAATGTATGATTTCAGGTCTCACATTTAAGTCTTTAATCCATTTTGAGTTTATTTTTTTGTATGGTGTTAGAAAGAGATCCAGTTTAATTTTTATACATGTAGCTGTTCAGTTTTACAGCATCATTTGTTGAAGAGACTATCTTTTCTGCATTGTATATTCTTACCTCCTTTGTCATATATTAATTGACCGTATAAGTGTGGGTTTATTTCAGGGCTCTCTGTTCTGTTCCATTGATCTATGTGTCTACTTTTATGCCAGTACCATACTATTTTGATTACTGCAGCTTTGTAGTGTATCTTGAAGTCTGGGACTGGGATACCTCCAGCTTTGTTCTTTCTCAAGATTGCTCTGGTTATTTGTGGTCTTTGGTGGTTCATACAAATTTTAGGGGTATTTGTTTTAGTTTTGTGAAAAATGCAGTTGATATTTTGATAGGGATTGAATTGAATCTGTAGATTGCTTTGGGTAATATGGACACTTTAATTATATTAATTCTTCTAATCCATGAGCATAGAATGTTTTTCCATTTGTTTGTGTCATCTTCAATTTCCTTCACCAGTGTTTTATAGTTTTCAGAGTACACATCTTTCACTTCCCTAGTTACATTTATTCATAGGTATTTTATTCTTTTTGGTACAATTGTAAATCGGATTGTTTTCTTAATTTCTCTTTCTACCACTTTGTTATTAGTGTATAGACACACTACCAATTTCTGGGTATTAATTTTGTATCCTGCAACCTTACTAAATTCAGGTATTACTCCTAGTAGTTTTTTGGTGTAGTCTTTAGGGTTTTCTATAAATAGAATCATGTCATCTACAAATTGTGATATTTTTATACTTCATTTCTCAATTCGGATGGCTTTTATATCCTATTCTTGTCTGATTGCTATGGGTGGGATTTTCAGTATTATGTTGAATAGAAGTTGTGAGAGTGGACATCCTTGTCTTGTTCCTGATCTTAGGAGAAAAGCTCTGTTTTTCACTATTGAGTATGATGGTACCTGTGGGTTTTTCATTATGCTCTCTATTATGTTGAGGTATATTCTCTCTAAACCCACTTTGTTTAGAGTTTTTATCATGAATGGATGTTGAATTTGTCAAATGCTTTTTCTGCATCTGTTGAGATGATCATATGATTCATATGATTTTTATCCTTCATTTTGTTTATGTTGATTGATTTGTAAATATTGAACCATTTTTGTATCGCTGGAATAAATCCCATTTAATTGTGGTAAAAAATCCTTTAATGTATTTTTGAATGCCATTTGCTAATATTTTGTTGAGGATTTTTGCATTTATGTTCATATTGGCCTGTGGTTTTCTTTTCTTTCTTTCTTTTTCTTTTTTTTTTGGTGTGGTGTTTTTGTCTGGTTTTGGTATCAGGATAATGCTGGCCTCAGAGAACATGTTTGGAAGTTGTCTTTCCTTTTCTATTTTTTGGGCTCGTTTGGGAAGAACATTCTTTAAATGTTTGGTAGAATTCACCAGTGAATACTTCTGGTCCTGAACTTTTTTTTTCTATAGTTTTTTGATTGTTGATTCAATTTTGCTACTAGCAATTGACCTGTTTAGATTTTCTATTTCTTCCTACTTCAGTTTTGGAAGATTTTATACTTCTAGGAGTATATCCATTTCTTCTGGATTGTTGAATTTGTTGGCATATAATTTTTCATAGTAGTCTCTCATAATCCTTTGTATTTATTTATGTAATGTCAGTTTTTAATTCTCTCTCATTTCTGATTTTATTTATTTGGTTCCTTTATTTTTTTTTTTCTTGGTGAGTCTGGGTAAGGGTTTATCAATTTTGTTTATCTTTTCAAAGAACCAGCTCTTGGTTTTATTGATTTTTTTCTGTTGTTATTTTAGTCTCTACCTCATTTATTTATACTCTGATCTTTATTATTTCCTTTCTTCTACTCACCTTGGCTTTGTTTGTTACCATTTTTGTAGTTCCTTAGATGTAAGGTTAGATTTTTTTATTTGAGTTTTTTCTTGTTTCTTGAGGTAGGCCAGTATTGCTATATATTTCCCTCTTAGAACTGCTTTTGCTGCACCCCAAGGACTTTGAACCATTCTGTTTTCACTTTCCTTTGTCTCCTTGTATTTTTAAAAAATTTATTATTATGTTAATCACCATACATTACATCATTAGTTTTTGATGTAGTGTTCCATGATTCATTGTTTGTGCACAACACCCAGTGCTCCATGCAGAACGTGCCCTCTTTAATACCCATCACCAGGCTAACCCATCCTCCCACCCCCCTCCCCTCTAGAACCCTCAGTTTGTTTCTCAGAGTCCATCGTCTCTCATGGTTCGTCTCCCCCTCCGATTCCCCCCCTTCATTCTTCCCCTTCTGCTATCTTCTTCTTCTTCTTCTTTTTTTCTTAACATATATTGCATTATTTTTTCAGAGGTACAAATCTGTCCTGTTAAATCACAGATCTGTCTCCTTGTATTTTTTAATTTCTTTTTTGATTGCTTAATTGACCTATTGGTTGTTTAATATCATGTTGTTTAGCCTCCATGTGTTCATATTTTTTCCAATTTTTTTCTCCTGATTTATTTCTAGTCTCAGTATCATTGATTAGAAAATTTGCATGATATAATTTTGATCTTAAATTTATTGAGGCTTGTTTTGTGACCTAACATATGATTTATTCTGGAGAATGTTTCATGTGCACTTGAAAAGAATATGTATTCTATTGTTTTTGGTTGGAATGTTCTGTATATATCTGTCATATGTAGCTAGTCTAATATGTCATTCAAAGACACTGTTTTCTTATTGACTTTCTGCCTGGATGGTATATCCATTGTGGGGTGTTAAAGTTTCGTACTATAATTGTATTACAATCAATTTCTCTCTTTATGTCCATTAATATTTATGTATTTAGGTGCTCCAGTGTTGGGTGCATAGATAATTATAATCATTATAATCTCGTATTGGATTAATCTCTTTATCACTATGTAATGCCCTTTTTTGTCTCTTGTTACAATCTTTGTTTTAAAGTCCATTTTGTCTGATGTAAGTATTCCTACTTCAGTTTTTTTTTTTTTCACTTTCATTTGCATGGTAAATGTTTTTCCATTTCTTCACTTTCAGTCTGTATGTGTCTTTACGACTGAGGTGATTCTCTTTTAGGCAGCATATAGATGGGTCTTGTTTTTTTAATCCATTCTGCCACCCTGTGTCTGTTGATTGGAGCATTTAGACCATTTGCATTTAAACTAATTATTGATAGGTATGTACATATTGCCATTTTGTTATTTGTTTACCAAGTTGTTTTTGTAGTTATTCTCTGTTCCTTTCTTCTTCTCTTGCTCTCTCTTTCTGTGATTAAGAATTTCTCTTGTGTTATGTTTCATTTTCTTTCTCTTTCTTTTTTCTGTATCTATTATAGGTTTTGGGTTTGTGGTTACCATGTAGTTCATATATAATATCCTAAATATATAGCAGTCTATATTAATTTGATGGTCATTGAAGTTCAAAACACATTCTTAAAAAAAAACCTTTTTTTCCTCCCTTCTCCATATTGTATGTATATGTTGTCATATTTTACGTTTTTGAATTCATAATTCTCTTAGACCTAATTATGGCCATTTCTTTTCTACCTCTTAAAGAAGTCCCTTTAATCTTTCTGGTTTAGTGGTGATAAACTCCTTTATCTTTTGTTTGTCTGAGAAAATCTTTCTATTATTCAAATATGAATGACAGTCTTGCCTAGTAGAGTATTCTTGGTTGTAGATTTTTTCCCTTTCAGTACTTTGAATATATCATGCCACTCTCTTCTTGCTTGCAAAGTTTCTGCTGAAAAATCAGCTGATAGCCTCATAGGTTTTCCCTGGTAGGTAACTTTTTGCTTCTTTCTTGCTGCTTTTAAAATTCTCTCTTTATCTTTAACCTTTGACATTTTAATTATTATTATTATTCTTTTTTAGATTTTATTTATTTGACAGAGAGAGACACAATGAGAGAGGGAAAACAAGCAGGGAGAGTGGGAGTGGGAGAAGCAGGCTTCCCGCGAAGCAGGGAGACTGATGCAGGGCTTGATCCCAGGACCCTGGGATCATGACCTGAGCCGAAGGTAGACGCTTAACGACTGAGCCACCCAGGTGCTGACATTTTAATTATTCTGTCATGGTGTGGACCTCCTTAGGTTCATCTTCCTTGGAGCTTTCTGTGTTTCTTGGACCTGAAAGTCTATTTTCTTCCCTAGGTTAGGGAAGTTTTCAGTTATGATTTATTTAAGTAAGTTTTCTACCTCTTTCTCTCTCTTTTTGTACTCTTCTGGGACCCTTAAAATGTGAATGTTTGTTCACTTGATGTTATCCAACAGATCCCTTAACCTAGGCCCATTTTTAAAATTCTTTTCTCTTTTTGCTGTTCAGCTTAAATGCTTTCCATTACCCTGTCTTCCAGATTGCTGATGTTTCTCCTGTATCTGCTAGTCTGCTATTGATTCCCTCCAGTGTTTTTTTATTTCAGTTATTTGAATTCTTCAACTCTGATTGGTTCTTTTTAATACTTTCTATCTCTACTGAAGGTCTCACTGAGTTCATCCACTCTCCTCTCCAGCTTGATGAGCATCTTTATGATCATTACTTTAAAATTCCTATCAGGCATATTGCTAATCTCTGTTTCATTTAGTGCTTTTTCAGAGGTTTTTGTCTTGTTCTTTCTTTTGGAGCATATTCTTTTGTCTCCCCATTTTGCTTGACTTTCTCTGTTTGTTTCTATGGATTAGGCAGAACAGCTACTTCTCCTAAACTTGAAGGAATGGTCTTGTGTATGATCATTTTCCATGTAGACTGTGTGTGCTTGGGGACTTCTGCTGCCTGGCTGGAGCTGTGGCAGGCATGAGCTGCCTGGGCTCTCCACCCAGTGGGCACCTTGTCAGAAAGGCTAAAGCTGAAGTTGGTGCTGATGAAGCATTCATTGATTTTTCAAATGTTGAACCAGCTCTACATACCCAGTATAAATACCACTTGGTTGTGGGGTATAATTCTTTTTATACCTGAGAGGAATCAATTTGCAATCTGTTTTGTTGAGGATTTTTATATTTGTATTCATGAAAAATATTGGTTTATAGTTCTCCTTTTTCATGATGTCTTTGTCTGGTTTTGTTATTAAGGTAATGCTGGCTTCATAGAATAAGTTAGAAAATATTCCTTCTGCTTTATTTTCTGGAAGAGATTGTAGAGAATTGTTATAATTCCTTCCATAAATGTTTGGTAGAATTCACCAGTGAATTCATCTGGGCCTGATACTTTCTGTTTTGACAGGCATTAATTATTAATTCAATTTCTTTAGTAGATATAGTTCACATTTTTCTCCTTGATGAGTTTTGGTAGATTGCATCATTTAAGATTTTGGTCCATTTCATCTGTATTACCAAATTGTGGGCGTAATTTTTTCATTGTCTGTTTTATGTCCATGGGATCAAAGATCAGCTCCTCTTTCATTTCTGACATTAGTAGTTTATGTCTTTTCTCTTTTCCTTAGTTAGCCTGCTAGATGCGAAAGCATACTGCTACTTGGTTGGTACTGAAGTCCCTAAAATGTTTCTTCTAGAAACAGACAACTCTTTATTTCAGTTCAGCAAAGAAGTTATTTTTTAAAGCAAGCATGTAGAAATTTCCTCCTTATGGAAGGCTCAAAGAAGGGAGTGATCAGTACAGCCACTCCTTAAGCCATTACATAATTCCTGAGGTATACAAAGGCTGCTGCACTATCAGGACATTGAAATTCTGATGAGACTGGAACCATATTCCAAATTTTACAGGATAATTTCACTAGATACAGAATTCTAGATTGGTGGCATTTTTTCTTTAAATATTTCACTCTCTTCTTGTTTTCATGGCTTCTAAAGAGAAGTTGCAATGAAAAAGAATGACATTCTTCTATTTGTTCTTTCATAGTAAGGTTTTCCCCCCTTTTGGCATCTTTCAAATTTTTCTGTCTTTATTTTTCTGTGGTTTGCATATATGCCAAAGTGTAGACTTTTTGGTATTTATCCCACTTGCTGTTATCTGAGCTCCCTGGGTCTGTGGTTTAGTGTCTGTCATTAATTTTGGAAACTCTTGGTCATTATTGCTTGAAATATTTCTTCAGTTCTTTTCTCTCTTCTTCTCTTTCATTTTCCCATTATGCATATGTTATACATTTTATAATTGTCCCACAGTTGTTGGATAATCTGCTCTGTCTTTTTGATTTATTTTTCTCATTGCATTTCAATTTTAGAAGTTTCTATTAACATTTCTTCAAGATCATTGATTCTTTCCTCAGTCGTGTCCAGTCTACTGATGAGCCCATCAGAGGCAGTCTTGAATTCTATTATGGTGTTTCTTTTTTTTTTTTTTTAATTTTTTTTTTAAGATTTTATTTATTTGCGAGAGAGAATGAGAGACAGAGAGCATGAGAGGGAGGAGGGTCAGAGGGAGAAGCGGACTCCCTGCTGAGCAGGGAGCCCGATGTGGGACTCGATCCCGGGACTCCAGGATCACGACCTGAGCCGAAGGCAGTCACTTAACCAACTGAGCCACCCAGGCGCCCTCTATTATGGTGTTTCTGATTTCCAGCATGTCCTTTTGATTCTTGGTTTGAGTCTACATCTCTCTGCTTACATTAACCATGTTCTTGCATCATGCCCACTTTTTCCATTGGAACTCTTAGCATATAATGATAGTTGTTTTCATTTCCATTCTGATCATTCCAACATCTCTGCCATATCTGAGTTTGGTTTTGGTGCCTGCTCTATCTCTTAAAACAATTTTGGTTGAAAGCCAGACATGATGTACTGTAAAAAAGGAACTAAGGTAAATAGGCCCCTAACATGAGGTTTTATGGTTATGTGGCTAGGGGTTAGGCTGTGTTTACTTCTTGCTGTGGCCGTATGTGTCACAGGCAAAAAATTTCCTCTGGTGTCCTTGTTTTTGTCTCTGCTGTTTTCCTTGGGTTTCCCTAGAAACTTTTTCTTAAATAAGATCTAGGACACACAGTTCTTTTCGTTGTATCCCCCTGTTACTATACAGAGGCCCTGCCAATGACGTGATAAGCTGTTTAGGGGAGGGGAAGCATTCTCTAGTCCTATGATTGGGTGTCAGTCTTTTAGAGAGTCTGTGCCTCTGGTTGTGATCTTCTTGGTTTTGGATTTTGTTGTGGTTGTTGGGTTTTTTTGTTTGTTTCCTCTTTAGGTGAGATAGAAAGGCTAGAGTTGGCTGGAGTTACTTCCCTTCTCCTGCATTGGTTAGACCGATTAACACCTAGTTAGTTAGGCTCTGGTACAATAGCTTATCTTGAGGGCAGGCCTTGTGAAAAGAAGAACAGAATTGTCTAGGCCTACTTCAAAGTGGCTGTTGTTTGCCTGAAGCAAGAGGAGATTTCTCTCCAATCTTCACTGAGAGTCTGGTAAGGCTCTTGGAAGTAAAACTCACAAAAAGTATGGAGGCCTCCCTAAAACTGGATCACCCTATGATTTTTATTTTATTTTATTTTTTAAAAAGATTTTATTTATTTGACAGAGAGAGACACAGCGAGAGAGGGAACACAAATGGGGGAGAGGGAGAAGCAGGCTTCCCGCTGAGCATGGAGCCTGACACAAGGCTCAATCCCAGGACGGAGCCCAAGGCAGACGCTTAACAACTGAGCCACCCAGGCGCCCCCCTCCCCCCATGATTTTTAACTCTCAAACTTTCCTTCACTGAGCCTCCAGCAATTCATCAATTACAGATTAAGTTTTCCCATTCTGGTACTGGTCCTTGTGGACGTTTCTGTTCCTGGGATTCTGCTTTGATAAATTGTGATTGTCTGTATCTAACCATCTGTCTGTTCAGTTGAGAGATGGGGACGGCAGGGACCTCAGTCCTATGGGGGATCTAAGAAGAACAGTTGATTTTTAGTTTGTCCAGCATTTTTCTTATTGCGAGGTCAGGGGTGATGACTTTCAAGCTCCTTACATGCTGGACTGGAAACTAGAAATTGTTTGCTTTAATTTTGCTATATTATTTTAACTGTATTTATTTATATTCTAAAGACTATGGGATGGCCTACAAAACTGATTGTGTGCAGGTTTTTAAAATGGAAATTAGATACTGGAACTATGAAGAGAATGAAGCAAGAATGCTGTTCATATTGGCTATTATAATTCCTGTGCCTGAGCACTACTCTGGCTCAGGGATTTCCTGCTAGTGAAATCAAAAGAGAGAATTATCATAGGTTACACAGTTATCTTTACCTTGCTGAGTAAGCATACCAGTTTTAGAGTAAAGACAATATTCTCCTGCTTCTAAATTCTGAAGTAAAAATTCCACATGGGATAAACAAGTGAGACGTTGAGCAACAGACATGTAACAGATAATGTTTTTAACAATCAGTAGATACATATGTTATTTTACACAGCCCTTTTTCATAATGACTTCCAGTAAAAACCAACATTAATGTCTGACTCAGTGAAGGCAATTCTGAGAGGGTTCATTTTAATATGCTCTACCTGTACATTGGTGTAAGTGACACTAGGCTAGAACTTTTCAACCTCAAAGAATGAATCGATGGCGTGGGAGTCGGCCTTTATTAAATTAAATTTTTTTCCGTTGGACTCAGTAGTTGTTGGGTGTTAGCTGGGGCCCAATAAAGATACATTTTTTTATGAAACATTCCCAATTGACTGAAAAATAAAATATATCAGTTAGCAGATGGAGGTTGCAAATATCACCTTCATTACTTTTATGGCTGATTTTGGAAAATATGGCTTCTAAGTGTTAAGCAAGTGGGCAAGCTCCACTACTGAACCCCAGAAACAGACTGACACATCTACACAGTATCAGGCAGCACTAGAGCAGGGAAGGCCCTTCACAAAGGTCTTAGGAGAGATAGAGAATATTTACTCTTTTCCCGAGTGAAAGTGAAGGAGTCTAGCTTATTCGTACTCAGTTTCTTCTTCCAGATTCTCCAGTAAGATTAGCTAACTAGGGCAGAGAAAAGCCAAGATGTTTTCTCATTGAGATTCTTCTACTGGAAGGAAACATGGGGAGTAGGGAAGAAGCATTCACAAAAGTACTATCTGAATGGGTGAGTCAAAGCTGTACTCTCTGGGAAGAGCTTTAAAGCAATGGCTGCTGATTAAAGACATATTCATAGCATCAGTAACACTTGTGGATGTCATATCTGTTTCTTTTTTTTTTTTTCACTCTTCAAAGTTTATTTGGTATTTTAGTTGGTATGATACTTGGTTGCATTGTTTATAGGTGGATCTTTCTTTTTACATTATATTGCAATGTATACCATATTCTGACACATATAGTATACAAAATAAGATCCTTTAGAAGAGCTATGCACAATACATGCAATATTGAATTTATCTAGTAGATCCCAAGATGTGATTGACTGGAGGAAAAAAAAAGTCGGATTGGCATACTGAGTGGAGAAACCAGAAGTTCTATAACATGCAGTAAATACACATCTGGTTTGAAGAGCAACCACAACATATGTGACATTGGCAGTGGTGCCTCTGAGGTGGTCGAACTATTTTACATGAACCAATTTAGAATGGCCCGAGATAGGGATCATCCAGGATCAGGATATAGCTGCAGGGTTTTGTGAACCATTCCTATTTGTAACTTTAGGAAGTTGGTATTTTTTCCCTAGGCCCTCTTAATATTACTACTTGAGTAACAGATCAGATAATAAGGACAATACACACAGCCTCCAACTAAAATCCTGTTGTCGTCTAGACAGTGAAGTAGTACAACATTAGAAAACTTTAACACTGTAGCTCTTTTTGGATCCCCCAAAGTGTATCTGCATTGTTCTTCAAAAGGGCCTCTTCCTCAGGGGTCAGATTCACCTTCACAATATTTGAGATTCCATTCTGTCCCAAGATGCAAGGAACATTAAAGAAGACATCATCTTTGATTCTGTAGAGATCCTTAATCATTGTGGAAATGGGATGCGCCCACCTAAGGTTCTTCATTATACTTTCTGCCAAATCTGTCACAGACAGCCCAGTGGCCCAGGATGCCTATCCTTTCAGTTTGATCACCTCATAGGCACTGTCAGCCACCTGTTTGTGAACCTCTTTCCACTATTCCTTATCTGCATCAGTGCCTAAGTCGGGGTGAAGATTCTTCAGGGAGACACCAGCAACATTTATTCTACTCCATACAGGCACACTAGAGTCTCCATGCTCCCCAAGGACCCACCCATGACAGCTTAATGGGTGAACTCCCATCCTCTCCCCCATTAGGTAATGGAACCAGGCTGAGTCCAGATTGCAACCACTTCCAATAACACAGTTTTGGGGAAAGGTACTAAGCTGCATAGGTCAAGATATCCACTGGACTGGAAACAACAAGCAACTTGCAGTTTGAACTATATTTTACAATATTAAGAATGTTGAATTTAAAGATGTTCACATTATGCTGGATCAAATTAGGATGGCTTTCTCCCTCTTGCTGACATGCCCCAGCTGTGATAATAACCAGCTTAAAGTTTGCAGACAAGTTATAGTCTTTGCCAGAGACAGTTTTTTTGGTGTTCTAAGGAAAAGGCTGCTATGTTGGAGATCCATCATCTTTCCCTTCAGTTTGTCTTCCATGACATCAACAAGAGCAAGTTCATCTGCCAAGTCCTTCATTAAGATGTCAACAGCACCAAACCCGACAACTGTAATCTTATTCTGGCGGTATGGTCTTCCTTAAGAAGATTCTGAATCAGTTGATAATGAAGAGTTGCCATATTGGACTTAGAACCAAAAGGAATTGGCAGTGCATGCTTGGTGGGCATTGGTGGCATGTGGTATTGGGTCTGGACTTGGTGGCAGTGGCTCTGGTACTCTGTCCTATCTACATATCTATTATGAAAGGTGAGAGGTTTAAGCAGTTGGTTACTCAGATGAAGTGCCGCCCCACCTTGGCTTGAGCTTGTAGGCAGGGTTATCTGTGAGCAAAACCAAATTCCTCTTCAAGAACCATGGGCTAGTGTTTGATCAAGACTCCACACTTCTACACCATGATGCATAGACAAAGTGATTTTTGGCCTAGGAACCAATACATTGTCTGCTTTTACAGCTGTAAAAAGAGGTCAGTAATACCCAGGGAAATGCCAAATTCTAAGCAGCATAAGCTCTTGGTATGAACACTGGGCTGCAGTAGCTGAAAAATGTACTCCACCCCCCCCACCCCCGCCAAGGTAATGAACACAGCAACTTCCTGAATCAAGTAAACAGGGAATTTAAAGTTCTGAAATAAACTTCATTTTTGGGATAGTTGGAGGTTTTGTGGAAAAGTACGTTTGATTTTGAAGGGAAGGATGAGAAATCCAGATAATATATAGGGTATACTTTTTGATTTGCTGCCAAAATATTAACCAAACTATGTCTTATTAAACAACTCAGTAATATAATAGGTTAAGCTAATTAACCACAATCAAGTTTTAGTATCATAGCTATATCACAAACAAGGACTGGAAAGTATGCACAGTAAGTGGTCTGAGCCACTTCAGAGTTGAACTTGAGCAGGGTTGCCCAGTGCAGAATTTATACCTTTTGCAGCTTCCTTCCAAGGTTTCGACTGGGGGCTTGATAAGAGCAGCTAAAAAGTGTGAGTAACTGTTACACCTCAATTTCTCTCAGCAAAAGGATTTAATTATACTCAATTATACACATAATTCACACATCTTTCATTGTTCTTTCTCAGCCCCTTTCGATATTGCTTTGCCTGCTGATTGTACTTGCTTGGAGTAGAGGAAGAAGATTTATGCGGGGCAAACATATTGAGTATCTTTGTCTTTACTTAATAAATATACAGCTGATAAACACATTAGAGGAGACTGTACATTAAATATGTATGCCATGGAAGGAGGAGATTTGGACAATAATAATTTCATAAAGTTAGCAAGAGTCACTATTATTATATACTTACTGGCCCATGATGAATTGAGTTCTTATTTCTTCATGTTTGTTGAGGGTGCCATAGGTTACATTGTTTCAGAATCTGCATTGATTGAAATTAAGCTGAAGGCTAAATTCTTACTGGTATTTTCTGCTGAATTCCCATTATCTATAGATCCTACTCACTGTCCCCAAACTTACATACCTTAAAGCCAGATTTTATACCATTTATCTACTAAAAAACCTTTGATAGCTCTCCATGATCTGTAGAATAACTTCTATAAAAGCAAATTTCGTGAGAGAATTCAAGGCCTTTCATAATCTGACCTGATTTTATCTTTATAGAGACTGAACATTTTTATTAGTGTGCAGTCATATTAATCAGTGGCTTTTCTTCAAACACTGCGTGTTTCCCCTTATCTGCTATTGTTAGCTCAATCAATTCTGTGTGTGTGTGTGTGTGTGTGTGTGTTTTCCCCAGGAACTTAGAAAAATACTTCATGAATGGAAGGATTTTGAAAAAGAACCTGAAAAATGGAAGGAAGGAAAAGACTTAGGAAATTATTTTTTTTCCTTTTCTTCTTTTTTTTTAAATTGAAGTATAGTTGACACACAATGTTACATTAGTTTCAGGTGTACAGCATAGTGATTCAACAAGTTTATACATTATGCTGTGCTCACCACAGCTGTAGCTACCATCTGTCCCCATACAACACAATTACAATACCATTGGCTATATTCCCTATGCTGTATCTTTTATTCCTGTGACTTATTCATTCCATAACTGGAAGCCTGAATCTCTCACTCCCTTTCACCCATTTTGTACCTGCTCTCCCCTGGCAACCACCAGTTTGTTCTCTGTATTTATGGCTCTGTTTCTGCTTTTTGTTTGTTTGTTCATTTGCTATGTTTTTTAAATTCCACATATAAGTGAAATCATGCAGTATTTGTCTTTCTCTGACCTAATTCACTTTAAAATACCCTCTATGTCCATTTATGTTGTTGCAGATGGCAAGATCTCACACTTTTTATGACTAATATTCACTCTTTTTATGCCTAATAATCTTTATGACATATATATATCATATCTTCTTTATCCATTCATCTATCTATGGACACGGGTTGCTCCCGTCTCTTGGCTATTGTAAATAATGCTGTGATTAACATAGGGTGCATATATCTTTTCATATTTCTTTTTTATTTGGTCCATACCCAGTAGTGGGCTTACTGGATCATATGGTATTTCTATTTTTAATTTTTTTGAGGAACCACCATACTGTTTTCCACATGGCTGCATCAATTTACATTTCCAACAGCAGTGCACAATGGTTCGTTTTTCTCCACATCCTTGCCAATGCTTTTCATTATTTGTCTTTTTTATTCTAGCCATTCTGACAGGTATAAGGTGATATCTCATTGTAGTTTTGATTTACATTTCCCTGATGAGGAGCATCTTTTCATGTGTCTGTTGGCCATCTTTGTGTCTTCTTTTTTTTTTTTTTTAAGATTTTATTTATTTATTTGACGGAGAGAGAGAAACAGCAAGAGAGGGAACACAAGCAGGGGGAGTGGAGAGGGAGAAGCAGGCTTCCTGCTGAGCAGGGAGCCCAATGCGGGGCGCAATCCCAGGACCCTGGCATCATGACCTGAGCCGAAGGCAGACACCCAACGACTGAGTGACCCAGGCGCCCCATCTTTGTGTCTTCTTTGGAAAAATGTCTGTTCAAGTCCTCTGTCTATTTTTAATTGGATTATTATTTGGGTTTTTTTGGTGTCAAGTTGTATGAGTTCTTTATGTATTTTGGAAATAACCCCTTGCAAGTATCTTCTCCCAGTCAGTAGGTTGCCTTGTTTTGTTGATGGCTTCTTTGCTCTGTAAAAGATTTTTAATTTTGATGTAATCCCAATAGTTTATTTTTCCTTTCATTTCCTTTGCCTGAGGATACATGTCTAGAAAAATGTTACTATAGCCAATATCAAATAGATTAGTGCTTATGTTTTCTTCTATGAGTTTTCTGATTTTAGGTCTCACATTTAGGTCCTTAATCCATTTTGAGTTTAATTTTGTGTATGGTGTATGCAGTTTAATTCTGCATGTGGCAGTGCAGTTTCCCCAGCACCATTTATTGAAGAGACTGTCTTTTCTGTATTGTGTATTCTTGCCTCCTTTGCCATAGATTGATTGATCATATAAGCACAGGTTCATTTCTGGGCTCTCTTTTCTGTTCCATTGATCTGTGTGTCTGTTTTTGTGCCAGTACCATCCTGTCTTGATTACTAGAGCTTTGTCGTGTATCTTGAAATCTGGGATTGGGATACCTCCAGCTTTGTTCTACATTCTCAATACTGCTTGGCTATTTGGGGTCTTTTGTGGTTCCATACAAATTTTAGTATTATTTCTTATAGTTTTGTGAAAAATACTTTGGTATTTTGATAGAGATTGTATTGAATCTTTAGATTGCTTTGCGTAGTATGGACAGCTCAATCAATTCTTTATGCATTGTAGCATAGTATTTACAAGCATAGCCTCTGTGTTTCACACTTCGATCTACTGCTTAGTAGTTGAGCAATCTTGAACAAGTTTCTTTATCAGTGCCTCTGTGTATGCATCAATAAAATGGAACGAATAATATTACCTCATAATGTTGCCATGAGAATTAAATGAAATAATGCATATAGACTGCTTAGAGCAGTGTTTGGCTCATGGTAAAAATGGAACAAGTATTAGCAATGATGATGATGGTGGTGGTGGTAGCGGTGGTGATGTTAACTGGAATATCTCCAATATCTACTTATTAAGTATTTTACTCATTCTAAGTCAATTCAAATTCCACCTTCTCTAAGAAGCCATCTCTCCCTTTCCCATATCCCAGTGTGTAGTTAAGTTAACTAAAATACATGTTGGAGTGATGATATTTGGGAGAACAGAAGTACACCTAACTAGCTTCATGAAGTAATAGAGTTTTGACTGAAAATTTTGAATTCAGTGATCATTAATGTAGCAGAGAGAGGAATGGTCAAGTATGAGTGAGGAGGAGGATGCAGTGATATGATAGGAAAAGGCAGAGTATTTATGGGAAAGTATCATGAGTTTTGTTTGGCTATATATGAAGTCATTCAAGGGGGGGAGATATGATTCTGGTGCTGGGGAAACAGGGGAGGTTTAGAGAGATAATTTGTAGTTGTGTCGTGAAATTCCCATGAACAGGTTTTAAGAAATCTTTCCCATTCTTCCATTGCCTGTCTTTTTTATTTTTATACTTATGTGCTGCAACACATTTTATTTTAAACTTTACTGAACTGAATTTATTTATTTATTTTTTAATTTTTTATTGTTACGTTAATCACCATACATTACATCATTAGTTTTTGATGTAGTGTTCCATGATTCATTGTTTGTGCATAACACCCAGTGCTCCCTGCAGAACGTGCCCTCTTTAATACCCATCACCAGGCTAACCCATCCTCCCACCCCCCTCCCCTCTAGAACCCTCAGTTTGTTTCTCAGAGTCCATCGTCTCTCATGGTTCGTCTCCCCCTCCGATTTCCCCCCTTCATTCTTCCCCTCCTGCTATCTTCTTCTTTTTTTTTTCTTAACATGTAATGTATTATTTGTTTCAGAGGTACAGATCTATGATTCAACAGTCTTGCACAATTCACAGCGCTCACCATAGCACATACCCTCCCCAGTGTCTATCACCCAGCCATCCCATCCCTCCCACCCCAACCCCCACTCCAGCAACCCTCGGTTTGTTTCCTGAGATTAAGAATTCCTCATATCAGTGAGGTCATATGATACATGTCTTTCTCTGATTGACTTATTTCGCTCAGCATAATACCCTCCAGTTCCATCCACGTCATTGCAAATGGCAAGATCTCATTCCTTTTGATGGCTGCATAATATTCCATTGTATATATATACCACATCTTCTTTATCCATTCATCTGTCGATGGACATCTTGGCTCTTTCCACAGTTTGACTATTGTGGACATTGCTGCTATAAACATCGGGGTGCACGTACCCTTTCGGATCCCTACTTTTGTATCTTTGGGGTAAATACCCAGTAGTGCAATTGCTGGATCATATGGTAGCTCTATTTTCAACTTTTTGAGGAACCTCCATACTGTTTTCCAGAGTGGTTGCACCAGCTTGCATTCCCACCAACAGTGCAACACATTTTTTAAGTAGGCTCTAAGCCTAATGCAGGGCTTGAACTCACAACATTGAGATCAAGACCTGAACTGAGATCAAAAGTCAGATGCTTAAACAACTGAACCACCCAGGTGGTTCTCTGCTACATTAATGATCACTGAATTCAAAATTTTCAGTCAAAACTCTATTACTTCATGAAGCTAGTTAGGTGTACTTCTGTTCTCCCAAATATCATCACTCCAACATGTATTTTAGTTAACTTAACTACACACATTTTTATAATGGTATCTTACTTATATGTGTAAGATATTGATGTAGTTATCAGGAGGCAAATAAAATCTGTTTTATGGGAAGATGACTCCAAGAAGTTAAAAGAATGGCCCATGTCTCAGGCCATTAGCAGGGAAACCAGAATGTCCTTCTCCAGGTCATTGATGATCGTTTGAGATACTATGCCTTGATATAGACTGTGTGGTGTTCTATTCAAGTCTAGTGAGCTGTATGTGCTGCAATAATGCAGCCATATTGTACCTTTGGATTATCTGTAGTACTTCATCTGCATGTTCTTCACTCATTAGAGTAGGATTCCTGTCCTGCTCCAACACTTTTTCAGGCCTGGAAAGATTAAGCCCCGTTACAGCCAGAATGGTTTGATCCCACTCAACTGTAAGCAGTGAGGACCTTTATCCAAAATAGGCTAAAGCTCCACTGGAGTTATGTAATTAATCCCAGTAAGGTAGCCATATTAAGTAGATTTGTCCATCTGCTGCTTAGGCATGGTATGAATTTTTTGCAAGAAAACCTATATATGGGCACTCTGGGTGGACACAAACCTTTTCCTAATCTTGCTGTGTTCACTGAGCTCCCCTCTTGGTTTTCTTATTTGTACAAGGACTGAGGCTTCCATGAACTTCAACTCAGTTGACCAGGGTTCTGGTACTTTTCTGCCTAGCCTTGACCATCACTGTTCCCAGAAATTATATCCCCCAAGAACTGGCTGAGATTTTCTTCTTAACCAGATATACCAGTAGCGATCAGAACACCACCATGGTTCTGTTGCTATTCTCTGCCCACTGAATTGGACTACCTTTGATACTAGCATAGCGCAAGCCTAGATCAATCCTGCCCATCAGGGATCAATCCTACGTCTGGGGTGGTTTTTTGTAGATCATTTTGCCCATTGCGGATTAGCCTGCTGCTGATACCCCAGCATGCATGAGTTTGTGCCTGCCCAAGACTCTTGAGCTGAGTGTACCCCTAGTCTATCTGACCCTGAGCTTTCCTCTTTAAGAAATATGTGGTAAGAATACAAGACATTCCTTTAAAGGCTGGTCAGATATTTGGCAGGAATTTATCTCACTTCAACTCTTTCTCTTATTTTATTTTAACTTGTCTTTAGTCAGGATATATAATTGCCTTTAAATTATTTTAGATGCAAAAATCTGTTTTGTACATTTCAAGTATCTTCAGTTTTCCACAACTGTCATTGAAAGCCCTTTCTGATGGTTTTTAATTCTTTTTGTTGTTGTTGGTAAGTGTGACCCTTCAGCCGTTTGCATTGTACAGCCAAGCTTAATAGACAGGCTGAAATTCTAGGCTCTGAGCCTCCCAGGTGGCTCAATAGAGACTCAAAGAGCCAATGCAAGAGAAAAAGGAAAATATAACAAAACGAGACCAAAGTGAACCAGAATAAATCATCTGACTTCTTATATACATTTGCATCTATTTCTAGACTCTGTTAATCTGCCATTGTTCTCTCTATCCCAGTGCTAATACTACACTCTTTACTGTAACTCTGTAAGGCAGAGTTACAGATATATTAATATCTGGTAGGGCAAGACTGTCTTCATTAAGGAAGTCTTTCTCAGCAAAATATGATAAAAGGGAACCTCTCTATTCTGATAAAGGATATCTAGCAGAAACCTGCTGCAAACATGATGTTTAATGGAAAATTTTCAAAGCATCCCCATTAAAGTTAGGAATAAGACAAGGCTGCAAACTCTCACTGCATCTATTCAATATTGTTGTAGAAGTCCTACCCGTAAGACAAAAAGAGAACTAAACGATAAAAGGATTTGAATAGAAAAAACAAAACTGGCATCGGATGACATGATTGAAAGCATAGGCATTTGGAAAGAATCTACAAATTAACTACAAGAACTAATATGGGTGCTCACCAACCTTCCTGAGTACAAGATCAAAATATCAAAACCAGTTAGATTCCTGTAAATTCAGGAAGCATGACTTTTTTTTTAGATTTTTATTTTATTTTATTTATTTATTTGAGAGAGAGAGAGCACATGAGACGGGGGGAGGGTCAGAGGAAGAAGCAGGGAGCCTGATGCGGGACTCGATCCCAGGACTCCAGGATCATGATCTGAGCCAAAGGCAGTCGCTTAACCAACTGAGCCACCCAGGCGCCCGAAGCATGACTTTTCAAAAGCTTCCATTTACAATAGCAACATAAACTATAAGATGCCTTTAGAGTTTGAGGGGGCCAGATAATACACTCTTACTTCTCCCTCACCTGAGCTTGGAAACCAATTGAAAGATGGACAAAGTCAGAGAGAGGGGACATCAAAACAGGCAGAGACTTAAAGAGAGTAAGGGATTGAGACAATAATATCTAGGAAAAGAGATTTCAAGTAAAGGGGTTAGAGAGTGCCAAGATTCCTAGGTAGGAGCATGTGTAGTGAGCTGGAGCAATACTACGGAGGCTGGGTGTGGCAGGAGCGAGAAGTGGGGGGCTGGGGAGGCAGCAAAGTGGTTGAGGTCAGGGAGGTCAACTGAGGTGAGGAAGGCAGCCAGGGACTCAACTGATCAATCAATCTATAGATCATTTAGGGTCTTTTAAGCTTGGTGAGAGGAAGGTGATGGGGGGGAGACTTTACGTAAGATTTTTTTTTAATTTATTCATTTGAGAGAGAAAGAGAGAGCATGAATAGGGGGAAGGGCAAGAAGGAGAGGGAGAAGCAGATTCCCCGCTGAGCAGGGAGCCCGATGCAGGACTCGATCCCAGGACCCCGGGATCATGACCTGAGCCAGAGGCAGACACTTAATAGACTGAGCCACCCAGGCGATTTTGAGGAAGAGTGTCATGACCACACTTTTGTCCTAACAGGCTTCTTCTGAATGCTGGAGAATGAACTGTAAGGGGCAAGAGAGGAAGCAGGGAGCCTGGTGAGGAGCTGTTGATGTAGTCCAGGTAAGAAATGGCCATAGCTACATTTGGATGATAGACGTGGAGATAGTGAGAAATTGTTGTATCAAACATTAGACAGTGATTCATGCAAATAATTAATTTAAATTGGCATGAATGTTAAGAAAGAAAAAAGTTAAAATGCTCAAAATGAACATATTAGGAAAAAAAATCTTTGCCATAATCTAGCAAAAAATGAACAGCTTAAAACATAAAGAACTCATTACATCTGATAGGAAAACACAAAGTCCACTATAGTTAAAGTGTCTGTTCTGCTTGCCTTTGTGAACTGATTGATATCCATTCACGTACCTCAAAACAGATCCTAGACAAGGATGTTGACTTATAAAAATCCAGTGACATTCAGAGAGGAAAAGAGAAACTTTTCAAAGTAGATTGAATTTATTCACTGGATCAGAAAGGATTGCGCTTCACTTCTGAGAGTCACAACAGTCCAAGTACTTAAGAGTTAAAAAACACAAATAGCATATTTTAGTTTAATCTAGAGGATATTAATAGAATTTTCCATCTAGTTTGTATTGTTGTCATTTAAAATGTTCCCAATGGAATATTTTATATGTGAAGAATCTAGAAAATGGAAAGGAAGGGGGCACACCAGAGTTGCTGGGCCCAGCTAGCAGCATCGGGACAGGCAGATACAACACCATCAGTGGAAACGTGCTGGAGAAGAAGTGAATAAAGAAAAAGGGGGAATGACAGAAGTCACGAGATAGCTACCCAGCCATGGGGATAAGCTCTTGGGAAACACCCCAGGGACTCTGAGCAATCTTTTTGGAAGATTTTGCTGGAAGGTGACATTGCTACCTTACGAAATTTCCCACTCAAAGAATTATTTTGAAAAGTAGAGTAAAACACCACTGAAGATAGAGGTCATATTTAGAGGAGCTTGGGTTTGCAATTAAACAAAGCAAATGCTTGTTCACCTCTCCTGAGAGTTCAAGAGCATAACTCACACTGATAGCATCCGTACCTGCCTGGTTACAAAAGGCCTTCTTCACATTTAAAAAGGAGGCTTGAGGCACATGTAGTGTAGAATCCATTTATGAGTCTAGGGCCAGTGGAGAGCCATAATTAAATCCTTCTCAGCCTCTGGCTCCTCCACTTACCAGCTGTGTGAGCACCACAGCAATCTAACCCCTTTGTTTTCAGCTTTTTGTTGTCAGTGTTACATTTTAAAATAAATATATCATGTTTAGAGTACTGTTTTTGAAAAGTCTTTATTATAATAAAATTAGCTATTGAGAAAAGAGGTGACAGCTTGCAGAGTTGCCTTTAAAAAGCCAGCAAACACTATATGATTATATATACCTTATAAATAACACATATGTATGTTATATAGAAACATATATATATGTTATCGGGAGAAATGGAACCAAACAGCTTGTGCATCAAGAACCCCAGCTCTTAAATATCCCTGCAGATCTGCTGTCATCATCTTAAAGGGAATCAAAATTAACTGTGAATATTGGTGTTTATTTCCCATTGTTTCATTTCAATGGGTGTAGTTTCTGAGTCAGCCTACCACCCAAAAAGAATTGAGGGAAGAATCAAGTTGCCTCTGAAGACAGGAGCACAATGCTGGTGATGAAGAGGGGATCTGAGCTAAGGTAGGGCCTCAAAGTCCCCCTGGTGTTTTTGCCAAGACATCCTTCCTAGGAAGATGCCAGATTTGGACCACTGCCCTGTGCAGAGTGCTCTATTTCCCTGACCCTGGATGATTTTATAAATGTGCAGAGACGATACTGGAAAGCCTATATGATTGCTGGGGATGCTGGAGCTCTAAATGGGGTGGTCCCTGCAATGCACTCCCCTTCTGTGCCCACAGTGTCCCCCCCCGCCCCCCCCCCCCCGGCCGACACTGCCAGGCCCAAGCTGCTGTCCCCAGCTGCTGGATGGTCCGCCCTGCCGTTCTATTGTTAGTACTTTATTCCTGTTAGGGTGGCTCCCTTGGTCAAGTGCAGGCCATGCATCCACCCCAACCTCAAAGGAGACTGAGAAGATGAGTTTTCCCTACAGCGGTCATAAGATAGGGAATTCCTCACACGGAAGGGTTCCAATGCAGGGCTGTAAAAAACAAAAACAAAACACAAAAATAACCTCCCAAGGATGTCCACGACATACCAGGTTTAAGATGCAGGATGTAGTTCATTGCTGTCAAATTCAGGACATGGCAACCATTCGCATCAAATTGTTCAAACTCCCTGGCTGCTGGTAAAGAAAAACCCCAATCTACAGTTAGAAACTTTGAGCCTTTTCCTTAATTCTGCATTGGTGTTCACAAAGCTGTTGTACCTTCTTGTCAACAAGTGACACTTTGAGAGCTTTTTTTGGCCACTTCCTTTTATGAATGACTTGTGGATATAGGTCCATGCACAGCCATGCCCCCTTGTTGGCTGTTGTTGCAACGTGTGATGGAAAACTGCCACACACCCTGCGGATCAGGCTCTGAACAAGCTCCGCTCAGATCTTAGTGGGCGGTTGTGGGAACCTTGAACGTGGGGTTAAGGGAGAGTGAACAGGGGGTCTACACGCTCGAAACGACACTGTGTATGCAAATAAGAAACAAATTAAAAGGCCAAACTAAAAGACCAAAGATGTTTTCTTCCGTCTTCATATTTTGTAAACCGACATCTGGATGTTTACATTATTTGCAAGAGAAAGAAATCCTTTAGCAGAGCTACCTGCTAAGCGTTGACCCCATGTAAGCCAACCCATTTACGGTACAGAAAATAAGTACACTTTAAATAAATCTGGCTTGTTCCAGACTGCATCTGTGCATCTCACAATGATTATAATGAGAGAAGAAAAGGGAAAATAAAGAAAAGAAAAAGTATGACGGTGGAGAAAGGTAAACTATTTGAGCGATCTGACGTTGGATACCATGTGCAATATCTAGCCAAGCCTATCTGTCATAGCGGGTTTTGTGGGTTTTTGGTTTTGTTTTCCCAATGAAAGTGGGTATCTGGCAGCCTTCCCGTAATTTGTGGGATGCAAATAAAGCACTGCCTCTACCCCAAGTGGTCAGCCGACTCTCCTAAAGTTTCACTTGGTAGTTCCTTTTTAACAAAATCTAAGTCGCAGAAAGGCCTCCCCACCCTTTACATGTTTTTCCTTTACTGTTGCTCACAGCTGACTCATGTCAGTGGTCACTTAAAGTCTGTTTTTCTTGTTGTTTACCCAAGTGTTGGAGATGTGTCTTGCAGATGGCAGATTGTTTTAATGTTGGCTTATAACAAGTCATGTCAATCAGTTTGCACTTCAGATATACTGAGTGCCAACTGAGCTAGGGAAGGGTTAACTTTTGGGGTGAGAAGTCTTTATGATATTTTAGGGAAAAAAAATTATATTGGCCTTAAAAAAAACCCTGTGCTTTCAAAAGGAGGAAGTGTTTTTTCAGAGCCCAACAGTAGAGAGATAAAACTAGAATAATTCAGTTTAGCTTCTTAGGCCTGGGGTTCCTCAGCAGACATGATAACAGAATGTAAATATTGATATCCAGCTGTCAGCCTATTGGCCTTCCTCACAGAGGTTAGGAGAACTTGGCCTCTCTTGCTGAGAGCTGGCTAAGGGCAGCCAGGAAATTCAGAAGAGAATATATTTATCGGGTTTTTTTCCCTTCTAAGTTTGAGACTTAAAAAACAACAACAACAACAACAACAAAAACACAGAGGAAATACAGGGCTTCCTCCCCAGCGGGTCTTATTAGCTCTGCTACTATCTTTCCCATCGGTCACAGTTCCATGGGACGAAGCAGTTGGCTCTTCCTGAGCACTTTTCTAGGAAGTTAAATTGGACTTTGGTGGGGAGTACCTTATCTGACTTGGCTGTAAGGCACAGAGCTTGACTTTGAGAGCTGCAAGCTCACCACTGGCCTCCTTGCCTCGCTGCCGTCTCCCCCTGCTTTTGCTTCCGTCCCACTGAGGTCTGCCTTCCCCTTTACAGCCTGAGTGAACCTTCCAAGGGGTCAATCCCGTTGGGGTGGCCTGTATTTAGAGCTCTGACTGGGCCCATGTGTAGTAGAATGTTTTCATTTGTTTTATACTCTGACCAGTATACAAATGAAAATAGGGGGTGAAGGTAAGTACTGTGATGGAACAAAACAGGAAAGGGGGAGAAAATGACTGAAACTACTTTATATAGGCTCAGGGAGAGCCTTGCTGACGAGGCGACATTTTTGCTGGGATCTGAATTGAAAAGATGCAGCTGGCCATTTGAAGATTTGAGGGAAGTTAAGTCTAGGAAGAAGAAATAGCAAAAGGCCCTAGAGCAGATATTTGGAAAACACTGGAGCCAGGGGGAGAAGAAGGACTGGGGTCTCAGGCATTGGTGGCACAGGGCACTTGGAGTTGTGAAGTCTATGGTAAGGACTGTAGATCTTGTGTCCTCAGTGATGGTAGACTTTTAGACAAGGGAGTTATGTCTCTCATGGTTCGTCTCCCCCTCCGATTTCCCCCCCTTCATTTTTCCCTTCCTGCTATCTTCTTCTTCCTTTTTTTTTTTTAAACATATAATGTATTATTTGTTTCAGAGGTACAGGTCTGTGATTCAACAGTCTTGCACAATTCACAGCGCTCACCATAGCACATACCCTCCCCAATGTCCATCACCCAGCCACCCCATCCCTCCCAACCCTCACCACTCCAGAACCCTGTTTGTTTCCTGAGATTAAGAATTCCTCATATCAGTGAGGTCATATGATACATGTCTTTCTCTAATTGACTTATTTCGCTCAGCCTAGTACCCTCCAGTTCCATCCACGTCGTTGCAAATGGCAAGATTTCATTCCTTTTGATGGCTGCATAATATTCCCTTGTGTATATATACCACATCTTCTTTATCCATTCATTTGTCTATGAACATCTTGGCTCTTTCCATAGTTTGGCTATTGTGGACATTGCTGCTATAAACATCTGCTATGGACTCTGAGAAACAAACTGAGGGTTCTAGAGGGGAGGGGGTTGGGGGATGGGTTAGCCTGGTGATGGATATTAAAGAGGGCACCTACTGAATGGAGCACTGGGTATTATATGCAAACAATGAATCATGGAACACTGCATCAAAAACTAATGATGTAATGTATGGTGAGTAACATAACATAATAAAAAAAAACAAAAAACAAAAAAAACAAGGAAGTTATGTAACTTGCTGTTCTGTTTTTAAAAATCTCCTTGGCTGCTACGTAGAGAATCAGTTATGTGTGTGGTCATGGAGGGAATGGAAACAGTGACCTCAGTGACCAGATTGCCACAACAGTCCAGGAAAAAAAAGATGCTGCTGGCTTAGACTTAGGTGGTAGGACAACAGATGGATTTGGGATGTGGTTTGAAGGTAGAGTTGATGGATCTTGCTGATGACTTAGATGCTGGAAGTGAGAGAAAGAGAGGACTGCACAGTTACGGATGGGTTTTTGGTTTGAGCAGCTGGGGAAATTGCAGTGTCATCTACTAAAGGCCAGGAAGACTAGGGAAAAGCAGATTGGTGGAGGGGGACACAAAATCTTGATTTAACCATGGCAGCTGTGAGATGCGGGTCAGAAACCAACGTGGACGTGTTAGATGTGCTATCCTAGAGTTTATGTCAGGAACTCCAGGTCAAGTTGGGACTACAGTGTAAGCTTAAAAAGTAAAATGAGAAAGTGCTGAAAGAAAACTAAGATGACAATTTTATAATCTTGGACTATTACAAAAATTTTATTTCAAAATCATAAATAAAAAGACTAACAGATTTGACTATACGACTTTTTTATTGAGGTATAATTGGCATATAATGTTATATTACTTTCAGATGTACAACATAATGATTTGATATTTGTATATATGGCAAATGATCATGACAGTAAGTGTCGTAAACATTCATCATCATACATAGTTACAAAATATTTTTTTCCAGTGATGAGAACTTTTAAGATCTATGCTCTTGGCAATTTTCAAATTGCAATACAGTATCATTAACCATAGTTACCATGCTGTACTTTACACCCCTATGGCTTAACTTACTTATTTTATAACTGGAAATTTGTATCTTTACCCATTTGGCCCTCCCTTTGCTCCCACCTCTGGCAACCACCAATTTGTTCTATCTTTGAGCTTGGTTTTCTGTTGTTTCTATTTTTAATCCACATATAAGTGAGATAATATTTGTCTTTTTCTGACTTATTTCACTTAGCATAATGCCCGTGAGGCCCATCCATGTTGTCGCAAATGGCAAGATTTCACTCTTATTTATGGCTGAGTAATATTCCAGTGTGTGTGTGTGTGTGTGTGTGTGTGTGTGTGTGTGAGACATTTTCTTTATCCATTCATCTGTTGCTGGAAAGTTAGGTTGTTTCCATATTTTAGCTATTATAAATAGTGCTGCAATGAATATGGGGGTACAGATATCTTTTTGAGTTGGTGTTTCCATTTTCCTTGTCTTCTTAGAAGTGGAATTGCTGGATCATAAGGTAGTTCTATTTTCAATTTTTTGAGGAAACTTCATGCTGTTTTCTATAGTGGCTGCACCAATTTACATTCTCCCCAACAGTGCACAAGGTGCACTCCCCTTTCTCCTCATCCTCACCAACACTTGTTATTTCATTTCTTTTGGATAATAGCTATTCTAACAAGTGCGAGGGGATATCTTATTGTGGTTTTGATTTGCATTTTTCTGATGATGAGTGATGCTAAGTGTCTTTTCATGTGTCTGTTGGCCATCTGTAAATCTTTGGAAAAATGTCTATTCAGAATCTCTGCCCATTTTTTAATCAGATTTTTTTGGTATGGAGTTGAATGAGTTCCTTATATATTTTGGATATTGACCCCTTATCAGATATATGATTTGCAAATATTTTCTCTCATTCAGCAAGTTTTCTTTTTATTTTATTGATGGTATCCTTTGCTGTGCAGAAGCTTTTTAGTATGATGTGCTCCCATTTCTTTATTTTTGCTTTAGTTGCCTTTGTTTTTGTATCAGGTCCAAAAAATTATCACCAAGAGCAATGTCTAGAAGCTTACCACCTATTTTTCTTCTATGAGTTTAATGGTTTCAGGTCTTATGTCCAGTCCTTTAATCCATTTTGAGTTAATTTTTGTGTATGGTGATTTGATAGTGATTCATTTTCAACCTTTTTCACATGGCTGTCCAGTTTTCCCAACACTAGTTATTAAAGAGACTGTCTTTTTCCCATTGTATAATCTTGGCTCCTTTGTTGTAAATTAATTGACCCTGTATGTATGGGTTTGTTTCTGGGTTCTCTATTCTGTTCCATTGATTTATGTGTCTGTTTTTATGGCAATACCATGCTGTTTTGATTACTATAGCTTTGTAATAGAATTCGAATTCAGAGAACATGATGTTCTCCAATTTTGTTCTTTTTTTCTCAAGATTACTTTGGCCATTTGGGGTCTTGCAGTTTCATACAAATTTTAGGACTGTTTGTTCTAGTTCTGTGAAAAAGGCCATTGGAATTTTGATAGGGATTGCATTGAATCTATAGATTGCTTTGGGTAGTATGGACATTTTAATGATATTAATTCTTCCAATCCATGAACATGAACTATCTTTGTATTGACTTGTGTCTTTGATTTTTTTCATTAATGTCATACAGTTTTCAGTGTGCAGGTCCTTCCCCTCCTTAACTTAGACATTTTTTTCTTTTTGATGCGATTGCAAATGGGATTGTTTTCTTAATTTCTCTTTCTTATTATTATATAGATTAATATATAGAAATGCAACAGATTTTCAAACTGAATTTGTTTATTAGCTTTTAATGGTTTTTTTGGTGGAGTCTTTAGGGTTTTCTATGTATAATATGTCATCTGCAAATAGTAATAGTTTTACTTCTCACTTACAAATTTGGATGATTTTATTTCTTTATGTTGCCTAATTGCTCTGGTTAGGACTTCCGATACTCTGTTGAATACAAGTGGCAAGAGTGGGCATTCTTGTCTTGTTCCTGATCTTAAAGGAAAAGCTTTCAACTTTTCACTATTGAGTATGATTTTAGCTGTGGGTTTGCCATGTATGGCTTTTATTATGTGGAGGTATGTTCCCTCTATACCCACTTTGTTGAGAGTTTTATCATAAATGCAGGGTGAATTTTGTCAAGCGCTGTTTCTGCATCTATTAAGACAATTGTATGATTTTTTTTATCAGTCATTTTGTTACTATGGTGTATCATATTGATTGATTTGCAAATGTTGAACCGTCTTTGCTTTCCTGGAATAAATCCCACTTGATCATGGTGTATGATACTTTTAATGTATTGTTGAATTCTGTTTGTTAATTTTTTTGAGGATTTTTGCATCTATGTTCATCAAGGGTATTGGTCTATAATTTTCTTTTCTTGTGGTGTCCTTCTCTGGTTTTGGTATGAGGTTAATGCTGGCCTCACAAAATGAGTTTGGGGGTGTTCCCTCCTCTTCTGTTTTTTGGAAGAGTTTGAAAAGAATTGGTATTAATGCTTCTTTGAATGTTAGAATTCACAGTGAAACTGTCTGGTCCTGGACTTTTTTTTGTTGGGAGGTTGTTGATTACTGATTCAATCCCCTTGGTAGTAATTGGTCTGTTCAGATTTTCTATTTCTTCATGATTTAGTCTTGGTCAGTTGTATGTTTCTAGGAGTTTCTCCATTTCTACTAGGTTGTCCAATTTGTTAGCCTAAATTATTCATAGTAGTCTCTTATGATCCTTTTGTGTTTCTGTGGTTTAAGTTGTAATGTCCCCTCTTTTTTTTCTGATTTTATTTATTTGACTCTTCTCTTCTTTTCTTGGTGAGTCTAGCTAAAAGTTCATCAATTTTGTTTATCTTTTCAAAGAACCAGCTCTTAGGCATGTTACTAAGTAGAAGAAGCCAATCTGAAAAGGCTACATATGGTATGATTCCACTATATGACATTCTAAAAAAGTCAAAACCATGGAGACAGTAAAAATATCAGTGGTTGCCAGACTGGGGAAAAGGAGGGATGAAGGATTTTTAGAGCAGTGAAATTATTCTGTATGATCCTCAAACAGCGGACACATGTAATTATTCACTGTCAAAACCCATAGAATGTACTGTTAACACCAAGATTGAACCATAATATAAATTATGGACTTTGGGTGATAATGATGTGTCCATGAAGGTTCATGACTGTAACAAATGTGCCAGTTTGGTAGGAGATGTTGATAGTGGGGGATGCTGAGTATGGGGGGGGGGGGCAGGGGTTATATCAGAACTCTCTGTGCTTTCTGTTCAGTGTTACTGTGAATCTAAAACTGCTCTAACAAATAAAGGCTATTTTATTAAAAAAAATAACAAGGAATCAGCTCTTAGATTATTGATCTTTTCTATTGTCTTTAGTCTCTATTTCATATTTCTATTTGGATCTTTGCTATTTTTTTCCTTCTACTAACTTTGGGCTTTATTTGTTCTTTTTCTAGTTCCTTGAGGTGTAAAAAGTTAGGTTGTTTGAGATTTTTCTTGTTTCTTGATTTATCACTGTGAACTTTCCCTCTTAGAATTGCTTTTGCTGCATCTCCAAATTTGTGGCATGTTGTATTTTCATTTTCCTATGTCTCAAGGTATTTTTTTATTTCTCTTTTGATTTCTTTTTGACCCATTTGTTGTATAGTAGCACATTGTTTAATTGCCACATATTTGTGAATTTTCCAGTTTTCTTCACTTCTAGTTTCATACCAGGGTCAGAAAAGATGCCTGATATGATTTCAATCTTCTTAAATTTATTTAGACTTGTGTTGTGGCCTAACATATGATGTGTCCTGTAGAATATCCCATGTGCACTTGAGAAGAATGTGCATTTTGTTGCTTTTGAATGGAATCTTTTGTATATATCTGTTAAGTCCATCTTGTCCAACATGTCATTTAAGGTTGAGGTTTCTTTATTAATTTTCTGTCTGAATGCCCCATGCATTGATGTAAGTGAGGTGTACTTTGCCTTAAAGTCCCCTACTACTATTGCATAGCTGTCTATTTCTCCCTTTTGGTGTGTTAACATTTGCTCTATATAATTAGCTGCTCCTAGGTTGGGTGCATAAATATTTACAAATGTTAGACCTTCTTTGTTGGATTGACCCTTTTATTATTATGTAATGCCCCTCACGTCATCCACATCCAACAAAGACTATTACAGTCTTTGTTTTAAAAAATTATTTTTGTGTGATGTAAGTATAGACACCCCAGCTTTCTTTAGGTTTCCATTTGCATGGAATATTTTTTCCCATCCCTTCACTTTCTTTCCATGTGTGTCCTTACATTTGAAGTGAGTCTCTTGTAGGCAGCATATAATGGGTCTTGTTTTTTTTATTCATTCAACCATTCTACATCTTTTGATTAGAGAATTTAGTTCATTTACATTTAAAGTAATTATTGATAGGTATGTACTTACTGCCATTTTGTTAAATTGTTTTCTGGTTGTTTTGTAGTTCCTCTCTGTTCTTTTCCTTTTCTCTTCCTTTGTGGTTTGATGACTTTCTTTAGAGGTATGTCTATATTCCTTTATCTTTTGTCTATCTACTTGTTGCTTTGTGGTTACCATGAGGCTTACATATAACAACTTATAATTGTCTATTTTAAGTGGCTAACAACTTAAGTTTGAACACATTCTAAAACTGTACATTTTTACTGTTCCCCCCCATGTTTTATGTTTTTGATGTTACATTTTTTAATCTTGTGTATCTCTTGAATTATCAGAATTATGGGTATTTTTACTACTTTTGTCTTTTAGCCTTCATACAACCTTTATAAATGACTAATCCACCACCTTTACAACATTAGATTATTCTGATTTTTACTATCTATTTACCTTTATCAGTGAGGTTTGTATTTTCATATGTTTTTCTGTTACTAATTAGTGCCCTTCCTTTTCAGCTTAAAGAAATCTCTTTAATATTTGTTGTAAGGCCAGTCTAGTGGTGATGAACTCTATTAGCTTTTGCTTGTCTGGAAAACTCTTTATCTGTTCTTCAGTTATGAAAGACAACTTTGCCAGGTAGAGTATTCTTAGTTGGAGGCTGTTTTTTATTTCACTACTTTGAATATATTGTGCCACTCTTTTCTGGCCTGCAAAGTTTCTGCTGAAATATCCACTGATAATCTTATGGGGGTTCTCTAGTACACTCTTTTACTTTTCCTGCTTTTAAGATTCTCTCCTTGTCTTTAAATTTTAACACTTTAATTATAATGTGTCTTGGTGTGGGTCTCTTTGGGTTCATCTTATTTGTACTTTCTGGCTTCTTGGATCTGGATATCTATTTCCTTTCCCAACTTAGGGAAGTTTTCAGCCATTATTTCTTCAAATTAACTTTTTGCACGCCCCACCCCCCCAGGAACACTGTGATGCAAATGTTTGTCTTCTTGGTGTCCCATAAGTTCCTTAAGCTAGTTACTTTTTTTCATTCTTTTTTCTTTTTGCTGCTCTAGTTGGGTGAGTTCCACTGCCCTGTCTTTGAGTTATCTGTTCCTTTCTTCTGTGTCCTCTAGTCTGATACTGAACCCCTCTAGTATATTTTTGGGGGCAGTTATTATATTCTTCAGCTCTGTCATTTCTATTTGATATTTATATTTTCTATCCCTTTGTTGAAATTCTCACTTCATCCACTCTTCTGATTTTGGTGAGCATTTTTATGACCATTATTTTGAACTCTTTATGAGGTAAATTATCTTTATTTCACTAAGGACTTTTTCTGAAGTTTTATCTTGTTCTTTCATTTGGAACAAATTCCTTTGTCTCTTCATTTTCCTTAATTCTATGTGTTGGTTTCTATGCAATAGATAAAATAGCCACCTCTCCCAGTCTTGAAAGAGTAGCCTCATATCAGAGATGAACCTAATCATTCAACCCTGTCCTAGTTCTTGGTTGTGTCTTAAAACTTTGTGATCATCCAAACAGCCAATTTTATTTTTAGTGGCTTCCAGCAAGTAGTTGAGTGTGTGCCAAGACCTGTCAGTGTCATAAAGGGGATGATTTCAGTCAACACCTACATTCAAGCTTATTATAAGCCAGACGCTCAGGCAGTAGCTTTTAAAGTATGCAAATATATATATTACTGTGGGACCTCAAGCATAAGTCCTGCTGGCCACCAGAGTCAGGTGATCTAGAGGTGTCCCCAGGGAAGTAATCACAAAAATTGGGGTGCCAGATGAGTGTACAAGCTCCTTTCTGGGCAATACTGGTGACCTGGAGTGAAACAGAGGGAGAGCACAAAGGTGGAATTCAGCAGCTTCCATCCCCAGAGTGAACCTCTTTAGGCCTCTAGATGTGCGCCAAATTAGAAGTCTGCCCCTTAGGCCAAATCTCCAGGATAAGCAAATAGGCCCCTTTCACAGAAAGACTGGGGGTGTGTTTTAGTCAGCTATCTGTGACTCTCTATCTGATTGTTATAATCCTGTGAGACCTAGGAACACAAGTCCTCCTGGTCACCAGAGCCAGGTTATCAAGGGGCAGCCCCTGGGCAGCAGCTGCAAAAACTAGAGCACTAGACATATATGGAAGCTCCCCTCCAGGAGATACTGGTACTCTGGAGCATGGCAGAGGGGGAGCAGGAAGATATCACTTCCCCTCTGAGGTCTCTGGAAAGGGTTACAGTCAGCCCTTAAATGTGTGTTTAATTAGAAGCCTGCTCCTCAGGCCACAGCTATGAGGATAAGTTAATAAGCATCTTTCACAGAAATCCTCAGCTCCCCAGACCCTTGCCTCTTTCTGTGCCCTGGGGGTGGTAGCCATTTAGAACTCTTTCTCCATTGGTTACACTTCTTTGGGACCCACAGATGTTGGCCCCACTGGCCATCAGAGCTGGGTGATCTAGAGGCATCTCCTGGGAGTAGCCACACAAAAAAATTATGGCACCAGAGGAGGATACAAGTTTCTTTCCAGAAGACACCTGTGAGCTGAACTGAGGCAGAGGGAGAGCACAAATACAGCACCAGCAGGCTGGAGCGAGGCAGAAGGAGAATGCAAAGATGGTGCATGCCAGCCTCCATCCCCCAAGAGTACCCCAGCAGGCCCCAGATGTATGTTAATGTAGATCCCTGCCCCTCAGGCCAATGCTTTAGGATAAACAAATAAGCCTCTTTCACGTAATGCCTGGGTACCTCTCAATTGGCTGCCTCTCTGCTGGTCCTTGGGGTAGGTGAGTCTGAGTACACAAGCCTTTTAAGAGCTGTTTCTCAGTTCATTATAGCCTTAAGGGTTTTGTGGGCATGAGCCCCATTGTTTTTCAGAGCTAGATAGTTTAGGGGCTCATCTCTCAGGTGCAGGTCTTAAAAGTTGGGTTCTTGATGTGGGGTTCAAACTCTTCACTCCTCAGGGAGAAGCCCTGGGTTTTGAGTTTTTCCTGATTGTGGGTTGCCATGCCAAGGGTGGGGTTTATGGCAAGATTGTATCTCAGCCTCTCCTACCTATTTCTATGTGGGTTTTTTTCTAATTTGCCTGATGTATAGGATTCCTTCAGCTAGGTTTTAAGGGTTTTTTTGAGGAAATAATTCCATACGTAGCTGTAGATTTGGTGTGTCCATAGCAGGAGGCGATTTCAGGATCTTACATTGCCATCTTGAACTGGAACCAAAAAGATTTCTCCATGATTTTATATGAGAGGTAAGCTGAAGGAGGGAATCAAAGACATCCTTTAAGGTTTCAGGCCTAAAAAAATAAGAAAAGAGTGGTGCCAATCAGAGAAATAACAAAAAATCAAGGGGCAGGAAACCATGTTGACTAGGGAAAGGATGAGCTTGGTTTTAAACAGGTTGAATTGCCAGTAACATTTATCTGAATGACATATGGATCTCAAGCAGGTGGAAATGTGAGTCTGAAGCCTAGAGATGTCGGAGCCAAGGGCATAGATTTGGGACTCAACCATACAACAGTTATCAAAGCAGATGAAACTGCTAAGGGGGCCACAAAAAAGAGCCTGATCAGAACATGGCTGATTCTTGAGCATTATTCACATTTCCAGGTCTGAAGGAGGAAACTAAATCACAAAAGAGGAGAGAAATATTCAAAAAAAGTAGAAGGAGAAACAGGCAAGGGGAGCGTCACTCATGAGATGGCAGTTTCAGTGTGAGGGTAAACAACCAAGACAAATGCTTCAGAAGGCCATAAAAACGAGCTCTGAGAGATGTTGACATGTAGCTAAACGAAGCAGAATGCCAAGGTCAAAAAGGACTATTAGAGGTCACATAGTTCAAGCCCTCATTTTATAGATGAGGTCTTCGGGTCTCAAAGAAGTTAATTATATTACCCAAGATAGCACGGATCCTTCAGTGCACCAATGGAATTTTATCTCTGCCTGCTGGTTGAGTGTTCTTTCAGCTGAGCCAAACCCTGCCATCCTGCCAATTTTCTGATTGTGTCATATAATTTAATCTATAATCCACCATATTTAAGCTTGTAAAGTTGGGGAGGGTCCATATTTTTTTTAACTAGATGAGAAAGACTATGTAACCTATTGGTGTCCATAAAAAATGGCTCATGATATTCTTTTTAAGATTTATTTATTTATTTTAGAGAGAGAGAGAGCGAGAGAGCAAACAAGCAGGGGCAGGGGTAGAGGGAGAGAATTTCAATCAGACACCCCGCTGATTGCGGAGCTGGATGTGGGGCTCAATCTCACCACCCTGAGATCATGACCTGAGTCGAAATCAAGAGTTGCCACTTAACCGACTGAGCCACCCAGCACCCCGATTCCTGATATTCTTATGTAATGTTCAGGATGATGCTGGTGAATGACTAATCAGAGAAGTCTAGCAATAAGAAAAACATAGACATAAAATACATTTTATTTTGTAAATATTAATTTATTCTTCTCATTATAAACTGGAAAACAATTTAATAAAACAAAATACAGAAAACTACCTATGAGAGAATAAATATCACTGATAATTCTCCCACCCATCGACAGTTACCCTTAACATTTTGGTAATTTTTCTCATGTTGTGTCTATTGGTTTATAAAGCTGAGGTGCTACACAAGAGATGATTTGTTTTCTGTGTTTTTTTTTTTTTTTTCTGTTAATGTTATATTACAAACATTTGTTGTGGCTTACACTTTTAAATGCCTACCTTATATCCACTCTTCCCTTCTCTGTTACTAATAGAACTGTGAGTTTGCTTAAGGAGCAATGTTCCCAGCTAAAATATTCACCTTCCTGGAGCTGTTTGCAGCTGGGGATGGTGATGTGACTCTGTTTTAGGTAGTGACATATAAGGAGAGGTGGTGCTGCTGGTGGTGGTGGTGGTGGAGCTTCTGAGAAAGCTTTACAAAGGAACAGATTCAGCAGGCATGTTACTTTTGTCCTTTTGTCCTTTCCCTCTTCTTCCTGTCTGGTGTACATACCTGATATGTGGAGGGTGACAAGTGCAGCAGCTGCCTTGGACCCTGAGGATGAAAGCCACACATAATGGATGGTGGAGCTGAAGGATGAAAAGACCCTGAGTCCTTGGTTATATCATTAAGCATCCATATCAGCCCTGGACTGCATTTCTCTAGACTTCTTAATGTATATAGTAAAGGCTGTAAGCCACAGTGGTGTCAGATTCTGTTACTCAGACAAAAACAATATTGATTGATACATTTAGTGAATACATTTTAAATGCTCCCCCTTTGCATCATAAAATGCTGTTGTGCACTTGATTTTAAACTTGTGCCTCATCTTCTTTCAAAAAACATTCTGAGGTAGTTTATAATAAATGACATAAATAGTATAGAACCGTTCTAACCATGGTAACAGGATAAGATCGAAGTAAGGTGAGAGAAAGATAGTTATTCTAGAAAACCCAGGTGAAGGAGAGCTACTGATATTAAATTTAAAATTTACCTCTGGGTTTCTGGCATCAAACTCTGGCTATCTAATGACTGAAAGCATCCCAGTTTATTGACTTCTTCCTTGCGAAGTCCTAAAAAAATGGATCAAGTAAATCTAATAAAAGGACATCAAAAACTATGAGTGTCTTTAAAAGCAGTCATTAAAAGATGCAGCAAAATTATCATGTATTATCTAAAACCAAAGCCCAGAAAAGGGCAATCCAAAATATTAAACTGTAATCCAGTCTGGCCCCTTTCCAAAAAGTATAATCTGAAACTGTCTGCTGCTATCTTCTGGGGTTTTCTGTTTGTTTGTTTGCTTGTTTTGAGGTTTGGGGGTTTTGTTTTTGTTTTTGCCAAAACAGTTGAGAGGAACTATATAAAATGGAAGAGAGTTTAAAGGACCTGAAGATCCCCTCTTACTCTTCATGGTCTATGTTTTCTCCTAGATAAAGCCAGATCAAAAAGAGAGGTCTCAAATTGGAATACCTTGTCTTGAGCTTCCACAATTGCCTTCACCATGTTTGGCTTTATTCACTTGGAATGTAGTGAAGGACATTATAATACACTCATATTGAGTCAGTGAATACATTCATTGTCCAGATATGATGAGGACATTAGCTGTTGTAGCCCACAGCAAGTCTCAGTATTCGTATGAAAAACCAGGCAGATCATTTTTTTTAATACCCAAGTGTCAGGAAAATCTTTTTATGTACTTGTTTGTTTGTTTGTATTCCTGAGGAAATGGTGTACTTTCTTCTTTTGGACAATATAGATATATAGCCAATCATATATCCTTTTTCTTTGGTTATCAGGAAATTTAGAAGCAAATTTGCATCCCACCCTTATTTTTATGTCCATCATATCTGTGTACTATTATTTTTTTAACACTCAATTTTATTTTTAATTTAAGTAAACTATATAATTTAAGTTATATATTATATATAAAAGATACAAAATATATAATTACATATTGTTATATAAACATTAAAATACGTATATATATAAAATTTATCTCCCCATCTATATTGTCCCTGGATATAATATGTTTTGTTTTGTGTTGTTTCCCAAATACTCATTTGAAGACCATTCAAGATGGATTAGAAGTGTAGGTGGGGAATTGTTCAAGAATATTCAAAAAGATTGACTCTTCAAAACAATTTTTTTAAATCTGTTTTTTATAAAGATTTTATTTATTTGAGAGAGAGAGAATGAGAGAGAGAGAGAGAGAGAGAGAGCATGAGAGGGGGGAGGGTCGGAGGGAGAAGGAAACTCCCCGCCGAGCAGGGAGCCCGATGCGGGACTCGATCCCGGGACTCCAGGATCATGACCTGAGCCGAAGGCAGTCGCCTAACCATCTGAGCCACCCAGGCGCCCCTAAAACAATTTTTTTTTAATTGAAGAATAGCTGACAACAATGTTACATTAGTTTCAGGTGTACAACATAGTGATCCGACAAGTCTATATGTCTGTGTTCACAAGTGTAGCCACCATCTGTCACCATACAACGCTATTACACTAACACTGACTATGTTCCCTGTGCTGTACCTTCCATCCCTGTGACTTATTTAGCCCATAGCTAGAAGTCTGAATATGAATTTTTAGAACTTATATTTCATTATACATATGTGGTTTCAAATCCTTGGTAGAATAAGATGGAATAGAAATAATTAAATATAGACAGTCAAAACTTGTCCAAGTCTGTGGTTTTCTGGTTGTCTGGTAACAAAGGGTTAGAACTAGAGAACCGGGGCGCCTGGGTGGCTCAGTTGTTAAGCGTCTGCCTTCGGCTCAGGTCATGATCCCAGGGTCCTGGGATCGAGCCCCACGTCGGGCTCCCTGCTCGGCGGGAAACCAGCTTCTCCCTCTCCCACTCCCCCTGCTTGTGTTCCCTCTCTCACTGTGTCTCTCTCTGTCAAATAAATAAAATCTTAAAAAATAATAATAATAGGGGCGCCTGGGTGGCTCAGTCGTTAAGCGTCTGCCTTCGGCTAGGGTCGTGGTCCCAGGGTCCTGGGATCGAGCCCCACATCGGGCTCCCTGCTCAGCGGGAAACCAGCTTCTCCCTCTCCCACTCCCCCTGCTTGCGTTTCCTCTCTTGCTGTGTCTTTCTCTGTCAAATAAATAAATAAAATCTTTAAAAAAAAAAAAAAAAAAAAGAACTAGAGAACCAAGGCATGACTGGTTAACATATACCTCTCACATATTGATAATGAAGCTTTGGGCCAGTTATAGCTGTCACTTGGTGACCAGTGTCATTTGCAAATACCAGATAACTGAACAATGATGAGTGGTGCTATAAATAGCCAACTGTGCCTGATGCAATTCTAAATAGTCTTCATGTGTCATCTCATCGTTCCTCACAGCAGCCCCCCTGGGAGGTCAGTATTATTACTGTGGCGTTACAGATGAGGAACCTGGGTGCAGGGAGTCCCTGGAAGGATAGCCATGGGTTATTTAGAGACCACCTAGATAAAGGGCAAGAAAAGTTTTGAAAGTTTGTATACTTTTAACCTCTCCCTATTTCCTCCACCCCCAGGCCCTGGCAACCACTTTTCTACTTTCTGTTTCTATGAATTTGGCTTTTTCTTTAGATTCCACATATAAGTGATACCATGCAGTATTTGTCTTTATTTGACTTATTTCTCTTAGCATAATGCTCTCAAGGTCCATCCATGTTGTCACAAATGACAAGATTTTTTTTCATTCTCATAGTGGATAATGGATAATATTCCATTGTGTGTTTGTATATAAGGCATTTATTCATCTGTTAACCAGACACTGAGGTTGTTTCTGTATCTTGACTATTGTGAATAATGCTGCAATAAACATGGGAATGCAGATATTTCTTTGAGATAGTGATTTCATCTCCTTTGGATATATACCCAGAAGTGGGACTGCTGGATCATATGATAGTTCTATTTTTAATTTTTTGAGGAACCTCCATACTATTTTCTATAGTGGCTGCCCCAGCTTGGGAAGCATTTTGCCTCTGCTCAGATGCTCATTGGTATTGGTTGAAAACCCTAAATTTTGCACCCTAAGCACAAGAGATCATCTTGGTCTGGAAGAACTTTGGGGGCAAGATGTAACAGTCATCCCCTTCCACTGTAACTGCTCCTCTTCCTATTGCCTATGCAGTGTTTGGCTTTGAGCAGGGCTGTGGCCTGACCAACTGTGCTGATTTAATTCCAAAATCCACCCTTAAAATCAGTGCAAACCAGGAGTGCCTGGGTGGCTCGATTGGTTGGGTGTCTGACTCTTGGTCTCAGTTCAGGTCTTGATCTCAGGGTCGTGGGTTCAAGCCCTGTATTGGGCTCCATGCTGGGCATGGAGCCTACTAAAAAAAAAAAAAAAAAATTATTGCAAACCAGAGAAGTCATGATCTCATCAACCCTCAGCTCGGCTCATATGTGACACCTAAACCATGTCCAAACAGCTCCCAAGCTTTCCAGAGTAAGCTTTAAATTTAGGGTCTTTGGAAAAATCATATCATCTATGATCTATGAGATGCTGCCATGTTGTGAAATTTCTGCACGTACACAGTTGCCTCTTTCACTGCTGCACACGCCTGACAGCTCCTGAAAACATTGTCCAGAGTCACCCAGCCAGGCAAGTCATGTAGAAAACCTACAAAGTGTGGGCACAGATTCAAGAAATAAGAGCGGGCCTCTTAGAATTGAGCCAGGAGCTGTAACTTCAAACAGAATTATCTTAATTAGCCAGCGTGGAAAAACAATGAAGATGTTTGCATTTCACGTGCAGCGAGGCTCTTACCAGCAGCCTGTGTTCTCAATCTCCAGCCCATCTTTCTGGGACAAGAAGGGTCCCCAGACCTTGCAAACCTCCAGTTAGTAGGTTCTAGCTGTAGCTCCTGCCCTCTGCCTTGTTCTTCCCCCTCCCCAGGCCTCAGGGTATAATTGAGTGTATCTCCCTTTTTGCAAGAAAGGTGAGTCCCCTCACTTTCCCAATAAGGAAATAAATGTCCATGGGCATATGACCTGGTTGGACAGGAAATATTGCCATTTCTCCAATTCTTTTGTGACCAAGTTCTGTGTTAATATTTATGGTTGTCAGTGTTCTCATGAATAGGCAACTGTTAATCAGAGGACGCCCCCCACCCCCTGACAAGAGTGGAAAGAGTAGTGGGCAAGGTTATTTTCCAGGGTCTGGATGTTCTCTTGCCACCACTCTCAAAGCTGTATCATAAGACAGAACTTTAAACATTTCCTTGGCTTTCAGTCAAATGCATTCATTAGGCATTGCTGTCTTGAGAGAGCTTCAGAGAACATGTTGAAGTCCAAGCCACGCAGGGGAACAGGGGAAGAAGGAGGGGGCAACCCAGAGCAAACACAGTGCTGGGGGATCTGTGTTCTCTTCTGGTAAGCTGGCCATTGGGAGATACGCAGGTCCTCCATCTTCAAGGATGCTGGCAGGGGTTGGGCAGGGAAAGAGGGGTTAGAAATGGAGCTTGGGACACACAGAGACCTGTCATGGTAGGGGACCAGGGGCCAGGGAAGAAAATGCTGACATCATGAAAGCTCCATTTTGAACACTTGAAGCAGGCATTTGTCCCAACTGTAGAGCAAGAAAAATAGCATGGCCAGCATCACAGAGTATACCAAGAAGTGCTTCCAGATTGGGTGTGTCCCACACACAGGAACATGCCACCAGCTCAACAGATACCTCATCCTACTCCTTGTACATGTACTGCGGGGAGTTGGGAGAGGAGCTGAGGCACTTACAAGCATGGCACCCCAGTCTGCTATGCCCTTTCCGCCCCTAAGACCAGTTCTGGAGGTTATGGGAATGGGATATGGGAATGGGTATGAGGTAAGACCCTATCTCAGGTTGCATGGGGATGTCAGAAGTTGGGTATTCCAGGAGCAGACACTGAGCCTGAATTGGGCATGCAAGATATTTATTAGGGGTTAACATCTGTGGAGGGGAAGGAAACGAAAGAGATTGGGCAGAAGGAGAAGTCCAATAAATACAAGCTGAAAAAGCCTTCACCACCCACAGGAGAGCTCTGGACAGGGACTTGCCCACCACAGTTGTCCTGTGTCAGGCCGCTACCCCTTGCCAGGACCAGAATCCTTACCACTTTCTGAGACATTAACATCACTCTGAAGCAAGGCTACTCTGAAGTCACCTGTGGCATCTTGTTTGGTGGGGTTTCCATAAACTGCACAGAAAAAAAACTTCTTTTTCCCATTATATATTCTTGCTTCCTTTGTCATAGATTAATTGACAATCTAAGCATGGGTTTATTTCAGGGCTCTCTATTCTGCTACATTGACAGAGATTTTCATCCATGTTCCATCCTGAGATGGACACGTTCTGGGTAGCCTCCCTTGTGACCAACACACTTGGACATTCAATGGGAAGGAACCACAAAGACAAAGACTTGCCTTCATTATGGAATACCCCAGTCAGCAGTGAACTTCAAAGCCTTCATATATGGGATGAATAAAAGTGTTTGCTAGCCATAGGGGAATATTGGCTTTTTGTAAACTTTTAAAATCAGATATTCGAACAAGCACAAGTATTTGAAAGCTTGCTAAAATATGTTAACCAAAGGCTCATTTGGTTTCTCATCTACAAGTTAGTACCTGCTACTTTCGTTTCATGTTATCCTGCCTTGTGCAGTAGTTTTGTCTTGGTAGCATTTTGTGGCAGATATTTGGAGAAAACACAGGTGTTCCTGGAACTTGTGATAGCAGTTTTCTTTCTGTTGGTCATCTGATGAGCCCACGTTTATCGTGCTGCAGAGAGAATTTGTCTTGCTGACAAATGCCATATTTTGAGGGAGACATGAGCTTGTGATGAGACTTGTTTGAAAATCTCAGAGTCATTTTATAACTAAGAGGAAAACACTCAGTAAGGGCTAAACAGGCACAGTCCCATGGAAATATAATGTCAGTCACATGTGTAATTTTAAATTTTCTAGAGCCCCATTTTAAAAGGTGAAATATATCTAATATATTACAATTTCAACATATAATCAATATATAATTATTAATGAAACGGTTTTACATTCTTTTCTTCCAGGTCTTTGAAGTTCAGCATGTAGTTTACACTTCCATCTCAATTCAGACTAGCCACATCTGAAATGCTCAATAGCCAGAAATGTGGCTACCATACTGGGCAGCACAGATTAAAATAGTACTTTCCGTGAATTAATTTTCCAAGCCACGAAAGGCACTGCCTTCTGCCATCCACCCGCTCAACTCCTCCTTCACTACTCCAGCAGATAGTTGCAGCTTCACTCTGCTGGAGACCCATGGTTGGGGGAAGGAAGAAAGAGGGAAGGACTGTCCTTACTACGCTGGATGGCTTTGAGCTCTGAGACTTTGGGGTTTGGCCAGGCGAACGATCCAAACTGACTTTCTTTCATGGTGATGCTTTCCTGTGCTCTTTGGGTAGGTCCCTTGGGACAGCTCTAACGTCCTCACCTGGTGTCTCTTCACTTTTCTGGAAGCCCTGTTGTCTAGGACTCAGCTCTCTCCTATAGCACCCCACCATCTGGTCCACCAGGGATCCTATAGCATGCCTGGCCCCAACAAACTCTAGGAGTGGAGGCAGGTCCAAACGCAACAGCCCTGTCCTAGCTCTGCCATCAAAGTGACAGGCCAGTCAGCCTCTCTCTTTCTGGGCTCCACAGCTGAGCGAGACCTCAGTCCACTTTAAGCAAAGGTGTGACCCAATTGCCTTTGTCTCAGAAACGCAGGTGACAGCTCGGTGCGCTCTGCGTCATTCCTCCGAAACCTGGCCCCCTCAACCTAACACTGGAAAGTAACACCTTTGCCCCTCCATGCAGAGAGATGGAGTGGGAACTCCAAGCTGTATAGCCACCCTCTCCAAATAAATTCTTCAACAATCTCCCCACAAAACTCTTCCACACTGTAGCCTGTGTCCTCAAAGCGGGTGAGGGAGTTTAGTCATTGGCAACTAACTCCTGTGTCCCCACTGTAAATTCTGCCCTTGGCGGGGTTGGGGGTGTCTTGCCTCCCACTCACATTGAGACTCTGATGTCCTCTGTCTAGTCCTCTCAGTTGACATTGAGGTCAGAAGAGTCTACCAGACTGTTCTCCCTGCATTACCTCATTTAATCCGAAGCTTATCATGACGTAGAGGCCAGGGTCCTCATTTCACATACAGAAACACTGAAGCAGATAGAAGTTACTGGGTGGTAAAGCTAGACATTGCATTCAGGGCTTTCTGACTGCAATCTATACCCTTAACTGCCACATGGGCTCCATAGTTTAAACTAAGTGCAAATTGCTTTGAAATTAAATAAAATTAAATTGTTTGGGTCTATTTTGAATTATGCTAAATGAAAATAAATACAGCTTCAACGGGGAGCCCTGTTTTGTTGTAATGTGATTTCACTCACTTAAATACGTTGCTATAAATCATGCTCCCAAACTACAGGATTCAGGAGCTCCATGGAACAAACACTGTGTATACATGAGCCAAAGATGGCCTCTGAGTCTTGACTCCATTGTTTATTTCTTCACTCAAGGCTGAGACTTGTTAGCTCAGAAGCCCACCAGTGCCAAATTCAAATTTTTACATGTCTAATTACTTAAAAATTAGCCTAAATAATCAGATTTTAAGGCATTTAGGTCCCATCTGCTTTGCGTACTCCATAAAACCTCACCCCCCATCTGCTGTCATTGGTTAGATAGAGCCTCGTGGCTATAAGCCTCCAAGCTGTTACGGCTGGCCTTTCAAGCTCTCGGACCCAGACTCCCTGCCATGCTGCTGAGTGACATCATCTAGACACTGGCCTCCCTCTCCCCTAGAAGTCCCTCCGCCCTCCTCCCCTTCTGGGTGGTGGCCCCCCACAGTAGAGCCTCTGGACAGATTCCTTCGGTGAAGGACTTACCCACATGCAACCCTAAGCACTACCCAATAAAGCTAGTTGTGTGCAGCTGCTTCTTGTGGTCTTTTTCCTTGATCAGCCCCAAATCCATCAAACCCCAACAAATACATAGTAAATGGGAAAATGAATTTAGGAGTAGAGAGATTACTACTTTTACTTTTTTTGTTGTTGTTACTTTTATTTCTCCTTTCTTATATTAAGCTCCTTAACACTAGTGGTGTCTATTTTCTCTAAGTTTGGTGGTCACTGAAGGCTTGGAACATTTATGAGTATATCTGAGCACTTACGTATACATTGGCTTGCCTGAGATGAATCTCAATAGCATTACCTGCTAGCCTTACCCTAAGTGTAAAATCATGGATTTAATATGTTGGCTTATGTTTCTAACATACATAATTAACTCAAAACTATTTCTTAAAAAGCACATGTGTGAGCTAAAATAATTTTGTGCCACACTTTGGGAAATACTGACCACATTCTAACTCTTCAGTGTGACTCACAAGGACCTTCAAAACCTTCCTGTTCTGAGGTTTCCCCTTAAACATTTGAACTCTATATGCTCAAAATGTGCTATATTTCCCCCAATATGCTATATATGCTTTATGGGTTATGCCATATTAAAGTATTTTCCCTTTGTCTGTCTGGGACAATTCTGTTGAGTTTTTGAGACTGAGCTGGTACATGATCTCCACGGGGAAGCCTTCCCTCCACCCCACCCTCCACCCTTGGCAAATTCTCTTCCCAGTCATCATCCTTGGTCAGAGTTGCTCTCCAGACTCCAGGTCTCCCCTTGCAGAGAGTATATAATGTGAATTTTACACTTACCCGATTGGCTATTGTTTGTTTGCCTTCTTTTCTCTTACTGGTCTTTAGACCCCTAGGAAGTCAGGGACTACAGGTTTTTTGTATTCCTAGTGCCTACATTAATGCCAAACCCTGAGGAGACACTTAGCAAATGTTTTTTGAATCAGTGAAAGAGATAACATATATCATAAAAATCATTGTTCTATTTTATTTTTATTTTAATAGCTTTTGTTGTCCTAAAGTTTGCCTGTGGGCTGAGTGTATGGAAGTACAGAGGGGGAGAGAGGGAAAGTGAAGGGAAAAAAAAGGATGGTGAGGTAAAAGGGATCTCATGCTCTTTCTATGATGCTGAGTCCTTGAAAAATTACAGGCTTCCAGTTCAAGACAAAGAAATGAGTCTTCCTGTTTACTTCTCCTGTCTCCCAAGTTCCCACTGAAATAGCAGGAATTATTTATTTTTTTAAGAAATGAAAACATAACCGAGAAAACAAGAACAGGAAGTTTGAGGAAATCCTGAATGAGGAAGCAGCAGGATAGGAAGCTTGAAGAAAATAGAGCAGAGTAAAACATTAGCCCAAACCAACCCTTCCCAAGACAACTCCAGCTCATGACTCCCCAACAAATGAAGCGTGGGAGAGAGCTGGCCACTAACCCATAAATTAACCGATGAGCTATTCAGAATACTGAGACAGTAAGATCCCTTCCCTTGCCCTGCTCTCCCCTCTTTCCAGAGCATCCTGGTTTGTCAGGACAGAGGCCCTAGAACTGCCCTCTAAAGACAGTTATTAGCCTGTTGGGACTCCTAGAATGGGGAAATGATTCCAGACTCTCACAAGGGATAATAGAAGGGACAAAAGGGCAAAGCAGCTTTGCCCCAGAAAGACATCCAACTCAAGTCCTCTTTTGGCCAATTAGTAGCAATCCTAATTTGGCATCTGGGGTTGAGAGAGGGTAGCTTGCCTCCTTCTTGGTGCCCATAAAAACCCAGAGTAAAGCCTGCCAGTGAACACAACCTGTCCATGTCCATGGGGCCCTGGTCAGGCCACAAGCCAAGATGATGTAAAAGTCAGGGGTGGATAGTGTTGGGAAATGATCTTCCACGGGGCTCTCCTCTTCCTACACATCTTGCTGGGTGTGCCAAGAATGCAAAGCCCTGACCGTTGTATTTGCAGTAAGAAACCTTGAGGAATAAGATCATGTCTGCTTTGGGATAAGAAGATTTGCTTACTGGTTGCTATAAAGCAGAAAGTTCCCCAAGCTCAGTGTTTCTCTCCTGTAACATGACCCACTGTGTGTGCAGATGTTCATCTAGGCCCATCTGCAAATTGGGGCTTGTACTGAAACAAACATGTCGATACTCTAGATACTGCTTTTGTCATGAGTGAAAAAGTCTTTCATCATGACCCAGGCATCTTGCGTCAGATTGCAAGCAATGGTGGCAAGCTAACTTTGTTACCTTCAAGTAGAGTAAAATTCCAGACCCTTCAGTTCTTGACATGAGGCTTTTAGAAAAATTTTTTTATTCAAGTATAGTTACCATACAATATTATGTTAGTTTCAGGCGTATAGCATAGTGATTCAATAATTCTATACATACTCAATGCTCACCACAACAAGTGTAGTCTCCATCTGTCCCATACAACATTATCACAGTATTATTGACTATGTCCTGTGTGCTGTACTTTTTATCTCTGTGACTTATTTATTCTATGACTGGAAGTTTGTACTTCTTAATCCTCTTTGTCTAATCACCCATCCTCCCCACCCAACTTTCTCTGACAACCACCAGTTTGTTCTCTGTATTTAAGAGTCTGTTTTTTGGTTTATTTGTTTTGTTTTTTAGATTCCATGTCTGAGTGAAATCATATGGTATTTGTCTTTCTCTGACTGACTTATTTCACTTAGCATTATATCCTCCAGGTCCATCAATGTTATCACAAATGGCAAGATTTCATTCTTTTTTATGGCCGAGTAATATTCCAGTGTGTGTGTGTGGGGGGGCAACCCTTGGGTTGCTTCTATATCTTGACTACTGTAAATAATCCTCCAATAAATATAAGGGTACATATATCACTTTGAATTAGTGTTTTTATATTCTTTGGGTAAATACCCAGAAGTGGGATTCCGGGACTGTATGGTAATTCTATTTTTAATTTTTTGAGAAACCTCCATACTGTTTCCCACAGTGGGCTGTACCAATTGCATTCCCACCAACAGTGCACAAGGGTTCCTTTTCTCCACATCCTCACCAACACTTGTTATTCTTGTCTTTTTTATTTTAGCCAACTGACAGGTATAAGGTGAGATACCTCATTGTGGTTTTGATTTCTATTGCCCTGATAATTAGTGATGTTGGGCACCTTTTCACATGTCTGTTGGCTATTTGTATGTCTTTGGAAAAATGTCTATTTAGGTCCTCTGCCCATTTTTTAATTGGATCGTTCTTTTGATGTTGACTTGTGTAAGTTCTTTATATATTTTGGATATTAACCCCTAATTGGGCATATCATTTACAAATATCTTCTCTCATTCAGTATGTTGCCATTTCATTTTGTTGATGGTTTCTTTTGCTGTGCCAAATTTTCCTTTGGTGTAGCCCGAATTTTTGCTTTTTTTGTTTGTTTGTTTTTATTTTTGCTTTTGTTTCTCTTGCCTGAAGAAATATATCTAGAAAAATGTTACTACAGCCAATGTCAAAGAGATTACTGCCCATGTTTTCTTTTTTTTTTTTAAGATTTTATTTATTTATTTGACAGAGAGAGAGAGAGACAGCGAGAGAGGAAACACAAGCAGGGAGAGTGTGAGAGGAAGAAGCAGGCTTCCCACTGAGCAGGGAGCCTGATGTGGGACTCAATCCCAGGACCCTGAGATCATGACCTGAGCTGAAAGCAGACACTTAACAGCTGAGCCACCCAGGCGCCCCACTGCCCATGTTTTCTTCTAGGAATTTTATGATTTTAGATCTCACATTTAGGTCATTAATCTATTTTCAGTTTATTTTTGTGAACAGTATAAGAAAGTGGCCCAGTTTCATTTTTTTCGTGTAGCTGTCCAGTTTTCCCAACACCACTTGTTGAAGAGACTCTGTCTTTTTCCCATTATATATTCTTGCTTCCTTTGTCATAGATTAATTGACAATCTAAGCATGGGTTTATTTCAGGGCTCTCTATTCTGCTACATTGACATATGTGTCTGTTTTTGTGCCAGTACCATATTGTTTTGATTACTACAACTTTGTAGTGTATTTTGTAATCTGGAATTGGGTTACCTCCAGTTTTGTTCTTCTTTGTCAAGATTGTTTTAACTATTTGGGATCTTTTGTGGTTCCATTCAAATTTATTATTATTTGTTTAGTTCTGTGAAGAATGTTGTTGGTATTTTGATAGGGATTGCATTGAATTTGTAGATTGCTTTGGGTAATATGGACTTTAATTATGTGAATTCTTCCAATCCATGAGCATGGGATATCTTTCCATTTGTTTGTGTCACCTTCAATTTCTTTCACCAATATTTTATAGTTTTCAGAGTACAGGTCTTTCACCTCCTTGATTAAATTTATTCCTAGTGTGTCATTTTTTTTGCTGCAACTATAAATTGGGAAATTGTAAATTTCTCTCTCTGCTACTTTGTTATTCATGTATAGAAATGTAACAGACTTCTGTATATTAATTTTGTATCCTACAACTTTTACTGAATTCATTTATCAGTTCTAATAGTTTTTTGGTGGAGTCTTTACAGTTTTCTATGTATGGTATCATGTCATCTGCAAGTAGTGACAGTTTTACTTCTTACTTATCAATTTGGATCCTTTTATTTCTTTTTCTTGTCTGATTGCTGCATCTAGGACTTCCAGTACTATGTTGAATAAAAGTAGTGAGAGTGGATATCCACGTCTTGTCCCTGATCTTAAATGAAACGCTCTCAGTCTTTCACCATTAAATATGATATTAGCTGTGGGTTTTCACATATGGCCTTTATTAAGTTGAGGCATGTTCTCTCTAAACCCACTTTGTTGAGATTTTTTGTCATGGATTGATGTATTTTATCAAGGCTTTGCTACATCTGTTGAGATGATCACATGGTTTTTATCCTTTGTCCTGTTAATGTGATGCATCATGTTGATTGATTTATGAAAATTGAACCACCCTTGCATCCCTGGAATAAATCCTGCTTGATCATGATGAATGATTTTTTTAATGTGCTCTTGAATTCAGTTTAGTATTTTGTTGAGGAGTTTCACACCTATGTTTGTCAGAGATATTGGCCTGTAGTTTTCTTTTTTTATACTATCTTTATCTTATTTTGGTACCAGGATAATACTGGCATCATAGAATGAATTTGGAAGTTTTTTTTCTCTTCTATTTTTCAGAAAAATTCAAGAATAGGTATTAGTTTTTGGTAGAACAATGAGATATCACCTCACACCTGTCAGAATGGCTAAAATTAACAACACAAGAAATAACAGCTGTTAGCAAGGATGTGGAGAAAAGGAAACCCTCTTGCACTGTTGGTGGGAATGTAAACTGATGCTACCACTCTGGATAACAGTTTGGAGGTTCCTCAAAAAGTTAAAAATAGAACTACCCTATGATCCAGCAATTGCACTACTAGGTATTTACCCAAAGGATACAAAAATACTGATTCAAAGGGGTACATGCACCCCGACATTTATAGCAGTATAATCAACAATAGGCAAACTATGGAGAGAGCCCAAATGTCCATCAATTGAAGAATGGATAAAGGAGAGGTGGTATATATATATACAATGGAATATTACTCAGCCATCAAAAAAAATGAAATCTTGCCATTTCCAACAACGTGGATGGAGCTAGAGTGTATTATGCTAAGTGAAATAAGTCAATCGGAGAAAGACAAATACCATATGATCTCACTCATATGTGGAATTTAAGAAAGAAAACAGATGAACATGTGGGAAAGGGAGGAAAGAAAAGAAAGGAGAGAGGGAAACAAACCATAAGAGACTTCTAACTATAGAGAACAAACTGAGGGGTGATGGAGGGAGGTTGGTGGGGGATGGGCTAGATGGGTGATGGGCATTAAGGAGGGCACATTAAGGATGAGCACTGGGTGTTGTATGTAAGTGATGAATCACTGAATTCTACTTCAGAAACCAATATTGCACTGTATGTTAACTATGTTAACTTACTGAATACAAGTTATACCTAAATTGAAAGAAAAAAAAGAATTAAAGTACTAAACATATTATTTAAAGGTATGTTAATTACTGGAAAAACTTTTTCAAAAAAAGAAGAAAAAGAGCCAACTATCAGAATTGAATTGAGAAAGAAGAATTGTACTCTTTATTATGCAGTACTGTGAAATTTGCATTTTGTTTAACTGTGGCTTTTTGTGGTACACAAATATTTCTTTAATTTTTTAAAATGGCCTTTTTTATTTTATAAATATTTTACATTATGTTGTATTTATATTATAATTTTATCACCTTTCATATTATGTTATACTTTATTAAACGTTCTCTCTAAGCGGGTGAAGTTGGATAATGTTTTGCATTTTCTACTTTTCTATTTTGTATGACTTTATACACAACTTTTAAAAATCAGAGGAAAAAATTTTCTTAAAAAAGAAGGGGATTGCCTACCTTGCTAAGTTTAAAAGAAAAAAGTCTAGACCAATTTTAAAGAAAACCGTCCAGAATTTTCAGAAGAATGGTAGTAGTAAACTGTGTGTTTTAATAGTGCAAGGACATTGCCTAGTTTAGATTTAATGGTAATTTAGTTCACCTCATTAGCACCTAACAAATCAATAATTTTATTTAGGGTAATTGGATTAAGGGTAACAATTTAACTTTATTCAGAAAACTTTATTACAAAGTTGAAAGAATTTTGCTTTTTTTAAAAAACCATCTCCATGAGTAGAATTTTTTTCTGTTAAATGGATTTTTGGAAAATTAAACTAAAAATATATTATGTCATCTTTGGGAGAGCTAGGAAAGAAAATTGTTTTGAAATTTGGTAGCATTACCACTGCTGCCTATGCATACATATGTATAATTGCTGCTTTCCATACAAAATTGCATTTTTAATTATTCACTTTTTATTTTCCTTCATAGAAACTTCAGCATAATTTAGCAAAAGGAGAACCCATGAATTAATGAGATGCATCATTCTCATTTATCCACTCTGTCAATTTTCTATAATACTATCTGAGTGCAGAAAATCCTTTGATTTGACTTGATTTTTTTTTTTTGTCACACACAAAGACTATTTGGAAAATCTTTCAGGTAATGTTTCTTCAGCGGGGCCCAGGATCCCCTTGGTAGAACCCCCTGAAATGCTCCTTAAACAGGCACAGCCCTGGGGCCCACCTCAGAACACCTTGAAGAACATTTGAGAAATGAGGCTTTGGGGGCTTTCTCCACGAAAATTTTAACCAGGTACAAACTTAGGTGACTCACAGGCCATTCAAGTACGGTAAAAGCGAGAGGAAGTTTGAGGCTGTTGGCCTGCAGTCAGCTGGAAAAAGTGCATTTCATTTAAAGTCATTCATAGTCAGGGGTTTTTATTTATTTATTTATTTACTTAACTCTTTTATTTATTTTTTGTTTTTTTTAAAGTAAGCTCTACACCCAACATGGGCCTTGAACTTATGACCCCGAAATCAAGACTCGCATGCTATGCCAACTGAGCCAGACCAGCACCCCCATTCATATTCTGTTTTTTTAAAAGAACACCGAGTTGGCCAAACTAAGCACATCCTCAGGCCGCAGGCTATCAATGATAGAGGGCCAGGCTCTAGTTCTAGATGTGGAATCTGTTCAGTATCTTAAATTGCTGGTGATCCAAGCACACCAACTGCTATTGTGAGGGATGGATTTTCCTATTCATAGATTTGTCATTAATTGCCCCTAATCAAATACCTCGTAGTAATTTGATGAGCCATCAAAGTGCAGAAAGAAAAAAAAAATAAAACAAAAAGAGAGGAGAGATCATGAAAATGGAAAAACTGCAGAGGCAAAAGATAATGTGTTAAAAAGAGAGAAGCATCAGTACTGATTGAAACCAAATTGGCACCGCAATTTCAAGATTTTTTTGCCTCTGCTAAGGAAAAGCGTGCAGTGATTTTGTTTTTATATAGAAATCCAGAGAAGACTGTTATAAAAACTGAAAATAGTAAGCAGTTAGAAGGGCCCAGATGTTTGTTTAGGCTTCTCTGGTCTTCACGGAGCCCAGCTCGTATTTCAGCATGAGAGCACGAAGCGTCCTTGGGCCTCGGCCAGCGTTTGCATCACACCAAGGCAAGCCTGGATCAGTTTGGCCTGACAAACATTTTGTTAACTTATAATTTCTTTAGAGACATTAATTGAACCATGGTGATTAAAACTTTTTTAATTAGCAGAGTTCAGGATGAGTAACTCAGCATCTCTGCACTTTTCCAGTGTGCCTAAATGTCTATCGGACTCTAACCCTCTGATCTGTTAAATTTCCACCCTCCATCTTAGCATATTGATGGTGCTCGCTAAATTTAAGTAAAAATTCTTCAGAAACTAGCACACAGGTTCTCTCATGTGGTAACTTTAGACTGCAAACTCTAGCCTGAATTATAATCATACTCCTCAATCCCTAATGGGACATTTAAAATACATGTGATATTTCATGGCACTTGAAACAAAAAAAAAGTATTTAGGATTCAATTTATTTCAAAACTCTCATTATGACTCCAGCTAATCACCCAGCTCAATTAATTATGTATACTTAACAGCTATACCAATAATCATACACCATATAACCTTATATTACAGCACAGTATGTATATTAAATGTGCCAAAATTTTGTTCTTGCACTTTGGGGGCAATGATCGAAGAGTTACAGACTTAAAAATCAAATCAAATCAAATTAAAGGGGATTTTGAACTCGAATTCCTGACTCTGTTCCCTTTTGGTTCCAAAGCCACCCAAACAACTGTCCACTATTGTTGAAGCCAGGAGGAGCACCCAAATACAGCTGAGGCCTTGAGTTCCGGGGCAGAATTACCAGTTTAGTACATCACTGTATCTTAAGTTAGGACTTAAAAAGCTGCGAAAAAGGCTTGTTTCTAGGGTGGGCCAGGAGTAGAGACAATAGATCCCATCACACCTGAGGTGAGGGGCACTAGTGGTCTTGAGCAGACACCTCTCTTCTAACATTGGCCAGTAAAACACAGTGCTCCACCTACTGAGGGATTTCATATCTAAAGATATGAACCAGCCAAAAAGACCATCAACCATTGAGGAAGATACTATAACTTAAAGGAGGCATGCTACCAAATAATCAAAGCGGTTAGTGCCTAAGAAGGCAGACTTAAGTGACTTTAATTATAATGTAGGGGTTGTTGAAGGACATGTAATTAAAGCACAATAGATGTTTTCTGAACGGGCAGAACTCAATTGTGTACTTAAAATTTAAAAATTCAATGAATTGAAAACAAAATGGTCACTGCTAAACCCTCCATCAGAGTTTAAGTAGACTTAAATGAGAACATTCCACCACCGAAAGCAAATTCATGAGCCACAAAGAAAAAAAAATGACAAATTTTAGAAGTCCCATAAGGAAAAGAATGAGGAAGGACTTGGGTCTTTGGTTTGGTCAAGATCATCAAGTTAAAGACCAAAATAATGAGAAAAGTTACCCATATCATGGTGAAATTCCTATATCTCAAGGAAGAAGTCTTGCAAGCTTTCATTCAAAGAGAACTGGTTACTGTCTAAGGGAAAGAGAAACAAACAAGTATCAGTGTGAATCTTCTCATCTTCAACATTGGAAGTTAGAAAATAGAAAAACCACATTTAGAGGACAGGAGGTGATCCAAGAATCCACGATACAGCCAAGTGATGGCAAAAGAAGACGCATTTTCAACCCACAAAGAGCTCAGGAAAATATACAACTATGTTCTCTTTCTGAGGAAACTACCTAAGGAAGAACTGCAAATAAATTGAATCAAAGAATATCTCCAGATAGGAGGAAATAAAAAGTACAGGAGTAGAAGGGGCCTTGGAGTCTTGTGATACTGCTAGTTAAATCTAGATAGCTGATGATAATGTGCCTAATTACTGTAGTGTAACTATTACGTGATTGTGCACCTTACAGATGTTTCTACCCCAACTAACCCTCTCCTTTTTCTGTCATCCTTCTTCACAAGGAAAGCATTACAAACATGCCAGCGAACCTCCCATCTAAAACCCTTCTTTGACCTGCCTGTCTCCTACTCCTCACCTCCCATTCTCTCATCCCTCTGCTTAAATGTCTTGTGAAAATCACCAATAGCCTCTTTATTGCCTAAGCCAATGATTACTTCCTTTAACCATCTTACTTCATCTATTTGTAGCATTGAACATGGCAGTGGACATGGACAGCTCCCTCATTCATAAAAAACCTTCTTCTTTTGGATTTAATGACACCATACTTTCCAGGTTCCTCCCTTCCCACCTCAGGGGCTGATCCTCAGGTTTCTGTGCTTGCTCATCCTCCTTTATTAGCATGGAGCAGAGCTAGCATACTGACCTCTTTCCTGGTTCCAGCTACATTTACTTCCTATGTAAGCTCTTCCAACCCCATGGCTTTAAAAGCCACCTATATGCCAATAACATCCAAAATGTTTAACACCTAACATCTCCACTGAACTCCAGATTCATATTCCAAATGCCTTACTTGATACTCTACCTGGATATCCCAAGAAGAACTCCTGATTTCTCTCCTCACAAAAGACCAAAAACAAACAAAAAATATGCAAACAAAACAACTAACCCCTACCCCAGTCTTCTCCATCCATAGCACTACCATCTACTTAACTTATGAAGCCCCCAAATTAGGATTCACCTTTGCTTTTCTTTATCCCTTACTTCCCACATCCAGCCCATCAAAACATTCTGTAGTCTCTACCACAATCACATCCAGAATTCACGGATTTTCTCTATGTCCAACACTACCACCTTCATTCAAATAACCATCATCTTTTCAGGATGTTTATAAAGGCCTTATCTCTGCTTCCACTCTTACCCAACTCCCCACAATAAAACATTTTCCACATATCAGCCAGAGGATCTATTTTTTTTTAAGATTTTATTTATTTATTTGACAAGAGACACAGCGAGAGAGGGAACACAAGCAGGGGGGGAGTGGGAGAGGGAGAAGCAGACTTCCTGCGGAGCAGGGAGCCCGATGCGGGGCTCGATCCCAGGACCCTGGGATCACTATTTGAGCCGAAGACAGATGCTTAACAACTGAGCCAACCAGGGCCCCCAGAGTGATCTATTTGTAATGTAAATCAGATTATATCACTTTTTTACTTTAAAGTCTCCAATGAACAACCCAATTTTCCATCTTTAGAAGACTTGAATAAACTGTGATGTATTTATATGAGAGTACTCTGCAGCTATAAAAGAAATGAGAAATCTCTCTATATACTACTATAGATGACTGTTCAGTGAAAAAAAGCAAGATGGAATAAAAAAAGCAAGATGGAGAAAGTGTGGAGAATATGCTACTATTTATGTAAAACTGGGAGGATAGTTTTTTTAAATACCAATTTTTTCCCATTTTAACCATTTTTACTGTACAACCCATGACATTAATAATATTCACAATGTCATGAAATCATCACCGCTATCTATTTCTGAAACTTTTCCATGACTCCAAAAAGAAACTCTATACCCATCAAGCAGTAACTTCCTCATTCTCCCCTCCCCACAGCTGCTGATAATCCTTAATCTACTTTTTATCTCTGTAAATTTGCCTGTTTTAGATATTTCATATAAGTAGAATCATATACTATCTCTCCTGTGTCTGGCTTATTTTACTTAGTATAGTGTTTTCAAGGCTCATCCATGTTGTGGTCTGTATCAGACTTTTATTCTTTCTTGTGGCTGAGTGATACTTCATTATGCATACATACCATATTTTGTGTATCCATTTACATGTTGATGGACACTTGTCTTGTGTCCAACTTTGACTATTGTGAATAATTCTGCTGTGAACATTGGTGCACAAATATCTCTTTGAGTACTTGCTTTTCATTTTGGGTACATACCTGGGAATGAAATTACCAGATTAAATGGTAATTTTGTGTTTAATTTTTTTAAGGAACCATCAGACTGTTTTCCACAGCAGCTGTACTGTTTACATTCTCACCAGCCATGTATTACAGTTCCAATTTCTCCACATCCTCACCAGCACTTACCTCAAGTGGAAGCAAAATCAAATTTTAAAATTATCTATGAGAAGAAAGGGAGGAGGGTGGTGAACATATCTGTGGATCTACATTGTTCTGTAGTTTGAACTTGGTAAATATGTGAATATATAACTTTAAAACAAAAATTAAAACAAGCAATCCCCCCAAACAAAAAGCAAAATAAATAAGTGAACTTGACTGCTTTTTAAAAACTTTTATTTAAATTCAATTTAGGTAGCATATACTGTATTATTAGTTTCAGGGGTAGAAGTCAGTGATTCGCATATAACACCCATTGCTTATTACTTCAAGTGCCCTCCTTAATGCCCATCACCCAATTACCCCATCCCCCACCCGCCTCCCTTTCAGCACCCTCAGTTTGTTTCCTAGAGTTAATTAAGAGTCTCTTATGGTTTGCCTCCCTCCCTGTTTTCATCTTATTTTATTTTTCCTTCCCTTCCCCTATGTTCATCTGTTTTGTTTTTTAAATTCCACATGAGTGAAATCATATGGTATTTGTCTTTCTCTGACTGACTTATTTCACTCTAGTGAAATAACCTCTATAACCTCTAGTTCCATCGATGTCATTGCAAATGGCAAGATTTCATTCTTTTTGATGGCTGAGTAATATTCCATTATATGTATATTTGCCACATCTTCTTTATTCATTTGTCTGTCAATGGACATCTGGGCTCTTTCCATATTTTGGCTATTGTGGACATTGCTGCTATAAACATCAGGGTGCATATATCCTTTTGAATCACTGTTTGTAGCCTTTGCATAAATACCTAGTCCTGCAATTGCTAGATCATAGGGTAGTTCTGTGGTTTCCTGACTTGTTAATTTTAGCCATTCTGACTAGTGTGAGGTGGTATCTCATTGTGGTTTTGATTTGTATTTCCCTGATGCTGAGTGATGTTGAGCATGTTTTCATGTGTCTGTTAGTCATTTGTATGTCTTCTTTGGAAAAATGTCTGTTTATGTCTTCTGCCCATTTCTTAACTGGATTTTTTTGTTTTTTGGGTGTTGAGGTTGATAAGTTCTTTATAGATTTTGGATACCAGCCCCTTATCTGATAAGTCATTTGCAAATATCTTCTTCCATTCCGTAGGTTGCCTTTTAGTTTTGTTGACTATTTCCTTTGCTGTGCAAAAGCTTTTTATCTTGATGAAGTCCCAATAGTTCATTTTTGCTTTTGTTTCCCTTGCCTTTGGCGATGTGTCTAGAAAGAAGTTGCTGCAGCCAAGGTCAAAGAGGTTGCTCCCTGTACTCTCCTCAGATTTTGATGGACTCCTGTCTCACATTTAGGTCTTTCATCCATTTTGAGTCTATTTTTGTGTGTGGTGTAAGGAAATGGTCCAGTTTCATTCTTCTGCATGTGGCTGTCCAGTTTTTTCAACACCATTTGTTGAAGAGACTGTCTTTTTTCATTGGATAGTCTTTCCAGCTTTGTCGAAGATTAGTTGACCATAGAGTTGAGGGTCCATTTTTGGGTTCTCTATTCTGTTCCATTGATCTGTGTGTCTGTTTTTGTGCCAGTACCATACTGTCTTGATGATGACAGCTTTGTAAGAACTTGTAAGAACTTTGTAAGAGCTTGAAGTCTGGAATTGTGATGCGTCCAGCTTTGATTTTTTTTTTTTTTTCAACTTTGCTTTGGCTATTCAGGGTCTTTTTTGGTTCCATATAAATTTTAGGATTATTTGTCCCAGCTCTGTGAAAACTGCTGATGCATTTTGATAGGGATTGCTTTGAATGTGTAGATTGCTTTGGGTGGCATAGACATTTTAACAGTATTTGTTCTTCCAATCCATAACCATGGAATATTTTTCCATTTCTTTGTGTCTTCCTCACATGTTCTATAGTTTTCAGAGTACAGGTCCTTTACCTCTTTGGTTAGGTTTATTCCTAGGTATCTTTTGGTTTTTGGTGCGATTGTAAATGGGATCGATTCCTTGATTGCTCTTTCTTCTGCTTCATTGTCAGTGTATAGAAATGCAACTGACTTCTGTGCACTGATTTTATATCCTGTGACTTTGCCGAATTCCTGTATCAGTTCTAGGAATTTTTGGTAGAGTCTTTTGGTTTGTTTTTTTTTTAAGATTTTATTTATTTATTTGACAGAGAGCAAGCACAAGCAGGGGGAGCAGCAGACAGAGGGAGAGGGAGAAGCAGCCTCCTTGCTGAGCAGGGAGCGCAACGCAGGGCTCGATCCCAGGATGCTGGGATCATGACCTGAGCTGAGCACAGGTGCTTAACCGACTGAGCCACCCAGGCGCCCCTCTTTTGTCTTTTCTACATAGAGTACCATGTCATCTGCAAAGAATGAAAGTTTGACTTCTTTGCTGATTTGGATGTCTTTTATTTCTTTTTGTTATCTGATTGCTGAGAATAGGACTTCCAGTACTATGTTGAACAACAGTGGTGAGAGTGGACATCCCTGTTGTGTTCCTGACTTTAGGGGAAAAGCCCTCAGTTTTTCCCTGTTGGGGATGATATTTGCTGTGGATCTTTCATATATGGCTTTTATGATATTGAGGTATGTTCCTCTATCCCCATAGGGCAGAGAATTTTTATCAAGAAAGGATGCTATATTTTGTCAAATGTTTTTTCTGCATCTATTGAGCGTATCATATGGTTCTTGTCCTTTCTTTTATTAATGTGGTGTATCACACTGATTGATTTGCAGATGTTGAACCACCCCTACAGCCCAGGAATTAATCCCACTTGATCATGGTGAATAATCCTTTTAATGTACTGTTGGATCCTATTAGCTAGTATCTTGGTGAGAGTATTTGTATCCATGTTCACCAGGGATATTGGTCTGTAATTCTTTTTGGTGGGGTCTTTGTCTAGTTTTGGGATCAAGGTAATGCTGTCCTCATAGAATGAGTTTGGAAGTTTTCCTTCCATTTCAATTTTTTGTAACAGTTTCAGAAGAATAGGTATTAATTCTTCTATAAATGTTTGGTAGAATTCCACTGGGAAGCCATCCGGCCCTGAACTCTTGTGTTTTGGGAGACTTTTTATTACTGCTTCAATTTCTTTGCTGCTTGTGGTCTGCTCAGGTTTTCTATTTCTTCCTGTTTCAGTTTTGGTACTTTATATGTTTCTAGGAATTTATCCCAGAATCCCAGATTGCCTTATTTGCTGGCATACAATCTCTCATAATGTTCTCTTATAATTGTTTATATTTCTCCAGTGTTGCTTGTGATCTCTCCTCTTTCATTCATGATTTTATTTATTTGGGTCCTGTCTTTTCATTTTTGATAAGTTTGGCTAGGGATTTATCAATCTTATTCTGTCAAAGAAACAACTAGTTTCATTGATCTGTTTTACTGTTTTTTTAAAATTTCTATTTCATTGATCTCTGCTCTAATCTTTATTATTTCTCTTATTCTGCTGGATTTAGGCTTTATTTGTTGTTGTTTTTCCAGCTCCTTTAGGTGTAAAGTTAGGTCGTGTATTTGAGACATTTCTTATTTCTTGAGGAAGGCCTGTTTTGCTATATACTTCCCTCTTAGGACTTCTTTTGCTGCATCCCAAAGGTTCATATTTTCATTTTTATTTGCTTCCATGTATTTTTAAAATCCTTCTTTTAATTTCCTGGTTGACCCATTCATTCTTCAGTAGGATACTCTTTAACCTCCACATATTTGTGGTCCTTCCAAATTTTTTCTTGTAGTTGACTTCAAGTTTTAAGACACTGTGGTCTGAAAATATACATGGTATAATCTCAGTCTTTTTGTACCAGTTGAGACCTGATTTGTGACCCATTATGTGATCTGTTCTGGAGAATGTTCCATGTGTACTCAAGAAGAATGTGTATTTTGCTTTAGGATGAAATGCTCCAAATATATATCCATCTGGTCCAGTGTGTCATTCAAAGCCCTTCTTCCTTATTGATCTTCTGCTTAGATGATCTGTCCATTGCTGTGAGTGGGGTGTTAAAGTCCCCTCCTATTATTACATTATTATCAATGAGTTTCTTTAATTTTGTTATTAATTGGTTCATATATTTGGGTGCTCCCAAGTTAGTAAATAAATATTTACAATTGTTAGATCTTCTTGTTGAATAAACCCTCTTATTATGACATAGCGTCCTTCTTCATCTCTTATTACAGTCTTTGGTTTAAAATCTAGTTTGTCTGATATAATCTAGTAGTCTGATGGCTACTCCAGCTTTCTTTTGATGTCCATTAGCATGATAAATAGTTCTCCACATCCTCACTTTCAATCTGGAGGTGTCTTTGGGTGTAAAATGAGTCTCTTGTAAGCAACATATCAATGAGTCTTGTTTTTTTATCCATTCTGATACCCTGTGTCTTATGATTAGAGCATTTAGCCCATTTACATTCAGAGTAATTATTAAAAGATATGAATTTAGAGCCATTGTATTACCTATTAAGTCACTGTTCCTGTAGATTGTCTCTGTTACTTTCTGGTCTTTGTAACCTTTGGGCTCTCTCTGCTCAAAGGATCCCCCTTAATATTTCTTGCAGGGCTTGCTTAGTGTTCACAAATTCCTTTAGTTTTTGTTTGTCCTGGAAATTCTTTATCTCTCCTTCTATTCTGAATGACAACCTAGCTGGATAAAGTATTCTTGGCTGCGTATTTTTCGCATTTAGCATGTTGAATATATCATGCCAGTCCTTTCGGGCCTGCCAGGTCTCTGTGGATAGGTCTGCTGTCAGCCTTATGTATCTACCCTTGTAGGTTAAGGAACTCTTGTCCCAAGCTGCTTTCAGGATTTTCTCTTTATCTTTGAAATTTGCAAGCTTCACTATTATATGTTGTAAAGGTGTTGACCTATTTGTATTGATTTTGAAATGAGTTCTCTGTGCCTCCTGAACTTAAATGCCTGTTTCCTTCCCCAGATTAGAGAAGTTCTCAGCTATAATTTGTTCAAATAAACCTTTTTCCCCTTTCTCCTGCTTCTCATCTTCTGAGACCCCTATTATACGGATATTATTTCACTTTATGGAATTGCTGAGTTATCTAAGTCTCCCTTCATCATCTAATAGTTCTCTTTCTTCTTTTCAGCCTCCTTATTTTCCATCATTTTATCTTATATATCACTGATTCACTCTTCTGTTTCATTCATTCTCATTTTTATAGCCTCCACTTGGGACTGCATCTTGATAATAGCATTTTTAATTTCAGCCTGGCTAGATTTTAGTTCTTTTATTTCTACAGTAAGCAATTCTCTAGTGTCTTCTATGCTTTTTTCAAGCTAAGCTAGTATCTTTATAATCATTGTTTTAAATTCTAGTTCAGACATCTTACTTATATCTGTGTTGATTAAATCCCTGGCAGTGAGTACTACCTCCTGTTCTTTCTTTTGGTGTGAATTTCTCCACCTCATCATTTTGTCCAGAAAAGAAAGGAAGAAAGAAAGGGAAAAAACAATAACAACAACAACAATGGAAAATATATATATATAAAATAACATACAATACAATGAAAGGAAACAAAAAATAAAAATATACATATAAGGTGCCTGAGTGGCTCAGTTGGTTAAGCACTTAAGCAATGGCTGATAACATCACAAGACAGAAGACCAGACATTATGTATCTCCTGATGGAATATTCTTATCAGAAAAAAAAAATCAAACCTAAATGTGAACCCTCTATCTATAACTACCGATTTATAGGAATGCTGAGGAATGAGGAGGAGCATGTTAAACACCACTACTGAGGAAGCAATCAGCAAAATCTATACTACAGGAAGTACTACTATAGGCCAAGCAACCCAGTTTCTTCAGTAAATAGATTGCAAGGAGAAAAAAAAGAGGGATGTGTAAACATTACAGGGACTGAAAGACCTATCAAGCTATTGTGATATATGAATCTTTGGGGCATTCTGATTTGAACTAACACTAAAAAATAACTATGAGACAATTGGGAATCCTGGATACTGACTGGATATTTGTTTATATTAAGGAAATGTTATTAATTTTGAAGTGTGATAGTAAAAAGAATCCTTACCTTTTAAGAATACATACTGAAATACTTAAGAATGAAATGATATCTTGATTTCATTTCAAAGTATCTCAGAGGGGTGTAATTGCAAGTATGAATAAAACAAGATTGGCCATGTGTGGGGATAATTATTAAAGCTGGTTGATGGATATATGAAGGTTCTTTACACTATCCTCTCTACTTTTGTGTCTTTTTGAAATTTTCCTCAATAAAACTTAAAAAATAAACTCCAAATGAGTTCCTATTACATTTGGAATAAAAGTCCTAACTCCTTACCTGAGCACCTAAACCCTTTGAAAACCACTTCCAAGACCAATCTCGAACCATTTGACTATGCAGTTCCTTCTGCCAGGAGTGCTCCACCCACAGGTCTCTTTATGGCGTCTTTTAATTCTGGTCTCTGCCCAAACATGAACCTTTACAAGGAGATCTTCTCAGAGCTAACTTGCCCTATACACACCCATCCACTCACCCTGTTACTTCTTATCATGTAGGCTTCCTATGAGCCTGTTTTTCTTCACATTTTAGTTACTTGTTTTTTTATCTAACTCTCTCACTGTCCTTGTATGTGGCTGTACTATTCATATACATGGCTGTATCTGTAGAGCCTAAAACAGTGTCTGACATATAGTGAGTGCTCAATAAATATTGTTGAATGAATGTTTAAGTGAAGAGGTTGCTTACCAACCAATATTCAATAAATATTGTTGAATGAATGTTTAAGTGAAGAGGTTGCTTACCAACCAACTTGATAAAGACCTGAAACCAATGTTATGAATTATCTTAGCAAAACCAAGGTGGCATTTTACTCGTTCATTTGTTTGGTGGAGAGTGTTGGATGAGGGTGATCAGGCCAGAGATAGAGTCTGGGGAAATTAAAATGTTCTAAAGTCTTATCTTAGTGCAGAAAGCAAATGGGAAAAATGGCTTCTAGTTGGAGGAAGGAATAAGTATTTGATTTTGTCGTACTTATAAAGAAATAATGCTCAAATATGACCATTAAAAATAGTGAGATAAAACTTTGTAGGTAAGCCTCTAAGAAAAAAAATAGTAAAAAAACCCTAACATAAGCACAAAAATATAGGTATTCTAAATTCTCAGGAAGGTTAAAAAAATTAAAAGGAACATAATTAGTTTCAGTAAGAGTAAAGTGAGGAAAAAAAGAAATTTAAATAAACTATGATAAATAGTAAGCACGAAATAAGATGAAATTAAAAATCACAATAAATATGAGTGAATCAAACTTCCTAATCAGAAGACTCTACAGTTGATATTTGTAAAAACTTAGTCATAGGTTGTGTGTACATATGATAAGAAAAGGTAAAAAGAAAAATTAAAATGTATAAGGTTTAAGACTACTGTGCACATGTTTTAGCAATCTGCCATTGTTCTCAAATATGCAAATGTACATCCAAACAACTGGGGAAAATGAAATGGTGGCTTCCAGCCTACTGGAAAAGGATGGTACTACTTGACATGCCTATAGTGCTTGTGGTTCCAAGAGTGCCCCACACTCTCCTGCCTCAAGGACTTTGCACAGGTTGTTCTTACTTCCTAGGACAGCCCCTCTGACCTCCCTCCTTCTGCTTGGTTGGTTCCCATTGGACCTTCTGTTTAGAAGTTCCCATTCTATGAAAATTTCCCTGCTTCCTAAGTGTAGAAGCCCTCTGATTGTCTCTCTAACATCTTGTACCTACCCTTGCTACAGTACTTGACAGATGGACTCATAATTGCCTATTTATTTGTCTCTCTCCTTTCATAATTCCTTGAAGAATGGAATGTATATTCCCACTTGTGTAGGACCAGCACCCAACCAATTGCTAGATAAATACTGGCTAATTAAGAAATTTCTGTTGATAGGTGAATATGATTGTTTACTCTCATCTATGACTTTAAAAAATCATTAATGCAGTTTCTATCCTAGAAGAGTCTAGGAGAGACCTGAAAGTTTAACTAATACAACCTCCTATTTAAGGGCTTCCATTCCCTGCAATCATCTATACCAGGTGGTTATTTAGCCTCTTTTTTTTTTTTTTTTGAGCCTCTAATGAGAATCTCATTCCTATGAAAATAGAATTTTTAAACCTTTGAGTTGTTCTAACTAAAAATATGCTTCACAATTTACATTGCCTGCTTTTACCAGCCTTTTAAAGACTCTGGGTGCCCTTAACTTTCCCCTTCACTCTTTGATTCTAGGTGCTTTCCTCCTTTGCCATACATATTTGGGTTGGTGATTTAGGTAAATAATGTTAAGTAGGTCAGGAAGGAAGAGAAAAGCAAGACATGAAAATTATCTTAAGGGTAGCAATAATAGCACTTTAATTTGAAATTTTTCTAATAAAGACTATAATTTATAATGGTGACTATAAATTATAAGGCTTCTGGCTTCAGAAAAGATGTAGTAAGCATACTCCACCCTGTCTTTCGCTGAATGCAGCTATGAAACCTGGAAAGAATGCATGGAGCTGCTATTTGGGCACTCTGAAAAGTAAATAGTAGCAGGTAAATTAGAGAAGAAGACCTGAATTTAAAATAACACTGAATTGTCAGTGGGTTTACCATTTTTCTCCCTGCAGAGTCTGTTGGCCTAGACTTAAGGCAGCCTGAAACCTAGAGTGGATATTGGTGCAGAACAGGTATCCCTGTTCACAGATGACATGATTGTTTAAGTAGAAAATCCAAATTTATTTACAAAAAACCCTCCTAGAACTTATAAGTGAGTTTAACAAAGTTGCAGGATACACAAGGTCAAAAGATAAAAATCAATCACGTGTTTTCATATTAACAATGAATAATTGGAATTTGAAAATTTTAAAAAACAGGCCATTTACAAGAGCTCAAAAAAATTACTTAGGCATAAATCTAACAAAACATGTACAGAATCTGCATGCTGAAAACTACAAAACAACAAAGAAATCAAAGATGATACAAATAAATGGAGAGATATACTGTATTAATGGATTGGAAGACTCCATATAGTAATGATGTCAATTCTATTTAACACCATTCCAACCAGAGCCTAACAAAATGTTTTGTAGATATACATAAACTGATTCTAAAATTTATATGGAAAGGCAAAGAAACTAGAATAGCTGAAATGGTTTTGGAAAAAAGAATACAGTCGTAAGAATCACACTAGAACACATAGGTCAATGGAACAGAATAGAGCAGAAATATACCCACATAAATACACTCAATTGATTTTTGACAAAGGTACAAAGGTGATTTTATGGGGAAAAGGCTAGTCTTTTCAACAAACAGTGTTGAAACTGTCTACACCCTAGAATATTTGCCTGGAATGTTTCTAGTATTTCAAAGTCTGGTTAGGACTCTGAGCTACAAGCCTAATGAATAAAAGGAGCAAGATTCCTTCCTTGGTTCCACTTCAAGTTATATTATTTGACTGGAGATGAGTTTAAGGAGTAGCCAGAGTTAGAGGTAAATTCTAGGTTTCTTGATAAAAATCTCAGCATCCTGTGACTTTACACAATATAGAATTGGGACTGTGAGGAAATGAGCAACTAAAAGAAAGACCATTCTTATAAGGAGAACTGACCGTAGCTGCCTCATTCTTACCAGTCAGGTCTTAGATTTCAGTGATAGCGTAGGCTACAGATTTTTTTTGCATATGAATGCTATTTATATTAATATGCAAAAATAACTTCAATCTAAAAAATTCTAACTTTAAAAAAATTAATGTGCAACACCCATCCATGACAAAAGCTTTTGGTAAACTAGGAATAAAGGGGAACTTCCTCATCTTGATAAAGTATATCTACAAGAAACCTACAGTTAACATCATACATAATGGTGAGAGACTTGAAGCTTTCCAGCTAAGATAAGGAACAGGGTAAGGATGTCCCTTCTTACCACTGCTTTTCATCATACTAGAAGTCCTTACTGATCAAATAAGACAAGAAAAGGAAATAAAAGGTATACAGATTGGAAAAGAAGACATAAAACTGTTTTCAGATGACATGCTTGTCTACGTAGAAAATCCAAAAAAATCAACCAAAAACCTCCTGGAACTAATAAGCAATTATAGCAAGGTTGCAGGATACAAGGTTAGTATACAAAAAAGTCAGTTGCTTTTATATATATATATATAACAAGGAACACATGGAATTAGAAATTAAAAACACAACAAATGGTGTTGTGAAAACTGGACAGCAACATGCAGAAGAATGAAATTGGTTGGACCACTTTCTTACACCGTACACAAAAATAGATTCAAAATGGATGAAAGACCTAAATGTGAGACAGGAAACCATCAAAATTCCAGAGGAGAACACAGGTAGAAACCTCTTTGACTTCGACTGCAGCAACTTCTTACTAGATATGCCACCAGAAGCAAGGGAAAGAAAAGCAAAAATGAACTATTGGGATTTCATCAAAATAAAAACCTTCTGCACAGCAAAGGAAACAATGAACAAAACTAAAAGGCAACCTATGGAATGGGAGAAGATACTTGCAAATGACATATCTGATAAAGGGTTAGTATCCAAAATCTATAAAGAACTTATCAAACTCAACACCCAAAAAACAAATAATGCAGTTAAGAAATGGGCAGAAGACATGAATAGACATTTCTCCAAAAAAGACATTCAGATCACTTACAGACAAATAAAAAGATGCTCAACATCACTCATCATCAGGGAAATACAAATCAAAACCAGAATGAGATTATCACCTCACATCTGTCAGAAAGGCTAAAATTAACAACACAAGAAACAACAAGTGTTGGCGAGGATGTGGAGAAAGGGGAACCCTCTTACACTGTTATGGGGAATGCAAACTGGTGCAGTCACTCTGGAGAACAGTATGGAGGTTCCTGAAAAAGTTAAAAATAGAACTACCCTATGATCCAGAAATTCCCCAAAGGATACAAAATACTGATTTTCAGGTGTACATTTATAGCAGCATTAGCAACAATAGCCAAACTGAGGAGAGAGCCCAAATGTCCATTGACTGAGGAGTGGATAAAGAAGATGTGGTATATATACACAACGGAATATTACTCAGCCATTCAAAAAATGAAATCTTGCCATTTCCAATAATGTGGATGGAACTAAAGGCTATTATGTTAAGTAAAATAAATCAGTCAGAGAAAGACAAATACCATTTTATCTCATTCAAATGTGGAATTTAAGAAAGAAAACAGATGAACATATGGGAAGGAGGAAAAGAAAAAAAGGAGAGGGAAACAAACCATAAGAGACTCCTAATGATAGGGAACAAACTGAGTTGTGATGAGCACTGGGTGTTGTATGTAAGTGATGAATCACTGAATTCTACTCCAGAAATCAACATTGCACTGTATGTTAACTAACTAAAACTTAAACTAAAAAACCCACACAATTTATATTAGCTTCCAAAATTAATGGAATACTTAGATATAAATTTAATAAAACATACACAAGATTTATATGAGGAAAACTCTAGAACTCTGATGGCTGAAATCAAAGAAGAACTAAATAAATGGAGAGATATTCCATGTTGATGGATAGGAAGACACATACTATCAAGGTGTGTTTCCCAACTTGACCTATAGATTCAATGCAATTAAAATCCCAGCAAGTTATTTTATAGATATCAATAAACAAATTTTTAAGTACATATGGAGAGGCAAAGGACCCAGAATAGCCAACACCATATTGAAGGAGAAAAAGTTGGAGGACTGACATTTGACTTCAAGACCTACTATAAAGATACAGTGGTATAGATAGTGTGGTATTGGGTGAAAGCATAGACAAATAGATCAATGGAACAGAAAATAGAGCTCAGAAGTAAACTCACATAAATATAATGAAGTGATGTTTGGTAAAGGAACAAGGCAATTCAATGGAGCTAAGATAGTTCCTTCAAAAAATGAGGCTGGGGCGCCTGGGTGGCTCAGTTGGTTAAGCGACTGCCTTCGGCTCAGGTCATGATCCTGGAGTCTCAGGATCGAGTCCCGCATCGGGCTCCCTGCTCGGCAGGGAGTCTGCTTCTCCCTCTGACCCTCCTCCCTCTCATGATCTCTGTCTCTCATTCTCTCTCTCTCAAATAAATATATAAAATCTTAAAAAAAAAATGAGGCTGGAACAACTGGACATCCATATGCAAAAAATATGAATCTAGACACAGAACCTACACTTTTCACAGAAAATTAATTCAAAATGGCTCCTAAACCTAAATTTAAAATGCAAAAGTGTACAACTTCTAGAAAATAACATAGAGAGAAAACCTAGATGACCTTGGGTATGATGATTCCTTTTTAGATACACCAAAGGCATTTACATACAAGAAATAATTGATAAGCTGTACTTCATTAAAATAAAAAAGTTTTGTTCAGCAAAAGACAATGTCAGGAGAACGAGAAGGTAAGCCACAGACCAAGAGAAGATATTTGCAAACAATACTATCTGATAAAGCATACAAAGAACTCTTTAAAAAAAAATTTTTTTTTTAAATTTATTTATTTGTCAGAGAGAGAGACACAGCGAGAGAAGGAACACAAGCAGGGGGAGTGGGAGAGGGAAAAGCAAGCTTCCTGCTGACCAGGGAGCCCAATGTGGGCCTTGATCCCAGGATGCTGGGATCATGACCTGAGCCGAAGCCAGACACTTAGGGACTGAGCCACCCAGGTGCCCAAAGAACTCTTAACATTAAGAAAACATACAACCCAATTTAAAAATGGGCCAAAGACCTAAATAGACACCTCACCAAAGAAGATATGCAGGTGGCAAATAAGTGTATGAAAGATTCTCCACATCCTATGTCATCAGGGAAATTTAATTTTTTTTTGAGAGAGAGAGTGTGCAGCACTTTGTGGGAGAGTGGGGTATTGGGGGAGAGGGAGAGGGAGAGAGAGAATCTGAGCAGGTTCCATGTCCAGCACAGAGCCACCCTGGGGCTCAATCTCACAACCCTGAGATCATGACCTGAGCCAAAATCAAGAGTCGAACAGAACGCTTAACTGACTGAGCTGCCCAGGAGGCCTGGGAACTGCAAATTTAAACAACAATGAGATAACACTACATACCTATTAGAATGACCCAAATCCAGAACATTGATGACACCAAATGCTGTCAAGGAATGTGGAGCCACAAGAAATCTCATGCATTGCTGGTGGGAATACAAAATGGTATAGCTACTTTGGAAGGGAGTTTGGCAGTTTCTTACAAAACTAAACATAGTCTTACCATATGATCCTTGGGATGTACCAAAGAGGTCGCAAACATGCCCACAAAAATCCCTGCACATAGATGTTTATAATAGCTTTATTTATACTTGCTATAACTTGGAAGCAACCAAAATGTCCTTCAGTAGGTGAATGAATAAATAGACTCTAGTACACTCAGTAAATGAAATAGTATATAGTGCTAAAAACAAACGAGCTATTGGGCCATGAAAAGACATGGAAAACTCTTAAATGCATATCATTAAGTAAAAGAAGCCAATCTGACACATATTGTATGATTTCAACTATATGATATTCTGGAAAAAGCAAAACTATAAAGACAATGAAAATATCAGTGGTTGCTGGAGTGGGAGGATGAATAGAGCACAGAGATTTTTTAGGGCAGTGAAAATACTCTGTATGATATTTTAATTATGAATATATGTCATTATACATTTGTCCAAACCCATATAACGTACAGCACCAAGCGTGAACCCTAAGGTAAACTATATACTTTGCATGATTATGATGTGTTGATATAGGTTCATTCTTGGTAACAAATACACCATTCTAGTGAGTGATGCTGATAATGGGGGAGGCTATGCATGTAGGGTGTGGAAGTGGCTATGTGGGAAATCTCTGTATCATCCTCTCAACTTTGTTGTTAACCTTAAACTGCTCTAAAAAAAGTCTTTTTAAAAGAAACAATAGCTGAGGCGCCTGGGTTGCTCAGTCGGCTGGGTGTCTGACTCTTGATTTAAGCTCAAGGTCATGATCTCAGGATTATGGGATTGAGCGGGAGTCTGCTTCCCCTCTCCTTCTGCCTCTGCCTTCCCACTCCAAAATCAATCAATCAATCAATCTTAAAAAAAAAAATAGCTGAGGGAGTTCATCATCACTAGACCTGCCTTACAAGAATTGCTAAAGGGACTTTTTCAAGCTGAAACTAAAGGATGCTAGACAGCAACATGAAAGCATATGAAAATATAAACTCTCTGGTAACGGTAAATATATAGACAAATACGGAATCCTATATTACTGTTATGATGGTGTGTAAATCATTTTCAAGTTAGGTGTAGAATTTAGAAGAGGAAAGCATAAAAATAACTATAACTAAAAACTTGTTAAGGGAGACAAATATAAAAAGATGTCATTTGTGACATCAATAACAGAGAGTGGCCAGGGATGGATATAAAAGAATAGTTTTTATATGTGATTGAAGTTAAGCTGTTATCAATTTGAAATAGCTTGTTATAAGATATTCTGTGTAATCTCATGGTAACCACAAAGAAGATACCTAAAAAAGATGCACAACATAAAATAAGAAAAGAATCAAAACATGTCACCAAGGGCGCCTGGGTGGCTCAGTTGGTTAAGCGACTGCCTTCGGCTCAGGTCATGATCCTGGAGTCCCGGGATCGAGTCCCACATCAGGCTCCCTGCTCAGCAGGGGGTCTGCTTCTCCCTCTGACCCTCTTCCCTCTCGTGCTGTCTCTCATTCTCTCTCTCAAATAAATAAATAAAATCTTTAAAAAAAAAACATGTCACCAAAAAGGAACAAATTAACAAAACACAAAGGAAGGCAGCAAGAGAGGAAAACAGGGGAAAAATAACTGCAAGGCATTTAAAAAACAATAAACAAAATGGTAATATTAAATGCTTCTTTACCAATAATTACTCTAAATGTAAATGGAGTAAACTCCCCAATCAAAAGACATAGAGTAGCTGAGTGTATAAAAAAATAAAATCCAATTACATGCTGTCTACAAGAGACACTTTATTTTTTTTAATTTTTTATTGTTATGTTAATCACCATACATTACATCATTAGTTTTTGATGTAGTGTTCCATGATTCATTGTTTGTGCATAACACCCAGTGCTCCATGTAGAACGTGCCCTCTTTAATACCCATCAACAAGCTAACCCATCCTCCCACCCCCCTCCCCTCTAGAACCCTCAGTTTGTTTTTCAGAGTCCATCGTCTCTCATGGTTCGAAGAGACACTTTATTTTTTTAAAAGATTTTGTTTATTTATTTGAGAGAGAGACTGAGAAAGAGAGCATGAGCAGGGTGAGGGGCAGAGGGAGAAGCAGACTCCCTGCTGAGCAAGGAGCCCAATGTGGGGTTTGATCCCAGGACCCTGGGATCATGACCTGAGCCGAACGCAGATGCTTAACCAACTGAGCTACCCAGGACCCCTACAAGAGACACTTTAGATATGAGGACAGATACAGGCTGAAAGTCAAAGGATGGAAAAAGATATTCTATGCAAATTGTAACCAAAAGGTAGAAGAGGTTGCCATATCTGACTTATATCAGACATAATAGACCTCAAGTCAAAAATTGTCACAAGAAACAAAGAAGGACATTATAGAGTATATATTCGAACAACATGTTAAAGGCTCAATTCATCAGGGAGATATAACAACTACAAATATTTAGGCAGTTAACAGCAGAGTAGCCAAATATATGAAACAAACATTTACAGAATTGAAGGGTGAAAACAATAATAGTAGGAAATCTCAATACCTACTTTCAGTTAGGGATAAGTCACCGGACAGAAAATCGGTAAGGAAACAGAGGACTTGAACAATACTGTTGACCATATACAAAGGTGCCAAGCTATACAATAGGAAAAGGACAGTCTTTTCAACAAATGGTGTTGGGAAAACTGGATAGCTACATGCAAAAAAAAAAAAAAAAGTTGGATCCTTACCTTACACCATATACAAAATTAATTCAAAATGGATTAAAGACCTAGATGTAAGACCTGAAACCCTAAAACTGCTAGGAGAAAATATAGGGGGAAAGTTTATAACATTGGATTTGGCAATGATTTTTTGGTTATGACACCAAAAGCATACATGGCAACAAAAGAAAAAAAAAACCTCAAAGCTAAAAACTTGTGCGCAGCAAAGGAAACAATTGGCAGCATGAAAAGACAACTTATGGAATGGGAGAAAATGTTTGCAAACTGTATTCTGTATTTCTGTATTTCTGATAAAGGGTTAATATCCAGAGTATATAAACAACTCTTACAACTGAACAACAAAAGATCAAATAACCTAATTTAAAAATGGACAATGGTCTTGAATAGATGTTTCTCAAAGAAGATACACAAATGACTAAAAGCATATGAAAAGATGTTCAACATTACTAATATTAGGGAAATGTAAATTAAAACTACAATGAGAGATCACATTATGCTCATTAGGGTGACCATTATATAAAAAAACCAAAACAGCAAATAGCAATTGTTGGTGAGAATGAGGAGAAACTGGAATTCTTGTGCACTGTTCATGAGGATATAAAGTGGTGCAGCCATTATGGAAAACAGTATAGAGGTTTATCAAAAAAGTTAAAAATAGAATTACCATACAATATAGCAATCTCACTTCTGGATATATACACAAAAGAATTGAAACAGGATCTTTAAGAAATATTTGCATGCCCATGTTCATTACAACATTATTCACAACAGCCAAGAAGTGGAAGCAATCTGTCTATCAACAGATAGATAAAGAAAATGTAGTATAGACATACAATGGAATATTTATTATTCAGCCTTAAAAAAGGAAGGAAATCCTGTCAAATGCTACAGCATGGATGAACTTTGAGGACATTACGGTAAGTGAAATGAGCCAGTCACAGAAGGACAAATACTACATGATGCCACTTATATCAGGAATCTAAAATAGTTAAACTCTTAGAAACAGAAAGTAGAATGATAATTTCCAGAGCCTTTGGGGAGGGGGAAAAGGAGAATTGTTCAGTGGGTATAGAGTTCCGGTTTTGCAAGATGAAAAAGTTCTAGAGATACATTTTGCAACAATGTGGCCATAATTAATACTACTTAGTCTACACTTTAAAACGGTTAAGATGGTACATTTTATGTGATGTGTTTTTGACCACAATAAAAAATATCTGCCTCAAAGAACAACAACAAAGTTATATATAATTCCATTTGTATCACACCTTCAAAAAGGTGCAAAAGTATAGTAACAGAGACATTAAGTAGTTGCTGGAAGTTTGGGGTGGGAAGAGAGTTGCAAAAGGAAGTATTCAGGGACGATGGAGCTCTTCTGTCCCCTGAGTGAGGTGGTGGTTACATGAATCTATACATGTGTTAAAACCCACACCACACTGTTCACTCCCCTCAAAATCAATTTTTCTATATGTTAATTTTTAAAATAAAATGATCAAAAAATTAAATATGAAATGCAAACATTTTTAAAATAAAATAAATATATAAATATAAAATTAAATATAAAAATGCATGATTCTGTATCATCAGGTCAGCAAATTCTATGTACCCTTGATAGAAATCAGAGTTATTTTAAAGAGAAGTCTATGTAATAATGACCATTGTCGCTTCTATGCCGTGTTACAGATTGCTCTCTGTGGCCTCATGCAACATTGTTCTTCTTTACATGTGTTTTTTTTTCTTTTTAATAACTTCAAACTGTTCTCACACTAAGCTCTCATTTTATTATTTTCCTGATGAATGGGGGAAGGAGCATTTATCATTCTATCTCTTCTAGTTCTTTCTTATATCATGTGTAACACCTCCCAGCTTGAATTCACCTAAACACCTAATTAAAGGGTTTTTAAAATCGAAGTCTTCTAGATTATTTACGGACATGTTAAACAAAGCTGGGTTTGACCTTAAACTCTACCAGGTCTGCTAATCTAAACCACAATCATTCAACCACATGCTGCTTGATTTTAAGCTCTCCGTTGTTTACAGTCCTATCTGAGATCCATTTCATGGTATCAATAACTAAAGGAATTCATTTCCATTTCTCTAATGCGTATGCTACCAAATGCTTTCACCAAAGTCCAGATGTTTTATATCCTTTTGTCTATTCATTTGATAATTGCATGAAAAAATGTGATCTCACATCCTCTTAGTGGCAACCTACAAGGAAGAGAAGAGCAGTGTGAGTCCATTAGAATCAGTTTGTTCCTGAGAGTTAGATAATAAGTCAGTAAGTAAATAGAAGACATGAGCAATAAAGACAGATGCCTTGCAAAGATAAGCAGATCTTCAGCTTGGAGCAAAAACATAGAAAAGAAAGAAAGCAAAGCAAACAGTAAGGCAGAGAAATTTCTTATTATGAAGGTTAGCGGTCCATGAGTTCACAGATGCAGTTAGAATTAAACACGCCGATGATGGTAAGTTGTAATAATCTCTGTAATAGATGACACAGGGTGGTGTTTGGATGCAGAGACAAAAGAACAACAGAAAAGTAGAATCAAAGCTGCACTGTAAAGAGAATTATGGAATATGAAGGCTTTGAGTAAGATTCCTGTGATGATGAATGAATATAATCGAAAAGAAATAGCATTTGGACTCGTTCAATTTGAAACACAAGTAACAGGTCCCAGATAAAATGAGGGGAGTTCATAAAAGAAGAGCCTAAAAGTGAGAAGATGCTTAAAAAGTGAAATGTTAAAATAAGTATTTATCGGGTGTCCTATAAACAGGTCTGGAAACCAGGCAAATAGGCACAGTGTTGTCAAAGATATCTCTGATCTGTAAAAAAATAATAAATAACATTAAGCTCTGCTTCTAGATATGAGATACTGGGGACTCAATTTGTGGGAGGGGAATTGTGAACTTGATCACTAATGGTGATGAAAAAACAGTATGTCTTGTTAAGGTGGTTATAAACTGAAAAATGATACTGATTATATCATTTCTCCACATAAAATCTTATTTAACCCTGACTGAATAACCTTCGAGGCCCTTTGCAAAATGGGCTTACCCCCTCTAGCACCTCCTCATCCATACCTGGTAACTGTCTTCCAAGTGCTGCGTTGCTACCTCACAGCATTCTTGCAGGAGAGTTAATGAAACAAAGTACCTAGGACCAGGCACATAAGTGTTTCACAAATGCTAATTGCCTTACCGTTCAATTCCCCTTCCCTGGAGCCCTACATTCTCTCCACACCAGACTGGAGCATGCTGTGCTCTTAACAGTTCTGTGTCTTTTTTCATATCCACTCTTAAACATCATCTCAGATATTTTCTTTGTTTTTAATTTGGCAAAACACAATTCATCATAGAGAACCAGCTTCAATGTCCTGTCTGTTTTGCCCTGCCAGGCAGAAATGATCACTATGTCTGAGCTGACCCCATAGCACTCTGGTCCTATTTCCCAGAATTTTACTTATTTCATTGTTTTTTCTCCCACTGACTACAAGTTCCTCGAGGGCAATCAATGGATCTAATTATTCTCTGCATATCTGGAGTTTAGCAAAGTTGATCATTCACTCATTCATTCCATCACTAAACACTAATTGGGCAACTATAATGTTAGAAGCACCTTGGATACAGATTTAAGGACAAATGGTCACTGCTTTCAAAAACCTCCTGTCTGTTGTGGGAGAGAGGTCTAGTTAATAATGACTACCAGTGGGATGTCAGGGGATTTGTGATTTCTTCTTAATGCTATTTGTGGATTGTGTGCATATTTAAAATGAGGACTTTGTAAAATACAAGAAGATATTGATATTCTATTTTCGCTTGGAAAAAAGAATTGCAGGTATGATGATAGAATTCTATAAGGGGTAATGGAGGCACCAAGGAGAAAGCTAAAAGGCAGACAGGTCAAGAGAAGCTTCGTAGAGGAGAACAATAATGGATTGCATCCATTAGAAACACAAACAACAGAGGTGGAGCGCTGGTCCTGTTCTTCCACCCAGCAGTGTACTAAGAAGGCTGAACTATGCTCAGAGAATTATCTTCTGACTTTGCAGTACTTTGGTTTCTTCATTCATATCTATTAAATTGTATGCTTAAGAAACCCCACATCTCTGATTCCATACAAATTTTAGGATTGTTCCAGCACTTTGAAAAATGATTGGAATTTTGATCAGGATGGCGTTGAAGGTATAGATTGCTTTGGGTAGCATAGACATTTTAACAATGTTTATTCTTCTGATCCATGAGCATGGAATGTTTTTCCATCTTTTTGTGTCTTCTTCAATTTCTTTCATGAGCGTTCTGTAGTTCCTAGAGTATAGGTCCTTTACCTCTTTAGTTAGGTTTATTCCGAGGTATCTTATGGGTTTTGGTGCTATTGTAAATGGAATTGTTTCTCTAATTTCTCTTTCTACAGTTGCACTGTTAGTGTATAAGAAAGCAACTGATTTCTGTGCATTGATTTTGTATCCTGCCACATTACTGAATTGCTGTATGAGTTCTAGTAATTTGGGGGTGGAGTCTTTTGGATTTTCCACATAAGGTATCATGTCATCTGTGAAGAGAGAGAGTTTGACTTTGTCTTTGCCAATTTGAATACCTTTTATTTCTTTTTGTTGTGTGATTGCTGTTGCCAGGACTTTTAGTACTATGTTGAACAGTAGTGGTGAGAGTGGGCATCCTTGTTGTATTCCTGATCTTAAGGGAAAGGCTCTCATCTTTTCCCCATTGAGGATGATATTTGCTGTGGGTTTTTCATAGATGGATTTTTATGAACTTGAAGAATGTTTCCCTCTATCTCTATACTCTGAAGAGTTTTAATCGGGAAAGGATGCTGTATTTTGTCAAATGCTTTTTCTGCATCAATTGAGAGGACCATATGGTTCTTCTCTCTCCTCTTATTAATGTGTTCTATCACATTGATTGATTTGTGAATGTTGAGCCACCCTTGCATACCAGGGATAAATCCCACTAGGTCAGAAAAGACTCTGAATCGCTAAGGAAATTTTGAAAAAGAAAAACAAACCTGGGGGCATCATGTTGCCTGATTTCAAGCTATATTATAAAGCAGTGATCACCAAGACAGCATGGTACTGACCCAAAACAGACATATAGACCAATGGAACAGAATAGAGAGCCCAGATATGGACCCTCAACTCTATGGAGAAATAATCTTTGATAAAGCAGAAAAAAATATGCAATGGAAAAAAGTCTCTTCAATAAATGGTGCTGGGAAAATTGGACAGCTATATACAGAAGAATGAAACTCAACCCTTCTCTAACACCATACACAAAAATAAACTCAAAATTGATGAAAGACCTCAATGTGAGACAGGAATCCATCAAAATCCTAGAGGAGAACATAGGCAGTCACCTCTTTGACATTGGCCACAGCAACTTCTTTCAAGATACATCTCCAAAGGCTAGTGAAGCAAAAGCAAAAATGAACTTTTGGGACTTCATCAAGATAAAAAGCTTCTGCACGGCAAAGGAAACAGTCAACAAAACAAAGAGGCAACCCACAGAATGGGAGAAGATATTTGCAAATGACACCACAGACAAAGCACAGATTTCTAAGATCTATAAAGAACTTCTCAAACTCAACACCCAAAAAACAAACAATCAAGTCAAAAAGTGGGCAGAAGACATAAACAGACACTTCTCAAAAACAGACACTTCTCAAAAGAAGACATAAAATGAGTAACAGACACATGAAAAAATATTCATCATCATTAGCCATCAGGGAAATTCAAATCAAAACTACATTGAGATACCACCTTACACCAGTTAGAATGGCAAAAAATGACAAGGCAAGAAACAACAAGGAGAGGTTGTGGAGAAAGGGGAACCCTCTTACAGTGTTGGTGGGAATGCAAGTTGGTATAGCCACCTTGGAAAACAGTGTGGAGGTGCCTCAAAAAATTAAAAATAAGCTACCCTATGACCCAACAATTGCACTACAGGGTATTTACCCCAAAGACACAGATGTAGTGAAAAGAAGGGCCATATGCACCCCAATGTTCATAGCAGCAATGTCCACAATAGCCAAACTGTGGAAAGAGCCTAGATGTCCTTCAAAAGATGAATGGATAAAGAAGATGTGGTCCATATATACAATGGAATATTACTCAGCCATCAGAGAGAATGAATACCCAACTTTTACATCAACATGGATGGGACTGGAGGAGATTATGCTAACTGAAATAAGTCAAGCAGAGAAAGTCAATTATCATATGGTTTCACTTATTTGTGGAACATAAGGAATAGCATGGAGGACTTAGGAGAAGGAAGGGAAAAATGAAGGGGGGGGAATCAGAGAGGGAGATGAACCATGAAGAAACTATGGACTCCGAGAAACAAACTGAGGGTTTTAGAGGGAGTGGGGGGGAGGGATGGGTTAGCCTGGTGATGGGTATTAAAGAGGGCATGTACTGCATGGAGCACTGGGTGTTATACGAAAACAATGAATCATGGATCAGTACATCAAAAACTAATGATGTATTGTATGGTGACTAACATAACATAATAAAATTAAATTAAATTAAAAAAAAAAAGAAACCCCACATCTTATACCCAAAAGCAAGTACTCACAGACCACCTAAGTTGACCTTCTGGCACGATTCCAAGGGGCCATTCAGATTATTTTGTTTTATTTAATATTCTGTCATTCGAGTCATTTAAAAATACTTACTGAGTACCACCCTCAAGATATACTGTTCTGTGATCAACAATGGCTCATTAATTTCAATTGTTATCTATGACTCTCTTTAAAAAATAACTCATATTTTTGGGGTGCCTGGGTGGCTCAGTCAGTTAAGCGGCCGACTCTTGACTTCAGATTTCAGCTCGGGTCTTGAGCTCAGGGTCATGAGTTCAAACCCCATGTTGGGCTCCATGCTGGAAGTGGAGCCTGCTTAAAACAAAAACAAAACAAACAAAAAAACCTGGTATTTTAATATTTCATACACTAAGCTTTGCAACATTTTTTCCCATGATTTGCCTGCAGAATTATATCCTAACCATACCTGCCAATCCTCTCCTTGCTTTGGCCCCTGCTATTTCCCCTGTGAGCTCCCAAATATGCATCTATTACTGATAACCTAAATGCTGGGGACAGATAATGAGGCAGCGTCCCCCCTTTCAAAGGACTCCCATTCTTGAGTCCTCTGAACAGAGGTATGAGTAGAAGAATAACTTCAGTTCTCGATGTTACAATCTGATGGTTTCTTTCTTTCTTTTTTTTAAGATTTTATTTATTTATTTGTCAGAGAGATTGCGTGAGCACAAGCAGGGGGAGTGGCAGGCAGAGGGAGAAGCAGGCTCCCCGCTGAGCAAGGAGTCCGATGTGGGACTAGATCCCAGGAGCTTGGGATCATGACCTGAGCCAAAGGCAGACACTTAACCAACTGAGCCACCCAGGTATCCCAATCAGATAGTTTCTTACAGGATGTAATAGTGAAACCCTCTATGCACAAACATTATAATCAGCCGTGATCAGAAAGGGGTTAATGTGCATGAGTTAATAGTTTTTAAGATCAAATATTTTTTAAGAGAACAGATGTTGGCGGGGATGCGGAGAAAGGGGAACCCTCCTACACTGTTGGTGGGAATGCAAGCTGGTGCAGCCACTCTGGAAAACAGTATGGAGGTTCCTCAAAAAGTTGAAAATAGAGCTATCCTATGATCCAGCAATTGCACTACTGGGTATTTACCCCAAAGATACAAAAGTAGGGATCCGAAAGGGTATGTGCACCCCGATGTTTATAGCAGCAATGTCCACAATAGCCAAACTGTGGAAAGAGCCAAGATGTCCATCGACAGATGAATGGATAAAGAAGATGTGGCATACATACACAATAGAATATTATGCAGCCATCAAAAGGAATGAGATCTTGCCATTTGCAACGACATGGATGGAACTGGAGGGTATTATGCTGAGCGAAATAAGTCAATTGAAAGACATGTATCATATGACCTCACTGATATGAGGAATTCTTAATCTCAGGAAACAAACTGAGGGTTCCTGGAGTGGGGGTTGGGGTGGGAGGGATGGGGTGACTGGATGATAGACATTGGGGAGGGTATGTGCTCTGGTAAGCACTGTGATTTGTGCAAGACTGTTGAATCACAGATCTGTACCTCTGAAACAAATAATGCAATACATGTTAAGAAAAAAAAAAAAGAAGAAGGTAGCAGGAGGGGAAGAATGAAGGGGGGGAAATCGGAGGGGTAGACGAACCATGAGAGACGATGGACTCTGAAAAACAAACTGAAGGTTCTAGAGGGGAGGGGGGTGGGAGGATGGGTTAGCCTGGTGATGGGTATTGAGGAGGGCACATTCTGCATGGAGCACTGGGTGTTATGCACAAACAATGAATCATGGAACACTACATCTAAAACTAATGATGTAATGTATGGGGATTAACATAACAATAAAAAAAATTAAAAAAAATAAAACGAACAAAAATAAAAAATGAAAAGAGAACATATTTCCAGATAACAAAATAAATATCTGTGGACATGACATGGATATGTGATTAAATTATATCATTTACTATGTTACTATAACTATTTTGTATGGGCTCTCTGCATAAATTTCACATGCTTTGCTATTAAAGTAACATGTTACACAATTTTATTACTTTCACATGAGGTTTATAATACTTTAGAATTGTATGCTTTGCTTAACACTGTGATTTATTTTGAGATATTATTATATTTCTGTAAAACCTAAATGAGTGCTAAATTTTAATTTTTAAAATTAAAAGCAAAACGCCTATTTTGCAAATTAGCTTTTACAAATGAGATTTGTTCCCAGTCTTTAAAATAACTGCTTCCAGAAAACAACGGTAAAAATTCATCTTGTATAGGTTCTTGTGATATTGTAATTTGGTCTCCATCCCATTTCTGGCACAGAGTTCTGAAAACCTATAGAATTTCCTAAGTGAAAGAGCAATAAATGTGTCTTACTATTCATAGCAAACCTCTTTTAACCCCACTTGAGTTTATGTGAATGAGGTGACTTTTGGAAAGCACCTATAGACGAGGGCTGGTTGCCAGGGGAACCCAACCATGAATAGAAGGTTAGAATTTTCAGTCCCACCCCCTGATTTCCCGGGAGGGGAGAAGAACTAGAGGTTGAATCAATCACCAGTGGTCAGTGATTTAATCAATCATGCCTAAGTAATGAAGCCTCCATAAAAACTCAAACGGAGGGGGTTTGAGAGCTTCTAAGTTAGTAAACCAGAGCACTGACTCATGTCATCATGCCAGCCCCCAAACTCCACAGGGACAGAGAAGCTCCTTTGTTTGGGGCCTTACCCTATGTACCTCTTCATCTGGCTATTGATTATATCCTTTAAATAATAAACTGATAGTCAAATGAGTGAACTGATTTCCTGAGTTCTGTGAGCCACTATAGGAAATTGATTGAACCCAAGGAGGGGGTCATGGGAACTTCTGATGTGTAGCCAGTAGGTCAGAAGCACATCTGACAACCTGGACTTGTGATTGGCATTTGAAGTGGGGAGCAGTTTTGTGGGACTAAGTCTTGAACCTGTGGAATCTGATGCTGTTTCTGGGTAGACTTTATATGCATGGGTTTATTTCTAGGCTCTCAATTCTAATCCATTGGTCCATATGCCTGTTTTTTAATGCCAGTACCATGCTGTTTTGATTACTATAGCTTTGTACTATAGTTTGAACTCTTCATGACCAGTTCTCCAATGAGAAAGGGGACACTTGTGCACTGGCTGGTGGGAATGTAAAGTGTTATAGCCACTATGAATAACAGTATGGAGGTACCTCAAAAAATTAAAATATAACAACCATATGATCCAGCAGTCCCACTTCTGGATATTTATCCAAAAGAAATGAAATCACTGTATCAGTTCATCAGTGGATGAATGGGTAAAGAAAATGTGTGAGAAACAAACACACACACACACACACACACACACACAAATATTATTCACCATGAGAAGGGAAGGAAAATCCTGCCACTTATGAAACCATAGATGAACCTTGAGGGCATTATGCTAAGTGAAATAAAACAGACAGAGAAACACAAATACTGTATGATCTCATGTATGGAATCTAAAAACGCTGAAGTCATAGAAATGGAGAGTAGGATGGTTGCCCCAGGGGCTGTGGGTTTAGGATAAATGGGAAGATGTTGGTCCAAGAGTACAAACTTCCAGTGATGAGGAACAGTTCTGTGGATCTAATATATAATATGGTGACTGTAGTTAACAAAACTGTATTGTATACTTCAAAGTTGCTAAGAGAGTGAATCTTAAATGTTCTCACCATAACAACAACAATAAAAAATGGTGATTATGAGAGGTGAAGGATGTGCTAACGAACCTGATTATGGTAATCATTTTGCCATATATATACATATGAAACCATTATGTTGTACACCTTAAGCGTACACAGTGTTCTATCTCTATAAAGCTGGGGGCAGAGTTGGGGGGAAGACATGAAGGACCCTGCTATCCTAGGGATAACTCCTGGTGTTTGATAGCTCTCAAGACTGGGATCCAGTCTGGGGGGCTTCAAATGCCCCCTCCTTTGGTGGCCCCACCATACTCATGACACAGCTTCTCTCTACTGTTTCCTGTCTACTTTAACTCTCTGGGCATCCAGAGCACAAGTTCCCAGTGAGAGAGGAACTGGCTGAGCTGATTAGTCTCAATCCAGTATGAAAGGCCTTTGTTGGCTGGTGTATGTGGATTTCCAGGGTCTAATCAATTGTGGCCGAGGCAACAGGATCAAATGACATGAAGCTTGACAGCCTATGCATCAGCAGCGGTTAGGGTTGCTTTGTCCCAAGGAGTCTGTACGTGTCAAACTCCCTAGAGTTTCATGGTCTGTCTAGTTCACTTCTATAGCTTGCTTTCATCCAATGATTGGTATTACTTCATATTTTTATACCAGGAACTACCTAGGATGCTAAGTTTTGAGTTACTAAGTGTAGAACAGAACAAACATCATGTTTGATTAAAGAATAAACCATGTGTTGTACTTTTTCTAGGGTACTGAATCTTTAGGGTGACTCTGGAAGTAAAGATAATAATAATACAAGGCATTATAAAACAAGATATCAAGATAGAAAGATCAGCCTAGGTACTATAAAATGGAGTGTCAGATTCTAAATCTAGGGTTTTGGAAAAAGTCAAGGTAATTTACAGCGTTAATAGTAGGTGTAAACCATTGCTTAAGCCTATAACATCTGGAAGGGTATGAAGATACTATACCTTATGGGAAAGAAAAAAGTCTTATTATGTAATCCAATACAAATACATAAACACGCACACTGAAAGGTCATCAGGGAAACGTTGGGTAATCTGTTCCTTCTGTCTGTTCTCTCTGTCCAGGCTCTCACCCTATCCCAATCCCAGTCAATTGATCCCTTTGGTGTTCTCCTCAGTAAGGCTGACAGGGCAGCATCTGTGCTTTGGAAGAGGATTGTAGGCCCCTCCGAGAAGGGAAAACATCCACCAGACCAACTCTTTTCTCTTTCCTGGTTGATACTGATCACCTTTATAATGTCAAAGCAGAGGGCTGTTACATTCTGCTTCTTTTTAAAAAAAAAAAAAAAAAAGCTTTTTTTTTTAAAGATTTTATTTATTTTATTTCAGAGAGAGAGCACGAGCAGGGGGAGCAGCAGAGGGAGAAGGAGAAGCAGATTCCTGCTGAGCAGGGAGCCCGATGTGGGACTTGGTCCCAGGACCCAGGGATCATGACCTGAGCCGAAGGCAGACGCTTAACGACTGAGCCACCCAGGCGCCCCTCTTTTCTCCACTTTAAAGACCCCTCCCACGATGGAAGATGGGGAGTAAAAAGGGGGTTGATGGGAGAAGAAAAGCCTACCTGGCACACGGTCTTAATGACAATTAATGGAGACTGGAATCTGGTAAGCCCTGGCCTTGCTGTTGCTGGCTTTCATAATTACATTTGCTTGCTCTCCCTAGTATACAAGTAATTTCCATTCAAGTTGACTCAGTCCCAAACAGGAAAGGAAGAATAGATTACATTATGTTAAAGCTTATAGTCCTGAATGACACAGGAGCTATTGCAAATGCATTGAAAAATTTCTGGGTTTAAAAGACAAGTCCAGTTGTAAAGTTTCTATAGTTTTGTGTATATTGGTGAATAAGGACAATTGAATACATTTGCCTTTGTTTGATGAGATTTGTGTTTAATTTAGTGACATTTCAATTATAGTAGTTTATAAAATCAGGAGTTTATGTTTAAAATGGGGGAATTTCACACAAAGCCAAATAGTAAAAATATAATCCTAAAGTTCCCGATGTTTTCAAAATCTATCACTGACAAAAAAACAAATGTAATGATACTGATTTTAGCCTTAAAGATTTTATTTATTTATTTATTTATTTGAGAGAGAGGTGGGGAGGAGTGGAGGGAGAGGGAGAGAGAGTCCTAAGCAGACTCGGAGCTGAGCACACAGCCCAATGCAGGGCTCAATCCCACAACCCTGAGATCACACCCTGAGCCAAAAACCAAGAGTCAGATGCTTAGCCAACTGAGCCACCCAGGCACGCCTGATTTTAGTTTTACATGGAAAATTTAGAGAAGAGGGACACAAGCTTGTCAATGTCATAAAGATAAATTTTCTTTAATAAAAGAAGCTTTCCAACTCAAATGATACTATGTGGCCAACGTCATTTTTACAGAAATAATGCCATCTCTGATAGTATTTAGCCTTTTAAGCCTAAGATTTATGTGTACTAATTAGACTTAATATGATTTCATTGTTGGCTCTAATTGTATAGTTAATTATATTTCATTATTAGCACTCCTGACGACAAATCCATTTCAGATTTCTTATCATCTTCTCATCATCACAAAGTCCTGCCAACTCCACCTCCGAAGTATTTATTTCCACCACCAACACCACCCCCATTGCCATCCCTCACTCATACTGTCGGCTTTAGCTCCTAATTGGTCTCCTGCTCTCTTCACTCTGCTCCCTCTCTCATCTGTTCTCCACATTGCAGACAGAAGGAGTGTTCACAGATGCACACGTGTGAGGAGGAAGACCAACTCTTCATATGGCCGGCAAGGCCTGTATGATCTGGTCCTTACCTACCTTCTGGGTCTCATCTGGCACAGGCTACTGCTGATCCTGTGTCTTTGAGAACCTCATACGGGGCTCCAGCTGTAGAACCCTACATGCATTTAGAACCCTCTGTCCTCTCCCCTCCCCTCTTTACCTGATTAACTCCAAGTGCCTTTCAGGTCTCAGCTCAAGGGCCACTTCCTCTAAGAAGCCTGCCCTGATCCTTCCCTGACCAGCTCAAACACCTGTCTACGGACTATGACTAGCACTATGTAACTATCTTTCTTAGCTCTTGTGACGGTCCTACTACTTTATTGGCTTGGTGATCATTTGATTAATGTCTCTCTCCCCTACTTGACTAGAAGTGAAATGAAGACAGGAATCATGTCTGTATTTGTTCACTTCAGGGCCTAGAAAAGTACCCAGCGCATAATTGGCACCCAATAAGTGTACGTTGTATGAATAACTATGAAAATAGCCAAAAAATAAACATAAGTACATTTAGCATATGGATTGAAATGTGTAGATGCAAAATTATTATTCCATGAGTCTGACTATTTTAACAATTAAAAGAAAAAATAACAAAACTCAGTTTAGGTTTTTATTGTTTATTGGGAGATATTAAATTACTCAAAGGGTTGTTTTACTAAAATGTTTAGTTTTTCATGCCATTCATCAATATTAAGTAACCAAAATATGCATGTCAACCTCAAATTCCTATGACATCCTTTCTACCTTCCAAAGTTAAAAAATTTATTCACTCATGCTTTTGAAAAATTAAAGTGATTTTCAATTTTGGCTTTGACTGAGTTCTCCAGCTTTTTTAAAAATAAAGAAAATACTACAGGGGCGCTGGGTGGCCCAGTTGTTAAATGTCTGCCTTTGGCTCAGGCCATGGTCCCAGCGTCCTGTGATCGAGCCCCGCATCGGGCTCCCTGCTCCGCGGGAAGCCTGCTTCTCCCTCTCCCACTCCCCCTGCTTGTGTTCCCTCTCTCACTGTGTCTCTCTCTGTCAAATAAATAAATAAAATCTTTTAAAAAAATAAAGAAAATACTACAAAAACCTTAAAATGGAAAGTGTTACTGGTGGTAAGTATAGTAAGAAGAACAGCAACAATTTCAGAAAACTAGGAGTACTATGCTCTATTTTAAGGTGTCTAGGTGGTTGCTCATAATTTATGTTACTACTTCAATAAATATTGCTGTTTGTGAATTTTTCCTTGCCTGGACCTCATGCAGGTTTAAATGTGTTTAAAGATTTGGGTAGTTAACTTTTATGGTCAGAAACCTTTGATTCCAAATTTATAATCTGGTGCTTTATGTGAAATAGACATGTGCAAATAGTCTGGAAGAAAAAATTCCATTACCGCATTGAACAGAAACAGAATTAACTCCTTAATTTTCTGTGCAGTCTTTGAGGGAATTCCCCCCCTGACCCCCAGTGTACTATTTAATTTGTAATAGCTTGACTACTTAAATAGAAATATTTTACCTGAGTCAGACATTAGCAGTTAGATACTTTGGTAATGTAAGAAGATACTTTAAAAACAAATCATGCTAATGATTTAAGAGCACTTTGTGTTTCTTGTTCACGGCTTATCCATATCATCTGAAAATAGTTCCTGGCATAAAAATGCATTTAATATTTGTGGAGTGATAAAGTGTATATGTAAGGCTAACTTTAAAAGCTTGATTAATATATAAAATATGAATCTTTCAGTTTGGGAAATTAATTAACTCAGCTCATCTTAATGGCTTTGCAATAAGTGGACTGGTGGGTCTCATGCTTTAGAGAAAATAGAGGTATATTTCATTTGTAAATAGGAGAAATCCTTTTCAGTGAGTTTTTAATGTGTAAAAGAGGCTCTGGGCCAGAATGACATATTCATAATTACTGTGATTTAATTCATATTCAGTTTATTCAAGCCTGCAAATTCAACTTACAGATATTGATGTTTTATTTATAAATCTAATACTTGTGTGTTAAAATACAAAATGATGACTTTCATTTTTCTTTGATTTCTAAGAGATCATAAATCTGACAGTTTAATTTCTCATAATCTTTTATTTATTTTTTAAACACCATGGGTACAAAAAATGGTAAGTATAGTAAGTACCACCATATAATATATATATACTGAAGCCCACCCACCACTGGCTTAAGAAATAAAGTATTACAGATACTTTTGAAGTTCAAAAACTACTTCTTCTGAAGTCTATTTCTACCCCCCACACCACTACCATTCTGAATTTTATTCTATAAATATTTACTACAGATAATATCATATATTGTTTTGTTTACTTTGAAATAAAATAAGTAGTATGTCACAGGTTGGGCTCTCCAGAAGCAGATGCTGACATTGAGTTTGGAATATTTCTGTGGCTTGTTTTTTCACTCTTTTTTAAAACATGGAACTGTTTGCTATATAGAAGTTTTATTTTTTTTACACTTTTTAAAAAAATCCAGGGTAGTTAACATAGAGTGTTATATTCATTTCAAGTGCACGATATAGTGGTTCAACAACTCTGTACATTACTCAGTGCTCATCATAAGTGTGCTCTTTAATCAGCTTCACCTATTTCACCCATTCCCCCACCCATCTCCACTCTGGTGACCATCTGATTGTTCTCTATGGTTAGGAGTCTGTTTTTTTGGTTTGCCTCTTTTTTTATTTGTTTGTTTTGTTCTTAAATTCCACATATGAGTGAAATCATGTGGTATTTGTCTTTCTCTCACTGAGTTATTTCACTTACTATTAAACCCTCTAGATCCATCCATGTTGTTGCAAATGGCAAGATTTCATTCTTGTTTGTGACTTAGTAATAATTCCATTGTATATATCTACACCCATCTTCTTTATCCATCCACCTATCGAAGGAGGCTTGGGCTGCTTCCATAATTTGGCTGTTGTAAATAATGCCACAATAAACGTAGGGGTGCATATATCTTTTTGAATTAGTGTTTTTGTATTCTTTGGGTAAATACCCAGTAGTAGGATTACTGGATCATATGGTAATTCTATTTTTAACTTTTTGAGGAATCTTTATACTGTTTTCCACAGCAGCTGCACCAGTTTGCATTCCCACCAACAGTGTACAAGGGTGCCTTTTTCTCCACATCCTTGCCAACACTTATTGTTTCTTGTGTTTTTTTTATTTTAGCCATTCTGACAGGTATGAGGTAATATCTCATTGTGGTTTTGATTTGAATTTTCCTAATGATGAGTGATAGTAAGCATCTTTTCATGTGTCTGTTGGCCATCTGTATGTCTTTTTTGGAAAAAATGTCTGTTCATGTCTTCTGTCCACTTTTTAATTGAATTATTTGGGGGGTTTTTTTTGGTGTTGAGTTATATCAGTTCTTTATAGATTTTGGATATTAACCCTTTATTGGATATGTCATTTGCAAGTATCTTCTCCCATTCAGTAGGTTGTCTTTTAGTTTTGTCAATTGCTTCCTTCCTGTGCAGAAGCTTTTTATTTTGATATAATCCCAATAGTTTATTTTTCCTTTTATTTCCCTTGCCTCAGGAGACATATCTAGAAAAATGTTGCTACAGCTCATGTCAGAGAAGTTACTGCCTATGCTCTCTTTCAGGATTTTAATGGTTTCAGGTTTCACATTTAGGTCTTTAATCCATTTGAGTTTATTTTTGTGTATGGTGTAAGAAAGTAGTCCATTCTTTTACATGTAACTGTCCAGTTTTTCCAGCACCATTTGTGGAAGAGACTATCTTTTTCCCAGGCAAGACTGACATTCTTGCCTCCCTTGTTGAAGATTAATTGACCATATAATTGTGGGTTTATTTCTGGACCCTATTCTGTTCCATTGATCTATGTGTCTATTTTTGTGCCACTATCATAGTGTTTTGATTACTTTAGATATTTTGTAGTATATTTTGATATCTGGGATTATAATATCTCCAGTTTTGTTCTTCTTTTTTCAAGATTGCTTTGGCTATTCAGGATCTTTTGTGTTTCCATATAATTTTAAGATTATTTGATCTAGGAGTGCCTGGGTGGCTCACTCTGTTAAGCATCTGCCTTCAGCCCAGGTCATGATCCCAGGGTCCTGGGATCAAGCCCTGCATTGTTGTTGGCATATAATTTTTCATTATATTCTCTTACAATCCATTGTATTTCTCTGGTGTTGGTTATTTCTCATCTTTCATTACTGATTTTGTTCATTTGAGTCCTTTCTCTCACTCTCTCTTTTTATGAGTCTGGCTAAAGTTTTAACAATTTGGTTGATCTTTTCAAAGAACCAGCTCCTGGTTTCATTGATCTTTTTTTGATCTTTCACTGATTTTTTTTTAAGTTTCTATATCATTTATTTCTGCTCTAATCTTTATTATTTCCTTCTTTCTACTAGTTTGGGACTTTGTTCTTCTTTTTCTAATTCTTTTAGATGTAAGTTTAGGTGGTTTATTTGAGATTTTTCTTGCTTCTTGAGGTAGGTTTATATTGCTATAAACTTTCCCCTTAGAACAGCTTTTGCTGATCCCAAAGATTTGGGGCCATTGTGTTTTCACTTTCATTTGTCTCCATGTATTTTTCTGATTTCCTCTTTGATTTCTTGGTTGACTTTTCATTGTTTAGTAGCATGTTATTTAACCTCCATGTATTGTGTTCTTTCCAGACTTTTTCTTGTGGTCAATTTCTAGTTTCATAGTATTATGGTCAGAAAAGATGCATGATATGACTTCAATCTTTTTTACTTGTTGGGACTTATTTTGTGGCCTAATATGTGATATATTCTGGGTAATGTTCCTTGTGCACTTGAAAAGAATGTGTCTCCTGCTGTTTTAGGATAGAATGTTCTGAATATATCTATTAAGTCCATCTGGCCCAGTGTGTTATTCCAAACTACTGTCTTCTTTTTTATTTTCTGTTTGGATGATCTATCCATTGATGTTAAGTGGGCTGTTAAAATCCCCTACTATTATTGTATTACTACTGATTGCTCCCTTTACATTTTTTACTAGCCGCTTTATGTATTTGGGTGTTCCCATGTTGGGTGAACAAATATTTACAATTGTCCTATCTTCTTGTTGGATTGTTCCCTTTATGATTTTATAGTGTCCTCCTTTGTCCCTTTTTATTGTCTTTGTTTTTAAAGTCCATTTTGTCCAATATATGCATTGCTACCCTGGGTTTCTTTTCACTTCCATTTGCTTGACAAATGCTTTTCTATCCCCTACTTTCAATCTACATGTGTTTGTAGGTCAGAAATGAGTGTCTTATGGGCAGCATGTAGATGGGTCTTGCTTTTTCATCCATCCCATCACCCTATGTCTTTTGTTTGGAGCATAATTTAGTCCATTTACATTCAAAGTAATTATTGATAGGTATATATTTATTGCCATTTTGTTAATTGTTTTATGGGGGGTTTTGTAATTCTTCTGTCTCTTTATTCCCTTGTTCTCTTTTCTCATAGCTTGCTAACTTTCTTTAGTGATATACTTGGATTCTTTTTTCTTTAATTTTTGCATATCTCTTAACCAATTTTTGATTTATGGTTACTATTAGGTTTATATATAACTTCTTATGCATATAGCAGTCTATATTAAGTTCATGGTCACTTAAGTTTGACCCCATTCTTTACTCCTCCCCCCACCACTATGTTTTAGGTATATGGTGTGATACTTTACATCCTTTTATTCTGTGAATTCCTTGACTGATTTCTATACATATACTTAATTTTACTGCTTTTGTGTTTCCTACTTCTCTTACTCTTACTTATGGTCTTTCCACTCAAAGACTCCCCTTTAACATTTCTTGTAAGACTGGTTTAGTGGTGGGGCACCTGGGTGGCTCAGTTGTTAAGCGTCTGCCTTCGGCTCAGGTCATGATCCCAGAGTCCTGGGATCGAGCCCCGTATCGGGCTCCCTGCTCAGCGGGAGGCCTGCTTCTCCCTCTCCCACTCCCCCTGCTTGTTGTTCCCTCTCTTGCTGTGTCTCTCTGTCAAATAAATAAAATCTTAAAAAAAAAAAAAAAGACCGTTTTAGTGGTGATGAACTCCTTTAATTTTTGTTTGTCTGGGAAACTCTTTATCTCTCCTTGTATTCTGAATGATAGCCTTGCTGAATAGAGTATTCTTGGCTGCAAGTTGTTTTCTTTCAGCACTTTGAATATATCATGCCACTCCCTTCTGGCCTCTGAAGTTTCTTTCTTTTTTTCTTTTTTTTTTAAGATTTTATTTATTTGAGGGAGAGAGAGAATTTGCACGGGCAAAAGCTGAGCAGGGATCCTGACTCAGGGCTTGATCCCAGGACCCTCAGATCATGACCTGGGCCAAAGGCAGATGTTTAACTGACTGAGCCACCCAGATGCCCTTGGCCTCTAAAGTTTCTGCTGAAAACTCAGCTTATAGCCTTATAGGGTTTTCCTTGCATGTAGCTGTTTTCTTTTCTCTTGCTGCTTTTAAATTTTTTCTTTTTAGCACTACTTTTTGCCACTTTAGTCACTATGTGTCCTGGTGCAGACCTCCTTGGGTTAATTTTGTTGGGGGGCTCTCTGTGCCCCCTTCATCTGGATTTCTGTTTCCTTCTCCAGATTTGGGAAGTTTTCAGCTATTATTTCTTCAAATAAATTTCTGCCCCCTTTTCTCTCTCTTCTCTTCAAATCCCTGTAATATGAATGTTATTTTACTTGATGGTGTCACTAAGTTCCCTTAGGCTGTTTTCATTTATTATTATCTTTTTTTCTCTCTCCTGTTCACCTTGATTATTTTCCATTCCTCTGTCCTCGGGGTCACTGATCTGTTCTTCTGTTTCCTCTAGTCTACTATTTATTCCATCTAGTGTATTTTTTTTAAGATTTATTAATTTATTTTAGAAAGAGAGAGAGTGTGTGTGAGCATGAGTGGGGGGATGGGTAGAGGCAGAAGAGAGAGAGAATCTTAAGCAAACTCCCACTGAGTAGGAAGCCCGACGACACAGGGCTCAATCCCATGACCATGAGATCATGACCTGAGCTGAAATCAGGAGTTGGACCCCCAACCAACTGAGCCACCCAGGCACCCCTCCATCTAGTGTATTTTTAATTTCAGTTGAGTTCTTCATCTCTGATTGGTTCTTTTTTTATATTTTCTATCTCTTTATTGAGGGTCTCACTGAAGTCCTCCACACTTTTCTCAAATCCAGTGAATATCTTTATGACTTTACTTTAAATTCTTTATCAGGCATATTACTTATCTCTGTTTTGTTTAGCTCTCTTGCTGTGACTTTGTCATCTTCATTTGGGACATATTCCTCTGTCTCCTCATTTTGTCTAACTCTCTGTGTCTGTTTTTAGGTGTTAGGAAAGTCAGCCAAGTCTCCTGCTCTTGAAAGTAGTGGCCTTATGAAGAAAAGGTCCTGTAGTGCCCTGCAGTGCAATATCCCCTGTTCACCAGAACATGGCACTTCAGGGGTGTCTCCTATGTGTGTCGCATATGCCCTACTGTTGTGGCTGAGCTGCATTTGCCTTCAGTCCAGTTGTCTGCAATGGTTCTCTTTGCCTGTTGTGAGCAAGATTGGGTCCCTATGTTGTTAGTGGGCCAGTCTGGGGGGCTGACTTGGACTTGAGTTGAGTTAGACAAGGCATTTGCCAGAGATGCAGTAGCTTCAAACTTCAGGGTGCTTTCCCTTTGTTATCCCTGAGAAGATTTTATTGGGGGGTGGGCCCTGCAGTCAGACATGATGTCTGTTTCCATCCCGCTGTGGGGGCCACAGTCAGACTGGTGTGTGTGGTTATCTTCCTTTTGTTCCCAGGCAGGAGTTTGCTTGCATACTGCCAGGCTTATGGGACCACTTTGGATGGGCTCTGGCCAAGGGTATAATTGAGGGGGCAGGTCTACAGGAGAATTTTGGGGTATGGCATGCTGTGCCAGGAAGGACCACACAGGCCACTGGAGGTGGGGAGGTGCAGTCACAGCTTCCAGGGGGTAAGAGGGGGGAACTACTGCCAAGGCCAAGTAGATTGGAGGAGGCAAATCTGCAGAAGCATGCAGGGGCAGGGCATGCGGTTAGCAAGCTAGGTGGAGTGTTTGCACAGTATGGTTCCCACAGGTGTCCATGTATCTAGGCTGGGGGTTGGGGGAGGGAAATGGCACCCACCAGCTCTTTTGTTCTTTGAGAAGTGTGCCAAAGATCCTGCCCCTCCAGCACATGCTCTGAGATTAGTAAAGAGATCTCCTTCCTGTATACTCCAGATGTTTTTCAAACTTTTTTTCTATGCTGTATCTTAGTATAGCTGTTTGTTGTACTGTTCTTTATGGCAGAGGCTCTGCATCTTTGATAACCACATCTCAGAAGTGATCATGTCTGCTGTATTCTATTGGTCACATACACCAACCTTAATCCAATGTTGGGAGTGAACTACCCAGAGGTGGGGATCCTTGGGACCACCTTGGAGGTTGCTGGATTAATTTGCCAATACTTTTGCTACAATTTTTGTTCTATGTTCGCAAGTGCAATTGGATGATAATTTTTCTTTCTTGTTGTCAAGTTTATGCCAGCCTCATGAAGTGAGATAAGTAGTGTTCTCTCTTTTTCTGTTCTCTGAAAGAGTTTCTCTATAATATCAGAATAGTTCAGAATTATTTATTCCTTCATCGGGGCAATTTAATGTGAAGCCATCTAGGGCCCCAAATTTTCCTTGATTCAATTTCTTCAACTTCACTGAAAGATCATTTAGGTTTTAGCACCATTCAGTTTTTCTATTTCTTCTTGAGACAGTTAGTGTAAATTGCACTTTGATAAAATTTGTTCCTTTAATCTACATTTTCAAATTCAATGGCATAAAATTGTTCATAATGACTTTTTATTCTGTATTTAATATTTCTAGCTTTTATGGTAATGGCCTTTTTTTCTGATATTGGTTATTTGTGCTGTCACTCTCCTTTTTGTATTGATCTCATCAGATGTTAATTTATTAGGTTTTTTGAAAAATCAGTCTTTGGTTTTATTGATTCTGTTGGTTTTCTATTTAATTGACCTCTTCTTATTTTTAACATTTCCTTTCTTCTACTTTCTTTGGGTTTATTTTGTTCTTTTTTTAATTTCTTAAATTATATCTTAGTTTATTAATTTTTAGACTTTTTCTAATATGAATATCTTACACCATAATTTTCCTTTAAGTATTCCTCTACTGAATCTTGTAAGTTTTTATATGTACTATTTTAATTATCACTCAGTTCATACTATTTTTTTACAGATTTTTTATTTTTATTTATTTTGAGAGAGAAAGAGAGTGTGTGTGTGAGCAGAGGGAGAAGCAGAGGCAGAAGAAGAGAAATAATCTCAAGCAGACTCACGCTGAGCACAGAGCCTGATATGGGCTCAATCGCATGACCCTGAGATCATGACCTGAGCCGAAATCAAGAGTTGGATGCCTAACCAACTGAGCCACCCAAGCACCCACAAACTATTTTTTTAATTCAACTATATCTTCTTTGACCCATGAGTTACTTGGATATCTATTTAATTTCCAAGCATATGAAGATTTTCTTGAATTGTGGTTAGTTTCTAACTCATTGTATTATGTTAGGAAAAATATACTTATTTCAATCTTATGACATTTGTTTAGGCTTGCTTTAAAATTATTTAGTCAGTTCTTATAAATGTTTTGAATGTGCTTATTATATACAATACTCAATATGGGTTTATTAGGTCAAAAACATTAATCATGATGTTTAAATCACGTATATTTTTAAGAATTGTTTTTCTCTATCAATTACTGAGTGGTTATATTAAAATACCACAGTAAAGTGTGGATTTGTCTGTTTCTCTTAATAGTTCTATCAGTTTGTAAGTTGAAATTTTTTTTCCATTGCTTTTTTTTTTTATGTTATGTTAATCACCATACATTACATCATTAGTTTTTGATGTAGTGTTCCATGATTCATTGTTTGCATATAACCCCCAGTGCTCCATGCAGAATGTGCCCTCCTTAATACCCATCACCAGGCTAACCCATCCCTTCACCCCCTTCCCCTCTAGAACCCTCAGTTTGTTTTTCAGAGTCCATCATCTCTCATGGTTCATCTCCCCCTCCGATTTCCCCCCTTCATTCTTCCCTTCCTGCTATCTTCTTCTTTTTTTTAACATATAATGTATTATTTGTTTCAGAGGTACATATCTGTGATTCAACAATCTTGCACAATTCACAGTGCTCACCGTAGCACATACCTTCCCCAATGTCTATTACCCAGCCACCCCATCTCTCCCACTCCCCACCACTCCACCAACCCTCAGTTTGTTTCCTGAGATTAAGAATTCCTCATATCAGTGAGGTCATATGATACATGTCTTTCTCTGATTGATTTATTTCGCTCAGCATAACACTCTCCAGTTCTATCCACGTCATTGCAAGTGGCAAGATTTCATTCCTTTTGATGACTGCATAATATTCCATTGTATATATATACCACATCTTCTTTATCCATTCATCTGTTGATGGACATCTGTTCTTTATTATTATAAATTTATCCTTGGAAGAATAATGCGAATAAAGATTCCAGAAGTCATTGCTGTATTCTTAATCTCCAAAGTACCCTGTAATTCTCATGAGTTATCTTCTCAATAATCTGATGTTCTCTTAATGTCATGTTTGACATTTCTATTTTCCTATACAGTATGAATACTTGTGAGATTGTTCTAGCAAGTCAGTAGATTACTGGCATTTTTTCCCTTCTCTTGTCTATAGAATAAAATGAATAAATACCCATGACTCTACTAGATTTCTTGTTTAACAAAGAAATCGATCATCTTGTCTTATATATATTAACCAGCCTAATGCCTTGGCTTCAACATTTTTGTATTCTGTATTCTGCCTTTCTGTTGCCTCAACTGGAAGTTCCCAGATCTGGGCACAGTAACAGTTGGTAAATTTGGTAGACTTTTGTCTTTGCATTCACATCTATGGTTGTGTTTAAAGAACTGCACCAGAGTTCATTCTTCCTGATCATGTGTACTTCTCTCTGTTCTTGTATTTAGAGCAGGGTCTCTGGGGGGAGGGGCAAGCCTCTATTTCCTGATTATACCTCTAATTCAGGTTTTTTGATGCTTTTGATACTGTCAGAAACTATTAGCCCTGAAGGAGTATTGTGCTGCCCACTCTTTATCCACCAGCCACATCCCAAGCTTTTCTCTTAACCAAAAGGTAAAGTGCAAAATGTGAGATTTCTTCAGGCTAAGACACTGTAGAGCAGAGAATGGTTTCACATGGGACTTTCCATGTACCATCTATGTCTCTAGAGGTTTTTTTATTTTTTAAGATTTTATTTATTTATTTGAGAGAGACAGAGAGATAGAGAGAGAGCACGAGCAGGGTAAGAGGCAGAGGGAGAAGGAGCAGGGTCCCAGCTGAGCAGGGATTCTGATGCCGGGCTCACTCCCAGGACACCGGGATCATGACCTGAGCATATGCAGACACTTAACCGACTGAGCCACCCAGGCACCCCTGTCTCCAGAAGTTTTAAATTTATTTTCTTTTTTTAATTCCATTTGTCAAGCCTTCTTTTATTTAGAGATAGTTTTCCCTTACTAGACCCAAATTTCTCTTCTACCTTCTTCCCAACAAGAGAAAAATAAGCCAATGTGTTTGGCACTGCGTCTGGCTTTCACTGAGTCACGGCTTACCTGTTGTGAGGAGCAGGACTTCCACTCTAGAGCAGCTTTCTATGTCTTTCTCTTTGGGCTGCCTGCCTCCTCACACACCCCATCACCATCAGTTCTGCTCAGTTCCAAAGTAGATGTGTTAGTCACAGATTAGAATTTTGTCTCAACATCTTCCCCTTGCTTTTTTTCTTGTCTCTCATTCTCGCATCTGCAAAATCGATCACAAGTCTGGTATTCTAGCACATAGCAGGCACTCAATATGCCTTTGTTGAGTGGGTGAATGGAGAAACACTACTTCTGAGAAAGCAGATGAAGATCTCTTAAGGATTTCTGCAAACTTCTGTCTCCGAATAATGCTTTCCAAAGAACATAAAGAAAAATGTTGCTCCTCTCTAGTTTGATGACTGTGTGTGAGTGTGCTGTTTCTGTGTCTTATTGATTTGTTAAGATTTTAATGGGAGAGAAATTCTGTGATCCTGCCATTTTTCTCTGGAAGTAAAGTTATGTGTGTGTGTGTGTGTGTGTGTGTGGTGTGCACAATATATATAGTATATTTATTTTAATAAATTCTTTATAAGTCAAGGTTCTCCAGAGAAACAGAACCAATAGGATATAAAAGGAAACTTACTATGATGAATTGGCTTACCCAATTCTGGAGGTTGTGAAGTCCCAAGATATGCCATCTGTAAACTGGAGACCCAGGAAAGCTAGTAGTTTAATTCAATCCAGGTCTGACAGCCTGAGAACTAGGAGAGCCAGTGATACAAATCCCAGTGGGAGAGCAAAAAAAGATGAAAAGAGATGTCCCAAATGAAGCAATGAGGCAGGGAAAAAAGAGGCAATTTCTTCCTTCCTCCACATTTTTGTTCTGTCCAGGCCCTTAGTGGAGTAGTTGATACACACATTGGGGGTGAGGGGGGGCAATATTATTTCCTGAGTCCACCAATTCATATGCTATTCAGTACAATTCAAATGCTCTTCATACACACATCTGCAGACACCTTCACAGACACACTCAGAAATAATAATCAGGTATCTGGACACCCCTGATCCTATTAAGCTGACATGGAAAATTTACTATTATGCACTTTAAAGAAAATATGGGTCAAAAAAAAGAGTTTTAGAACGTTTTCTGGAGGTAATTTTGTCAATATCAAAAAAAAAAAATTTTTTTTTACCTAATAATTTTACAATAGGAATTATCCAAAATATATGCTCACACAGGTATAAAATGGCATCGAAATAGGATATTTTGCTTCTGTAATTGCAAAAGACTTGAAAAAATATAAATATTCATGAAAAGGAAATGTCTCAGATAAATTATGGTCTGTCCATACAATTGGAGAAGCAGCAGTAAAAAAGAAAATGAGAAAATTTTGTGAAGTGATATGAAAGATCTCCAAGAGCTATTGTCAAGTGAAAAAGCCAAGTTGCATAATAGTACATATAGTATGCTATTGTTTCTGGAAAAAAAAAAAAAGGGAGGGGAAGTACATGTATTTGTTTTTTATGTGCTCAAATTAGTTGTGAAGATTTGGAAAGATACATAAGAAATGTATATTGGTTGCTGCTAGGTGGGAGAACTCCATGTCTAGGTGACTGGGGAATGCTCTTCTTTCTTTTGACTTTTGAATTATATGACTGTATTACCTACTCTAACTGGAAAGTAGGAAGAAAGAAATTCACTAAATCATTAAAAGAATTGTCTTTTGGTGATTAGAATCTGAGCAATCTTTATTGCCTTTTTATGTTCCTCAGTATTTTCCTAACTTTCTATATGACGTATGTTACCTTTATAACTAGGAAAAAAGTGTTTTGATACAAATAATCATTTTTGTTCTTTTATTTACCACGAGCCCCTCTTAATTCCTTTTGAGGAATAAAAATAAAAAAGAGGGGCGCCTGGGTGGCTCAGTTGGTTAAGCGACTGCCTTCGGCTCAGGTCATGATTCTGGAGTTCTGGGATGGAGTCCCACATCGGGCTCCCTGCTCAGCAGGGAGTCTGCTTCTCCCTCTGACCCTCCTCCCTCTCATGCTCTCTGTCTCTCATTCTCTGTCTCGCAAATAAATAAATAAAATCTTAAAAAATAAAATAAATAAAATAAATAAAAAAATAAAAAAGATAGTCTTCGAAGATATATATATTGTTCTATCCTTCTTGACAAAGTGAATTAAGAAAGGCATATTTTGAAGTGCACAATTCCATATTGTTAATTATAGGCACTATACTGTAAAGTGGATCTTTAGGACTTATTAATCTAGAATAACTGAAACTTTGTACCCATTAAACAACAACTCCCAGACAAAACCAAAACAAAGGGACACAAGGAAATTTGGGAGATGTTGTATATGCCTATTAGCTTGATTGTGGTGATGGTATCATAGATGTTGGCATATGTCCAAACGTTAAGTATGTGCAGTTCTTTATATATTCATTATACATCAAAAACCTGTTTTTTAAAAAAACTAGATTATCTAAACAGTCCAAACTGTTCTAGTTTTTACAATCTCTAAAGGTAGGAGGTAGAATTATGCACGTATAAAACACAATTATACATGAAATTATGGAAGACTTTACAAAGATATCACTTCTTTTGTGTCCTGATTTGCCTCAGATCCCCACTTTATGTTGACTAAATTCTAGATCAGGTAATCCAAACTTATTCACAACTTTTTTTTCTGCAGCTGGAATCATGTAGTTTTATCGTTTTATTTTAAAATTTAAAACTTTGATGTTATGTGCATTTATCACCTCAGACCTGGGCCATTGTGACTGGTTAAAATACTTGAATTTTTTATGGGTAAATTCTCTTCAAGTAATGAAATGTATGGCTCTGTGTAATTTAAATCACTTATTTATGCAAATGCTACATTTGGTATATGCATTGTTGTTACTGCGGTGACAGTTTTGCCAAATGGTTAGGAGTTCTGCCTTCTTGAGGGAGGCCATGGACAAGCTAGCCCAAGCAGACATGTGGAAATTTCTATGCCCTGAGACCCTGAGTGAGGTGAGGTTGCACTGCTCAGTATTGGCAGAGAACTTCGAGGCTCAAAACCTCAACATGATTTCAGAATTATTGCCGTAAATAGTTGTATAAGTTGTTCATGCTTACTGAATGCCAACGTGGCTGATATAAAAGCAGCAAGCACACAGGTCTGTGCTCCTCCAACCTGACAAATATCTCACTCACAGCTTGTTTAGCCCACCGGACCTCTAGGGTGTCTCCACGAAAAACAAGGGAGGCGCTGGTTGCTGTGTCCACCCATTGGAATGCTTATCTCAAGAATATCTTCTATACTTCGTTTGTTATTAGGCCAAACCTAAATAAAAGCTACTTTGAGCTAGGAAAAATCGTAATTCTTTCCCACTGTTAATTTAGAACCAGACTCTGTGGTCCAGTCCAGCTATTCTTTTGTTTAGAAATATACTGTGGAGTTGGATCATGACAAGAATCCTAAAATGAGGCAGATCTGAATTAAATTCTGACTCCACCACTTACTGTTTCAGTGATCTAGAAGAACTACTTAATTTTTCTGAAACTTAGTGTTCTTGCTTATAATATTGAGACAATAATGCTTACCTTATGATATAGTTGTGAAATTAAATATATTTGTATAAAGAGAGAGAGGACCTTAAATACTCAATATTTCAGTATTTCATTAGTTACTTTCCCAATTTGTGGTTCAATTGTAAAGCATGGTAGAATCTTAGAAAATAATATTTATATAATATATATTATTATATATATTTTCCATAATTGAACCTGAACAGTGGTAAAGTTCAGATAACTGCTACCAATTCTTCTACTTTATTTTTAGTTCTGTCTCTTTTCTTCACAAATCATTATTTTAATGTTTATTGCTTTGTTTTTAAAAGTTAATGAAAGACAGAAATAGTACATACATAACATCTTTTATTTTCTAAATATAAGATTACACTAGCAAAAATTTTAAAACTATGAGTTCTGAGTTTTATTTATTTTCACATTTTCCAAAAATACTCTTCTATTGTTATGTGAAACAAACAGAAAGATCAACCAAAAATTATCTCTTCCTGAGATCAGGTAAATAAAAGTCCTCTGAGTGACATAAAAAACATACTAAAATATTAATAGGACTGTTCTTCAAATATGGGTCTTCAAAAGCTGACTGAGGTCAGTTTCCCTGGGAAAGAACTCTGGCAGAAACACATGTGTGGTAATTTGCTGATGAGTGCCACGGGGGCTCAACACCTGTAGGGAAAGTGGAAGAAATAGGATTGAGTAGAGGGAGAAGCTGAAATGTGGTGCAGTCCTATAGGGAGCTCTGAGCTGAGAAGGCCCCATTAAGTGTAGTTCTGCCTTGAGGCAAGGGTGTTGGTCAGGATGGCCCCACATTTCCAGTTCTCTCCTGTGAGCTATTCCAGGAAGGAAGGTAGAGTGGCTCTTTTTGGCTGAGGGCAATTCCCAGAAAGGGTTTAGCTGGGTGCTGCGGGGTGGGGGGTGAGAGTTGCCTGAGTCACCCACCTCAGCATTCACTACATGCTTAAATCAGAATATATTCAGACTTTCTTAAACTTATATTTTATATGTGTATTGCAAACTAATGTCTTCTGAATAGCAACAACCAATTCAGGGCAGAGTACCTTTCAAAATCATCTAGAAGAAAAAAAAATGAAAACAGAATAAAATCCTCATTTGTTTGAATGGAAACAGTCTTACAGTGAGCAACATAATTGTTTAACATGCCAATTATCTATTAAAAACAATTTCCAGGGGGCCTGGGTGGCTCAGTTGGTAAAGCGACTGCCTTCAACTCAGGTCATGATCCTGGAGTCCTGGGGATCGAGCCCCTCGTACAGCGGGGAGTCTGCTTCTCCCTCCGACCCTCCTCCCTCTCATGCTCTCTGTCTCTCATTCTCTCTCTCTCAAATAAATAAATAAAATCTTTAAAAAAAATAAAAAAATAAAAACAATTTCCAAACATACATGGCCCTCTTACTAATCTGTTAGTCTTATAGTGTATCTCCTGACTAGTATATGGGTTACATTACTCCTGAATATTTAATATAAGGGTTACATTACTTCCCACCCACTAACACACCAGAAGAGAAGCAAAGCTCTGATACATGTAGCTACAAGTCCTGGGACCATCATCCATGCAGAATCTCGGACAAAGGTATGAGACTTTCAGGGACTGCTGAGCTTTTCCAGGGTGTAAGAGAAATGAACTTGGGCTAAACCCTGCTGAGGAAATTTATCACTTTCTTGAGTCCACACAGAAAGAAAGGCAAAGGATGGGGGTAGAGAAAGAGTGTGGAGTCTCCCTACCTCCAGTTAGGATGCTTTCCTAGAAAACCATGAGATAAATGCCCTAGAATATTTGACGTGCCTCTGTAACCTTCCTTCTCTTAAGCTACCATAGCCAGAAAAGGCAGGCTTTCCTTCCTTATTTTCTATGAGAGTAAGACTTTCTTGCCCAGGTAATTTGTAATAATTGGTCTTATTATATATTCACAAATAATAAAATTAATTTTTAAAGTTCTTTTCTCTCTGAAAAAGTCTGGCATTGCCTCACACTCACTTGCATTTCTTTCTCTCACACACATGCACACTCTCTCCATCTCTCTCTCTTCAAAAAAAGGAGTCACCCCTGGGACATGAAGCTGGACAGTGGCGTCTCTTCTTGGTACCTGTCTGCTTTTCCTTCCCTGGATGATTAGGCTCATAGTCCAGACTTGGAAATGGAATGTCCTGTAGAGAGGTCTGATATTTTCAAGTATTTCCATTATAATCATCATATAGAAAAGTAAGCAAGGAAATGGGACAAATGTTGCATCTACTAGATGAACAATTAAACTCTTGGTGAAACAAAAAGTGAGGGAAGGTAATGCACTACTGGATTTGGATACAATAGAGAGCTTGGGAATGGCCAGAACAATCTAGAGCAGCCCTCAATTCCAGGCACTAGAACTTCAAGACACACAGGCATTTCAGATGGGGGATAAAATGATCATAAAAAGAAGAGAGGCTTAAGGAAGAGTAACACCATGGCTATGAAATGCCCTTTGTTTATGGGACAGGGTTGTATTATTTTCTACTTCGTTTCTTCTGGTCTTCTGTGGTCTTTCTCTTGATGTGTCATTGTGCTTTTTATTTGCTATTTAACATGTCTTATGTAGAGAAAAATTAAAATATATAATTATTAGCATGAATTTTACTATTCATCTTTATAGTGTGCATAGCTAGTTTTAAATGCAAATATGAGAGTACTTAATTGGTGTGAGGAATTACTGAACTTATACAATTTGTATTTTGTAAGTTTGCTCATGCCTACATATTTCGTTCTTACCAGAAAGGTAGAAAGTGTACAAAATCAACTCAACTGTTTTTATTTCACTTCTTGATACATGCATATTCTATCAACACTCTCTACTTTTAGCTTACTAATGAGTAAGGAAGGCCTGAAAGGAAAAGGACTATGGGTTGCAACCTATCACTCTGTCAAGACACTTAACTTGTTGACACGTGGGTGGCTCAGTTGGTTTAGTGTCTGCCTTTGGTTTAGGTCATTATCTAAGCCCGGAGTTGGGCTTCCTGCTCAGGGGGAGTTCTCTCTCCCTCTGCCCCTCCCCACCACTCATATTCTCTCTCTCTCCTCTCTTTCTTTCTCTGTCAAATAAATAAATAAATAAAATCTTAAAAAAAAAAAAAAGACACTTACCTTGTACTTGCTTTGTGTCTCACTGAACTCCTCTCCATTACATGTCCCCTGAAATTCTGTGCTCATGGGCATTTCAATGCTATATATAGACAGGGCAGCAAGGAATTGCATGTATGTTACATGTATATCTACCTCTGCTCAGGCACCCGCTGCATTGTCCCTTTGAACTTCACTTACAAAAGAATAAATTCTAAGATAATATGAAAAATTTCAAGATGGAGATGACAGAGCATTAGCCTAGTGTAGGGCTCTGCATGACTACACAGGTCATAAACCCATTAAGCTGGTCCTGAATGGCTATTTCAGTGGATATCAGATACCATGTTGTGGAAACCAGGATGGATATTTTCTTTTTTTTTTTTTTAAGATTTTATTTATTTATTTGAGAGAGAGAGAGCACATGAGAGGGGGGAGGGCCAGAGGGAGAAGCAGACTCCCCGCCGAGCAGGGAGCCCAATGTGGGACTCGATCCCGGGACTCCAGGATCATGACCTGAGCCGAAGGCAGTCGCTTAACCAACTGAGCCACCCAGGCGCCCAAGGATGGATATTTTCAAAGATTCAGAAAATGCTTTCATTTTCTTAGAAAGTGGATCTGAGAGAAATGGTTACAATTCAATTGATAAATTTGGTTGAACTAAAAGGCAATGTCCTAGAATCTTACTCTAGCAAAAGAATATTGACTGGCTCTCCAACACTTGGGCCAAGAAGTGGGGCTGTAGGGAGAGCCTCCTCAACTTGGCTACATTTTTTGGAATGAGGGGAAGAAAAATATAGAGAACTGTGACAAAGACTAATTTCTCCCCAATATTTATTTGCCCTCCTTCCCTTGTAGAAATATAATGCTGATTTTTAGTTGGGGAAATGGCCACCCGGAATAAAGACTACATATTCTATCCCTTCCTGCTCTTGGGTATAGTCATGTGATATATGTTAAATAATACAGTTAATATTAGTTTCAGGTGTAGAATTTGTCGATTCATCACTTAATACAACACCCAGGACTCATCACAAGTGCCCTCCTTAATACCCATCACCTATTTAACCCATACCTCCACCCATCTCCACTCCAGTAGCCATCAGTTTCAGACATATATTCTAATCAATATCAGAAAAATACTCAAAAGCTCTCATTTTTCAAAATCTTTTAGAGTAGCAAAAGTTCATTTATTTATTCATTCAACAAATTTGAAACTATTCTGTGCCAGGCAATGTTCTGCACACTGAGGATACAATTGTGAACAAGACACACAAAGTCTGCTTTCATAAGTTTACATTCCAGCGGGGAAGGCATTCAATCTACAAATAAACATGAAATATTGCAGGAGGTGGTAGTGCAATCACCAAGTAGGAAAATAGAGTTAAGGAGTAACAGAATGCTTTTCTAACAAAGTTATATTTGAGCACAGACCTGAAAGAAGTAGTAAAATTGAAAACACTTGGTTATCTGGAGAAGGAACATTCCAGAAAGAAATACCAACAAATATTAAGTGGGAAGCAGGAGCAAGATTGACATGTTTGAAGAATAGTGAGGTCATTATGGTTGGGGCTGAGGGAGCAAGGGGTGAAGGAGATCTGAAGGCTTATTTGGTAAGGACCTAGGATTTTCCTAGGAGTGAATGATCAGAGACATTTGAGCAGAGGAATGAAGTGATTGGGGGATAAATTTTAAAGGCACTTCTGTGGGGGCGCCTGGGTGGCTCAGATGGTTAAGCGTCTGCTTTCAACTCAGGTCATGATCCCAGGGTCCTGGGATCGAGCCCCACATCGGGCTCCTGGCTCAGCCGGGAGTCTGCCTCTCCCTCTCCCTCTGCCTCTCCCACTGCTCATGCTCTCTCTCTCTCTCTGTATCTCTGTGTCTCAAATGAATAAATAAAATCTTTAAAAAAAAAAAATAAAGGCACTTCTGTGGAAAATGCCGCCTTGGGGGCAAGTGTCAGAGCAGAAAGATCAGGTGGAAGTTGATGGTGGCATGGATCAGGGTGCTAGCTGTAGAGAAGAGAAGTGGTCAAATTCTAGATAAATTTTTAGTGTGAAGCAGATGTGATTTGCTGATGAATTGAATGGGAAAGGTGAGAGAATAAGGACTCTGGGATGACTCTTAAGATTAGCCCTGATATGCCCTGTCTTAATAAAATCCTGCTATAGGGCGTCTGGGTGGCTCAGTCATTAAGTATCTGCCTTTGGCTCAGGTCCTGGGATCAAGCCATGCATTGGGCTCCCTGCTCTGCGGGGAGCCTGCTTCTCCCTCTCCCACTCCCCCTGCTTGTGTTCCCTCTCTCACTGTGTCTCTCTCTGTCAAATAAATAAAATCTTAAATAAAATAAAATCCTATAAATTCCAGTGTGGGACAGAGGTTTGGGGAAAATAATTGCTTTGTGGCACTCCTAAAGACTTTTCATCATAGTAGTAACTACATTCACTGTGACCTTGCATATGCTAAATATGCATATGGTACTTCATTTAATTTTCACAATTCTATGGAATAGCTATTACCGTACTCATTTTACAGATAAGGACATGGTTTTACGCATGTCAGATAACTTGTCCAAGGTCACACAACTAGCGAATGGCAAATCCAATATTCAAACACATCTCTGCCTGGGAGACTTGATGTTTCTACTCTTCTATCCCTTTAGACTATGACTGGCAAACTAAGCCCCACGGGCCAAATCTGGCCCTTCATCTGTTTTTTACAGCTTATAAGCTAAGAATTTTTTTTGAAAAAACAATCAATAGAAAAATATTTCTTGACAGTTGAAAATTATATGGAATTCAAGTTTCAGTGTCTATAAATAAAGTTTCTTTGGAACAGTAACGCTTGTTCCATTACATAGTGCCTATGGCTATTTTCATGCTACAGCGGCAGAGTTGACTAGTTGCAACAGAGACCATTTGGGCCACAAAGCCAAACACATTTGGAGTCTGGTCCTTTGCAGAAGAAGTTTGCCAACCTCAGGTTTAGAGAATGAACTCTATTCTAACATTTATGAAATGCTGCACTTGTGAAACATGTCTATTTGTAGTTAATTTCTCTAATGTCAGAGAAGTTACGGTTCTGTGGAAGAGAGTTTGTTCAGCCAGTTAAAGATTAATTACTCATGTAGTTTTGTTCTACAGTGAAAGTGTGATACACAATGGAAGAGAACCCAGAGTCAGAAGAATAACAATAACCTTTGACAGCTCAATCTCTCTCTTCTCCCTTCCTATCTCTCTCTCTCACTTCTTCCTTCCAGCCCCTCCCTCTCCCTCTCTCCCTTCCTCACTCCTTCTCTAACTCTCTTTCTCAAATAGGAATTAAATACACTCAAATAAGCTGTGTATTTCAGGAAATTGAGAGTTCTTATTACTTTGAAGTTATTAAAGGATTTGCTTTTGGGAGTTCTTTTTTAAAATTTTAGTTCCCAAATTTCTAGCTTTGAAACTGTATCATATATATAGACCAAATCAAGTTTATTTCTACTGAATGCCAATGGTGAATAATCATAACATTGATCAAGGGACAGCATTTCATAAATGAACAAGTCATTTTATTTCAATCAGAGAAGAATTATATAAGGTCTACAAACATGGTTTGCCCAGTAGAAAGCTTTGTAATGATCTAGTGTGGATGGAAATAAGAATATGGAAAACAAGATAAGAGCTACAATGAAAGGAGAATGTTCAATCTTTGTGCCAGGTACAGAGAGGCTCTCTTGGCCATAGTTTTTATCTGGGAATCTAGAAGCAACTGATATTGTGAAGCTCAGTGTGTTTGCATATCGCTATCATTGCTGCTGGATTTCTTTTCCAATAAAAATCTATCTTATCTGAATTGAGCTGAAACACCTTGTTTTTATCCATCCCATATTTGGCTCAGAAAGAGTTGAGAAATTCCATTCTTGGAGTAGACTGGAAAAGAGAGCCACCTAAATTACATTTGTATGTGAATGGTAATGCTACCCAGACTCCTCAAAGAGCAAGGACTAATTCTCTCCTTTTTTATTATGCCCAATTGCCTCTTGTCATGTCCAACTATTGTATCTTATATAGAAACTTTTCCATACTGTAGATATTCTGTATATCTACTACTTCTGGTCACATATTTTCCTTGGGACCAAACTTTTGTATAACAATAGAACCAGTCATGGGGGGGTGGGGTGGGGGTTGCATATTGTATGATTACATTTACATAGCATTCTCCTTTTTTTAAAAGATTTTATTTATTTATTTGAGAGAGAGACAGCATGAGCGGGGGATGGGGCAGAGGGAGAAGAGATTCCCCTCTGAGCAGGGAGCCCAACACAGGGTTCAGTCCCAGAACCCCAGGATCAGGGCCTGAGCAGAAGGCAGACACTTAACCAACTGAGCCACTCAGGCACCCCCATAGCATTCTCTTTTTTCACAGCTTTATTGATATATAATTCACATATTCACTCATTAAAAGTGTACAATTCAGTGGTTTCCAATATATTCACAGAGTTGAACAACCAGCACCACATTTACTCTGAGAACATTTTCATTATCCCAAAAAAGAAACCCTGCGCCTTTTAGCCATCACCAGCGACTCTCCCTCCACCCGTGCCATCCCACCCAGCCCTCGTCAAGCACTAATTCACTTTCTGTCTCTAGATTTGTCAACTTTGGACACTTCATATAAATGCAATCATCCAGAATGTGGTCCTTTGTGGTTGGCTTCTTTCATTTGCATGTTTGTAAGTTTCATCCATGTTGTGGCATGTGTCAATACTTTACTTCTTTTTATTACTGAATAATATTTCATTGTGGGACATACTCTATGATACTTTTGAAATGACAAAATCATAGGCATGAAGAATAGATTAGTAGTTGCCAAGTGTTAGGAGTGGTGGTTGTGGAGGCAGGGGGTTGATGTGACTGTGGATAAAGTGATAGCGTGAGGGATTCTGGCGTAGAACTGCTAGATATCATACCTATGATGGTGGTCACAAAGATCTACATATATGATAAAGTTGCACAGAACTAAATACACACACACACACACATACATGAACACAAATGAGTACATGTAAATGTTAAAATCTGAGTAAGATCAGTAGATTACAGCAGTATGAACTTCCTGGATAAGATACTGTACTCTGGTTATGCAAGATGCTACCACTGGGAGAAACTGGGTGGAATGTATTGGTATCTTTTTTATTATTCCCTACAACTATATGTGAATATACATTTATCTCAAAATAAATAAAGTAAAATAATATTAGGAACCAGAAAGCCCTTCAGGAATGGCAGAGGAAGGTCCTCTGAAAATTCACTCCTCCATAAAAGCACAAAAATACTAGCAAAAATGGTCAAAATAAACCTTTCCAGAACCCTGGAAATTAACCAAAGGCTTGCAACAATTTGAGGAGTGTTATTCAAAAAGAACATTGAATCATCATAAAAACAGTGAGTTTTGTTTCATTTTAACTTACCCTGTTCCCCTCCTTCTCTCTCCAGCTCCAGGATAGACTTGAAAACACACACTATATCTTCTCTATCCATTCCTCAGTTGATGGACATTTGGGCTGTCTCCATAGTTTGCCTATTGTAGATAATGCTGCTATAAACATGGGGGTGCATATACCCCTTCAAATTTGTATTTTTGAATCCTTTGGGTAAATACTTAGTCATGCAATTGGGGATCATAGCGTAGTTCTATTTGTAACTTTTTGAGGAACCTCCAAACTGTTGTCCAGAGTGGCTGCACCAGTTTGCATTCCGACCAACGGTGCAAGGGGGTTCCTCTTTCTCTGCAGCCTCACCAACATCTGTTGCTTCTTGTGTTGTTTGTTGTTAATTTTAGCCATTCTGACAGGTGTTAAGGTGGTATCTCATTGTGGTTTTGATTTGTATTTCCCTGATGGTGAGTGGTGTTGAACATCTTTTCATGTGTGTGTTAGCCATCTGGATGTCTTCTTTGGAAAAATGTCTGTCCATGTCTTCTGCCCATTTCTTAACTGGATTATTTGGGGTTTTGGTGTTGAATTTGATAAGTTCTTTATAGATTGTGGATACCATCTCTTTATCAGATATGTCATTTGCAAATATTTTCTCCAATTCTATAGTCTGCCTTTTAGTTTTGTTGATTGTTTCCTTCACTATGCAGAAGCTTTTTATTTTGATGAAGTCCCAATAGTTCATTTTTGCTTTTTGTTTCCCTTGCCTCTAGTGATGTGTCTAGTAAGAAGTTGCTGCAGCCAAGGTCAAAGAGGTTTCTGCCTATGTTCTCCTCTAGGATTTTGATGGTTTCCTGTCTCACATTTAGGTCTTTCATCCATTTTGAGTTTATTTTTGTGTATGGTGTAAGAAAGTGGTCCAGTTTAATTCTTCTGCATGTGGCTGTCCAATTTTCCCAACACCATTTGTTGAAGAGATTGTCTTTTTTCCATTGGATATTTTTTCCTGCTTTGTTGAAGGTTAGTTGACCATATCGTTGTGGGTCCATTTCTGCATTCTCTATTCTGTTCCATTAATCTAGGTGTCTGTTTTTGTGCCAGTACCATACTGTCTTGATCACTACAGCTTTGTAATATAGCTTGAAATGCAGAATTGTGGTGCCTCCAGTTTTGTTTTTCTTTTCCAGAACTGCTTTGGCTATTCAGGGTCTCTTGGGGTTCCCTACAAGTTGTAGGACTGTTTGTTCTAGCTCTGCAAAGAATGCTGGTGGTATTTTGATAGGGATTGCATTAAATGTGTAGATTGCTTTGGGTAGTACAGACATTTTAATAATGTTTGTTCTTTCAATCCATGAGCATGGAATGCTTTCTATTTTTGTGTCATCTTCAACTTCTTTCATAAATGTTCTATAGTTTTCAGAGTACAGACCTTTTACTTTTTTAGTTAGATTTATTCCTAAGTATTTTATTGGTTTTGGTGCAATTGCAAATGGGATCGATTCCTTGATTTCTTTTTCTGCTGCTATGTTATTGGTGTATAGAAATGTAGGCAATGGTTTCTCAAATATGACACTGGAAGCACAGCAACAAAAGAAAAAAATAGCTAAATTGTACTTCATCATAACTAAAAATTTAAGTGGTTCAAAGGGCATCCTCAAGAAAGTGAAAAGACAATCCACAGAATGAAGAAAATATTTGTAAATCATATATCAGATAAGGGAACTTATATAAAGGATCTCGAATTATTAAAGAACTTTTATAACTCAGTAACTAAATGACAATTATTAACTCTATTACACATGGGCAAAGGATTTGAATAGACATTTCTTCAAAGATATGCAAATAGCCAATAAGCACATGAAAAGGTGCTCAACATCATTAATCACTGGGGAGGTGCAATGAGAACCACAAAGAGGTATCACTTTAAACTCACTAGGATACCTATAATTTATTTTTTTAAGATTTACTTATTTGTTTATTTGACAGAGAGAGAGAGAGCACAAGCAGGGGGAGCAGCAGAGGGAGAGGGAGAAGCAGGCTCCCCGCTGAGCAGGGAGCCTGTTGTGGGGCTCTATCCCAGGACCCTGGGATCATGACCTGAGCCAAGGGCAGACGCTTAACCAACTGACCCACCCAGGCATCCCTAGGATAGCTATAATTTAAAGAACAGAAAATAATAAGTGTTGATGAGGGTACAGAGAAACTGGAACTCTCATATGTTGCTGGTGGGAAGGTAAAGTGATATAAACCACTTTGGAAAACAGTTTGGCAGTTCTTCAAAAACTTAAATATAGAATTATTAAATGCCCCAGAAATTTCACTGCTAGTTATATTTTGGTTTTAGAATGTGCCACGAATCACATTTTGACCAGCCAGATGTTGGGAATATAACGGAGTTTGCTGGTGATATACCATGAGGTCCAGGGGTCATGGTGGAAGAGTTTGGGCAGACAGAAAGGGGTGGGAAGATAGCTCAATTAGTAGAAGCACAATTAATTAAATAAAGTTACTGTTCTGACGTTTTATAGCTTTTAGGGGACAAAATTTAAATGTTCAACTTCTCAGGAAAATATATGAAGAAATAGTAGTTGGCATTGGGGAAGAGGAAGGGGCGGCTATTTCATGGGACTAGCACATCCCTGGTTGACCATATACTCAAGTCTATTAGGAGAATAAAAAGCTGGGATGTGTTCAGGGGTGCCCTTCTATCCTCCTCTTCATATTTCCAAGAAGGGAGAAAATGTCCACTCAGCAGGAAAGAAAAAGATAGGAGGAAGTTTTCAGGTTTTTTCTGTCTCCTCATTCACTTAGCCCCCAAAATGAGGGTCAGTTTATATTTAAAGGGACAGAGTGCGTGTAGTCCAGCTTTTTCTGGGCTCCCGTTTTGGATGCAGCCTGATATTGGGAGACTTGCTCCCTGTTCTCCTTTCTCCAAACTTCCTAGAGCTGGCATAATCTGGTGGAGATGGGGACCTCTTAAGGTATCCTGATAGTGGCCATAGCTCAGATTACAATCTTTAAACTTACTAAGAATAAAGCTGATGTTTATATTTCAGTCTGATTTGAGCATCTATTCCTCATTGGTTTTAAACTAAATGGGGGAATAAAGGTTTATTATTTGATGACCCCTAAGATTCCCCAAAACTCTAACACTGGAAAGCCAAATAGGTCAGAAGGGCAGGGAACACTTGGGTGAGTCTCTTCTCCTGTAGCTGCCAGTGGTGAGGTAAGCAGAGGGCACAATCAAGGACTGTTCTCAGTGCTCTGTTAGGTTCCAGGAACACAAGATGCCCTGAGGATCCTTTGCTTTCCATGCCAGTCGCATATCCCCGAGCAGGAAGCTGGAGACTGCCACGTATCTCAGAAGAGGGTAGAGTGGTGGCACGTGATTTAATTATAAACATCAGATTCAGTTAACTGCCCTTCCATTTATTCAACACATATTCAACACACTGTATACTCATTGCACTGTGCAAGGTATTGGAGATATGAAGATGAACGTGACAGACATAGAATGTTGACCCTTACAGACCTTTCATCTAGAATGGAAAGCTCTCTTGCTCCCTGAGGACAGCATTTCACCACTAGAGTGGAGACTGGTTTTCCCTCAAGCCTCATGTACCTGGGACCTGAAGGAGGAGAGAGTCCTTCGTGCTCCCCAAATGCCATTTCCAGGCCTTCTCTCTCCCACCCTCTTTCAAAGTTCTTATCAAACTTTCCACCTGATATCCCAGGGTCTCTGTCGCTGACATCTTGCTGTTCTGATCATCCCACTTCAGGCCCTGATGACTTTAACACCTGGCTCACTGTCTTCTCTTCCACCTCTACTCCTGTCTTCATTTTTTTGATGACTTCAACAGTCTCGTGGATAATCAGTCTGGGACAGGGTGTATCTCTAATTTCCCATGTGCCTTCTGTGAATTTCTCCTGTCTTGTATCCTCTCTAGAAAACTGAAAGCTGTTTTTTTTTTTCCCCCTGGCACATGGTGAAGAAGAGACAAAGACTTGGAGAAGCTCAGCTGCAATATTGGACAGAAGGATACAGACATGGGCTTGCTGAATAAGTTGGGGCTCCAATAAAAAGAAAGAACAGGTAAAGGGCTGGCTCACAAGAAGAGGGAAGCCTAGAGAGAGCAGAGTTCTTGAAACAGGAAGGGCAAGAAAGACCCTTAGTTGAGAGAACCAGGAAGTGGAGTGGACAGGACTCCTGAGCTATCCTCAAGTGGGAAGGAAGCTCCCACCCACTGGGGACATCCTGCTGTTCCCAGGGTTGAATGGTGCCCTTGATCCGAAGGTGGGGCACACCAGGTCATCTTGTGTGGAAATAGAGACACAAAGGGAAAAATCACACTTCCTGACCAAGGTGGGACTGAAGAGAATGAGATTAGAGTTTCCTAAACTCTGTGCAGAAGTCACACACCCTTATTGCCATATGTAGGCATACCCAGAGCACCACAATAAAGCGAATATGGCTGTAAAGTGAGTCCGGTGAATTTGTTGGTTTCCCAGAGCATATAAAAGTTAATGTATACACTATACTGTAGTCTATTAAGTGTACAATAGCTTTATGTCTGAAAAAAATGTTCATACCTTAATTTAAAAGTAATTTATTTTTGAAAAATACTAGCTTTCAGCAAGTTGTAATTAATGATCAGAGATCACCATAACAGATATAAGAATAATGAGAAAGTTGGAAATCGTGTGAGAATTATCAAAATGTGCCATAGAGACAAGAAGTGAGCAAATGCTGTTGGAAAAATGGTGCCAATAGACTTGCTTGATGAAAAGTTGCCACAAACCTTCAATTTGGAAAAAAAATGCAATTTCTGCAAAGCACTGTAAAGTGATGATTTGCAATAAAATGAGGTATGCCTGTATTAGTACCTTGACCTCTCATTCCTTGCTTCTCATCTCCAATGGTCATTTCCTCAACCCATTTCAGACACCCACTATCACGATGATGACCTTGTCATCAGCATTGACCAAACCTGGTCTGAACCCTAACATTCTCTCACTACCGGTCACCAACACACACCTTGCAAAGCACATTAACTTCATCCTCCCTCTCCCTTTGTTGTGCTCAGGCAGAGCCCCAGTCTGCTCGGGGCCTGTTCCTGAGCAGGTGAGTAGTGCGAGAGAAAAATGCACTGCGCTACTGAACAGTCTCAGATTTACTGAACAGTAAATCTATGACCATAAATCTTAAAAGGGTACTCAGTACTGCCCAGAGTCCTGTTTTACATTCCCGGCATATTTCCTTTCTCAACTCCAAAATGGCTATTTTATACCTTCTTTCCCATCAAATTCTCTGTGCACACCGCATCACCCCTCACCTTACTTCCTCAGACTAGAGCTTTCTCATCCTTCCTTTACCAACGTTACCTTACCTGCACACACCTCACCCCACCACTCTCCCTGGCCAACTCCTCCACATGGGCTCTGGATCCATCCCCTTTCTTGTTCTCAGGGACTATGCTCCTACAGTTCCCCAAACTCTTCGAGACTTTTCCTGCCAGCATCCAAACAGGCTGTAATCTGTCCCATGAAAGAAACAAAAACAAAACATCTCATTTGACCCCGTAATACCTTTCAAATTCCCCTCTCATTACTCTTCCCCAAAGCAAAACATTTTGAAAGCAGTGATTATAATTAGTTTCCACTTCTTCATTTCATAATCTCTCTTCAACTCACTCCATCCAGTTTCCATCCACAACAGTCCATCAAGACTGCTCTTGTCAAGGTCTCTGAAGACCTTCATGTTGCCAGCTGTGGGACCGAGTCTCTGCTCTTTTCTTACTGGCTTGCCCAGCATTGGACACAGCCAACCACTCCTGCTTTCCTTCTTTTCTTGGCTTCCTGGGCTCATACCCTTTTAGGTTCCCTCATACTTCACTCGCTGTAGCTTCTCAGTTTTTCTTAGCTTCTCTTTCCTTCCCTTATTTTTTTTTGACAGTTGCATTATTTATTTATTTTTCTTTCTTTTTTTAACTTATTACTTCAATTAGTTAACATATAGTGTATCTTAGTTTCAGATGTAGAGTTCACTTATTCATCCATTGCATATAACACCCAGGGTTCATTACCTCACGTGCCATCCTTAATGCCCATCACCCAGTTACCCCATCCCCCCCACCTCCCCTCCAGCAACCCTCAGTTTCTTTAATACAGTTAGGAGTCTCTTATGGTTTGTCTCCCCCTGTGATTTTGTCTTATTTTATTTTTCCCTCCCTTTCCCTATGATCCTCTGTTTTGTTTCTTAAATTTCACATATAAGTGAAACCATATGGTAATTATCTTTCTCTAATTGACTTATTTCGCTTGGCATAATACCCTCTAGTTCCATCCACGTCATTGTAAATCGTAAGATTGCATCCTTTCTGATGGCTGAGTAATATTCCATTGTATATATGTGTGTATAGTGTATATGTATATTCCACTGTATATATGTATATATAGCACATCTTCTTTATCCATTCATCTGTTGATGGACATCTTGGCTCTTTCCATAGTTTGGCTATTGTGGACATTGCTGCTCTAAACATTGGGGTGCAGGTGCCCTTCAAATCACAACATCTGTATCCTTTGGGTAAATACCTAGTAGGCCAATTGCTTCGTCATAGGGTATCTCTATTTTTAACTTCTTGAGGAACCTCCATACGGTTTTCCAGACTGGCTGTACCAGCTTGCATTCCCACCAACAGTGTAAGAGGGTCCCCCTTTCTCTGCATCCTCACCCACATTTGTTGTTTCCTGACTTGTTAATTTTAGCCATTCTGACCAGTGTGAGGTGGTATTTCCTTGTGGTTTTGATTTGTATTTCCCTGATGCCAAGTGATATTGAGCATTTTTTCATGTGTCTGTTAGCCATTTGTATGTCTTCTTTGGAGAAATGTCTGTTCAAGTCTTCTGCCCATTTCTTTTTTGTTTTGTTTTGTTTTTTAAGATTTTATTTATTTATTTGACAGAGAGAGAGACAGCAAGAGAGGGAACACAAGCAGGGGGAGTGGGAGAGGAAGAAGCAGGCTTCCCACTGAGCAGGGAGCCCAATGTGGGGCTCGATCCCAGAACCCTGGGATCATGACCCGAGCCGAAGGCAGACACTTAACAACTGAGCCACCCAGGCGCCCCTGATAAGTTCTTTATAGACTTTGGATACCAGCCCTTTATCTGATAAGACATTTGCAAGTATCTTCTCCCATTCTGTCGGTTGCCTTTTGAGGTTGTCTACTGTTTCCTTTGCTGTGCAAAAGCTTTTATCTTGATGAAGTCCCAATAGTTCATTTTTGCTTTTGTTTCCCTTGCCTTTGGAGATGTGTCTAGGAAGAAGTTGCTGTAGCTGAGGTCGAAGATGTTGCTGCCTGTGCTCTCCTCTAGGATTTTGGTGGATTCCTGTCTCACATTTAGGTCTTTCATCCATTTTGAGTTTATCTACCATATGATCCTTCCCTTCCTTTAAACAAGCAGTCCCATTAAAAAGGCATAGTCTATGAAGACAATGGTGGAGCCTCTATTTTCATTTATTTTTTTCTTTAAAAAATGAGGAAGAAATTAAATTTTACTAACATATGATATACATTTCTATACTCATGCCCTCAGTTGGTTGGTATATTAGACAATTAAAAGTCACATATGCCACATAGGACATGCTGAGCAATCAGTGGACATCTGACAGAGAGGTTACTACATGCTGTAATTTATTTGTGACCAGTTATATCGTTGTATAGATTATCTTCTTAAAACTTTTTTATTGTGGTAAAAAATACATAACATGAAATTTACCATTTTCAAATGCACTGTTCAGTGACATTAAGTACATTAAGTACAGTGACATTAAGTACATTCACATTGCCATTACCACCACCTATCTCCAGAACTTTTTATCTTCCCCAACTATATCCATGAATCAATAACTCACCATGTCCCTGTCTCCCCAGCCTTTGGCAACTACCGTGCTACTTTCTATGCCTATGAATTTGCCTATTCTAGGTCCTTCATTTAAGTAGAATCATATATTATTGGTACTTTTGTGACTGACTTTTTCACTTAGCAGAATGTCTTCATAATAGATAGGCATGATCCATATAATCCAATGGATAAAGTTTATCCATATTTATCCATATTGTGGTATGTATCAGAATTTTGTTCCTTTTAAAGGCTGAATAATATTCCACTGTATGTATATAGCACATTTTGTTTATCCACTCATCTGTCCATAAACATTTGGGTTTTTTCCACCTTTTGGTGATTGTGTGAACAATGTTTCAATGAACATTGGTGCACAAATATCTGTTTGAATCCCTGCTTTCAGTTCTTATGGTTGGGTATATACCCAGCAGTGGAATTGCTGGATCATATGGGAATTCCATCTTCAATTTTTTGAAGAAGCATGATGCTGGTTTCCACAGCAGCTGCACCATTTTACAGTCCCACCAACAATGCACAAGGGTTCCAGTGCCTTCACATCCTCAGAAACACGTTATTTTCTGTTTTGTTTTCTTTGATAATAGCCATCCCAATGGGTCATGAATGAGTTCTCATTGTCCTTTTGATTTCCTTAATTATTAGTGATGTTGAACATCTTTTCATATGCTTTCTAGCCATTTGTATGTGTATATTTTCTTTGGAGAAATGTCCAGGGTGCCTGGGTGGCTCAGTTGGTTAAGCGACTGCCTTCGGCTCAGGTCATGATCCCAGGGTCCTGGGATCGAGTCCCACATCAGGCTCCTTGCTCTGCAGCCTGCTTCTCCCTCTCCCACTCCCCCTGCTTGTGTTCCCTCTCTCGCTGTGTCTCTCTCTGTCAAATAAATAAATAAAATCTTAAAAAAAAAAAAAGAAATGTCCATTCAAATATTTTGCTGATTTGGGGGAAGTTGTTTTGGTGGTGGTGGTGGTGTTGAGCTATCGGAGTCCTTTATATATTCTGGATATTAATCCCTTATCAGATATATAATTTGCCAATATTTTCTCCCAATATATGGGTTGCCTTTTCACTCTGTTGATAGCATCCTTTGGTGCACAAAAGTTTTTGAAATTTTGGTGAAGTCCAATTTATCTAACTTTTCCTTCTTTACCTGTACTTTTGGTATCAGATCCAATAAATCATTGCCAAATTCAATGTCAAAAAGATTTCTCCCTATATTTTCTACTAGGAGTTTTATGGTTTCAGGTCTTTAGATCTTTAATCCATTTTGAATTATTGTCATATATGATGTAAGGTAAGGGTCCAACTTCATTCTTTTGCCTGTGGACATTCAGTTTTCACAGCACTATTTTTTGAAAAGACGGTTCATTCTCCATTAAATGGTTTTTACCACTCTAGTCAAAACTTATTTGACTATATTTGTGAAAGTTCATTTCTGGGCTCTCTATTCCATTCTGTTGGCCTGTATATTTGTCTTTATGCCACTACCACATTGTTTTAACTGCTGTAGATTTGTAGTAAGTTTTGAAATCAAGAAGTATGAGACCTCCAGCTTTGTTCTTTTTTAGGACTATTTTGTCTATTTGGAGTCCCTTGAGATTCCATATTAATTTTAGGATGGATTTTTAAAAAAAATTTTTTCAAATAAATAAAAAAAAACAAAAAAAAATACAAAACCTTGGTATGTTGATAGGGATTGCATTGAATCTGTAGACCACCTGGGTAGTATTGACATCTTCACAATATTAAGTTTTCCGATTCATGAAACCAGGCTTTCCATTTATTAATGTCCTATTTAACTTCTTTTAGCAAAGTTTTGTAGTTTCAATGAACAAATCTTTCGCCTGCTTAGTTAAACTTATTCCTAAATATTTTATTTTTTGATGCTGTTGAAAATGAAATTGTTTTTGGAGCACCTGGGTGGCTCAGTCGGTTAAACATCTGCCTTCAGCTCAGGTCATGATCCCAGGGTTCTGGGACCTAGTCCTGCTTTGGGCTCCCTGCTCAGCGGAGAGTCCGCTTCTCCTCCTGCCCTCCCCCCCCCCCCCCGCTCGTGATCTCTCTCTCTCTCTTTCTCTCTCTCACTCTCTCTCTCTCAGATAAATAAATAAAATCTTAAAGAAATTGTTTTCGAAATTTCTTCTTCAGGTTGTTCATTGTTACTGTAGAGAAACACAACTGATTTTTGTGGGATAATTTTATATCCTGCAACTTAGCTGAATTCATTTATTAGTTTAACTGATTTTGGTTTGTTTGTTAGTGAAATCTTGGGCTTGCAGTTATCTTTGATTCTTCCTTTTCTCTCTTGCTCTCTCATTGTCTGCATGCAAATAGCCAGCAACTCATTTCAGTTTGTTTTGATTTCACAGTGTTTCTGCTATTTCACACTTTCATTAGTCTCACTGTAATCCAGTGTGATTGAATGAGTATTTGCATCCACACTGTCTGGGGCAATGCATGAAGCACTTGTTATCTAAAACAGTTCTTTTATTCTCGCTATCCCACTCAAACCTCTAGGGGTTCCATATAACAGCAGAGGTCCCAGGCTTCTCTCTCATCTTCTCAGAGGTGGTACTGGTAGTTAAAAGGGTCAAGAGCACCTGAGATGGAAGCGGATATACTGCTTACTAGCTGTGTAACCATAAGCATATGTAGACCCCTTCAGTCTCACTTTTTCAGCTGGGAACTGGTGATGATAATAATATCTATGCCATAAAGTGGTGGGAGGTGTCTTAACCCATTTGGGCTGCTATAACAAAATACCACAGACTGGGTGTCTTACAAACAAGAGAAAGTTATGGCTCACAGATCTGGAGTCTGGGAAGTCCAAGATCAAGGTCCTGGCATGGTCACATTTTGGTGAGGACACTCTTCCTGGTCCATAGTCGGCACCTTCTCACTGGTTCTTCACATGATGGAAGGGGCCAGCAATCATTTTTATAAGAGCACTAACCCATCCATGAGGACTTTGCCCTCATGACTTAATCACCTCCCAACAGCCTCATCTTTTTTTTCTCTATTTTTTTATTATGTTATGTTAATCACCATACATTACATCATTAGTTTTTGATGTAGTGTTCCATGATTCACTGTTTGCGTATAACACCCAGTGCTCCATGCAGAACGTGCCCTCTTTAATACCCATCACCAGGCTAACCCATCCTCCCACCCCCCTCCCCTCTAGAACCCTCAGTTTGTTTCTCAGAGTCCATCGTCTCTCATGGTTCATCTCCCCCTCCGATTTCTCCCCCTTCATTCTTCCCCTCCTGCTATCTTCTTCTTCTTCCTTTTTTTTTAACATATAATGTATTATTTGCTTCAGAGGTACAGATCTGTGATTCAACAGTCTTGCACAATTCACAGCACTCACCATAGCACATACCCTCCCCAGTGTCTGTCACCCAGCCACCCCATCCCTCCCACCCCCCACCACTCCAGCAACCCTCAGTTTGTTTCCTGAGATTAAGAATTCCTCATATCAGTGAGGTCATATATACATGTCTTTCTCTGATTGACTTATTTCGCTCAGCATAATACCCTCCAGTTCCATCCATGTCATTGCAAATGGCAAGATTTTATTCTTTTTGATGGCTGCATAATATTCCATTGTGTATATATACCACATCTTCTTTATCCATTCATCTGTCGATGGACATCTTGGCTCTTTCCACAGTTTGACTATTGTGGACATTGCTGCTATAAACATTGGGGTGCACGTACCCCTTCGGATCCCTACATTTGTATCTTTGGGGTAAATACCCAGTAGTGCAATTGCTGGATCGTATGGTAGCTCTATTTTCAACTTTTTGAAGAACCTCCATACTGTTTTCCAGAGTGGAACAGCCTCATCTTTTAACACTGTGACATGGGCATTATGGTTCCAGCATGTGAATTTGGCGCAGACACAAACATTCAGATCATAGTGGGAGGCTTAAACAGGACAGTGAGTATAAAGCACTTAGTGAAACTTTCTCTTTCTCTTCCTCTCGCCCTTTGAGGCCAAAGACACAGATGGAACTGATGTCCCGACTCCTCTTGTCTATATTACTCCTTTGGCACTTACCATCTACTGCTTTATGCTGTTTGTCATCTTTTTATGTGTATCCATATTATCTTCCTTATCAAATTATAAATTCTCCAAGGGCTGAGAGCTTGTCTTTTTCTTATTTTTCCTTCTCTCATGATTGTGGCAAGTCATAATACGATGCCTTCTATATAGTAAATGCTTAGGCGATATTTACCTTTTAATTGTTGACATAATGAAATTCTTCATTGCCTCATTTCCAGTATCTTGAGAACTGATGTTTCATTTATTTTATGTGTTTTTTTCAGCTCTTTTCCCACTTTGATTTTAAAACAGCTGACATTTTAAAATAGCCAACAAGAAAGTAATGAAGACATCACTACTTCCTAGAAGATCATCTGAGTGTATTTCAACCAATGTCTCTATAAAGAGTAGAAAAATAAATAACCGGCCAGGGTTGCCAGATAAGATACCCAATTAAATTTGAATGCCAGATAAACAATAGGTAATTTTTTAGTTTAAGTATGTCCCATGCAATATTTGTTGTTTATGTAACACTCAAATTTAATTAGGTATCTTGTATTTTTATTTGATAAATCTGGCAACGCTACTGTGAAGACTTTAATTTTTTTTAATTGTGAACAAGCATTATTCTCTCTGGAAACGAGAATATTCCCATGTGCTTAAAACTGTGTTTTTGTGTCAAAGGTGTACAGCTTGAGACCTTATGAAACAAGCCTTAACTATCACTGTGATCCTACATGGAAAAGATAGGTAATGAAAAACTAATGAAGGGTAACATTAACTAAAATATCAACACCCATTGCTTTGAATATAAATGAAAGCAGTGATGTTTCTGTGAAATACAGTCCTGTACTAAATGAAAGCATTGGTTGGGCTTCAAAGTCTTTTATAGTAAGTGTATAAAATTACTGTAGTATTTGCATATTTCAGTCTTCCTGGAAATACTGTTGCTCTGTATGTTGAAAACGTGGCTTAGAACTTACAGGAAAAAGCTTGAAAAAATTTGAATTATCTGTGGCATGTCCTACTGCAACTGAGGAGAACATAAGTAAAACCGTACCTCTCAGCTGCATTTGAATTATTCAAGAGGTAAATGAGGATTTTTATGTAACCAAAGAACTTTTGGACATAGTCATCATTTTGGCACCACATTACAATCTGATTTGTTTTTAAAAATCATGTATAGTTTAGGGGCACCTGGGTGGCTCAGTAGGTTAAGCATCTGACTCTTGGTTTCGTTTCGGCTCAGGTCATGATCTTAGGGTTGAGAGAGAACCCCGCATCGATCTTCGTGGTCAGTGTGGAGTCTGATTCTCTCTCCTTCTCCCTCTGCCCTTCCTGCTTGTGCTCTCTCTCTTTCAAATCAATAAATGAATCTTAAAAAAAAAAATAAACGTCACAGATAGTTTACTATATAGTAATCAAAATGAATAAGTGTAACTACAAATGGTATGCCTGAGGAGTCACTTACCTCAGACTTGTTACACAAGCAAATAATGCAACCAATGATTTGTATTGATACAGCATGTAGGTCAATTCATCACATCCTCCACCATGAACCACTTGGTTCTACATGATGAAACATGAAGCATGTAATAGAAGTGGCAGCTTACCCTGAGAGCTGGATACTCTTCTATGGTTCGAACGTGGACAATTTTCCAGTTTACTTAATTGTTTTGTCTTATGAATCTGATCCATAATATCATTAGAAAAGGAAAGGTGTTTTTCTTTTAAAATTCAACAATATTTATTGAAAGCCTAATATGGGCTATGCACTTTTTGGAGAAATGAACAAGAGAGACAAAGTTCTGCTCTCATGGAGCCTGCATTTTAGTGAGTAGAGTCATATAATAAACAAATAATGAATAAACAAGGAAACAACTAAGAGTGGTAAGTGCTAGGCAGAAAATTAAATAGGGTGGTGATTTGAAAGAGAGCAACTGGGTCACCTTTTAGGTCAACTGGATGCCTTTTTAGGTTAGGAGATTGAAATAAGCCTATCAAAGGTGGTCAAATTTCAGTGCAGAACTGAATGGAGGGAAGAAACCAGCCATATGAAGATCTGGAAGAAGAGCAAGGGGAGTGTGAAGGCCCTATGATGGGATGAGCTTGGTGTGCTCTGAAGGAAGACCCGTGTGGTGAGAGGGAGGATGATGGTATGAGGTGAGGCTGCACACGGGCCAGACTATGAAGGACTTTAAAAACCAGAAATGTGTTCTAAGTATCATGGGAAATCATGAGACTTTTCTTTTTTTTTCTATAGACTTCTTTTTTAATTATTATTATGTTATGTTAATCATCATACATTATATCATTAGTTTTTGATGTAGTGTTCCATGATTCATTGTTTGCGTATAACACCCAGTGCTCCATGCAGAACGTGCCCTCTTTAATACCCATCACCAGGCTAACCCATCCTCCCACCCCCCTCCCCTCTAGAACCCTCAGTTTGTTTTTCAGAGTCCATCGTCTCTCATGGTTCGTCTCCCCCTCCAATTTCCCCCCCTTCATTCTTCCCCTCCTGCCATGAGACTTTTCAATCAAAAATGAATAAATAGGACTCGGCTGGACTCCATCCTGCAGCCCGTGGCAGGTGCTGCTGTCCCACGATTCACGAGGAACCCGGCCATGGTGGCTGGCCCCCACCCCAGCTATGGATGAGGTCACCTTCAAAAGTGACACTGTGCTCTCAGATGTCCACCTCTACACCCGAACCACAGGCACCTCATGGTGTGGCTGAATGGCATGGGGCAGCCCGTTTTCCTGTCCCAGTTCAAGCTTCTGTGGAACCGAGACTCTCAGACAGACTCAGGGGTTGAGGGTGGCCGTCATGCCATGGGTCCTGCAGAGGAAATGTCTCCCTCTGGGCCGGGCAGTGCCAGACCCCCTCTGGGGAGTGGCTGCAGGAGTGACGCCACCAGCCAGGAGGGGGTGGGAACTCGGCTGGACGAGGACAGAGATTTGGACGTCGAGAGGAGACCACGGGCGGCTTCAGACCCCGGGCCAGCGGGGCCCCCGAGAGACAAGGTACAGCCCACAATTATAACGCAGGAGGAAGACGACCCCCTGGCCAACGAAGCACGAGAGAGCAGCCCCCAGGATATCATCAGAATAGAACACACCATGGCCACCCCCCTGGAGGATGTTGGCAAGCAGGTGTGGCGGGGTGCCCTGCTCCTGGCTGACTACATCCCGTTCCAACGGGACCTCTTCCAGGGGCGCACCGTGCTGGAGCTCGGGGCGGGCACGGGGCTGGCCAGCATCATGGCAGCCACCGTGGCGCGTACCGTTCACTGCACAGATGTCTTGGCCATGTGCCAGCGAAACAATGTCCTCAGCGGCCACCTGACTGCTGCTGGAGGTGGTGTAGTTAAGGTCAAAGAACTGGACTGGCTCAAAGACGACCTGTGCGCAGACCCGGAGGTCCCCTTCAGCGGGTCGCAGGAGGACGTCTCTGACCTGTACAGCCAACACCACCATCCTGCTCGCGGCCCAAGTGGTCTACGACGATGACCTAACCGACGCTCTGTTTAAAACGCTGTCCCGCCTCATTCACAAACTGAAAAACGCCTGCACGGCCATTCTGTCTGTGGGGAAGAGGCTGAACTTCACGCTCAGACACCGGGACGTCACGTGTGAAGCCTACGACACTTCGCTCCTGGCTGCAGCGGCTGGAGAGGCTTGCGGCCGGCCGGCTGCGCTTCGCGGTGGAGCCGGTGGAGGCCTCCTTCCACAGCTCCTTGTCTAGGAGCGCATCCAGCCGCTGGAGCTCTGGAAGATCTTTGTGGAACCGGTAATGTGACCCATCGCATCCACAAGCACGGCTTCTCGACTGTTCTTAGAATGCGTTGCTAATAAAATGGAAAGCTCATTAAAAAAAAAAGAATAAATATCATGAAAGAAAACTAAGCAATGGATAAAACATTTTAATAATCAACCTTCAAATATTGTAGCATGAAGTATGTATTGTACCAAGATTTTCCCCCCAACTGAAGAATATTATTACTATCTACTTACTGAGAGAAATACAATGTACAACAATGTGTTGAAAGCTGGTTTAACATTTTGCAATAAAATGAAGGTCTGATTCTAATTTCAATTTATGTAGATGCTTAATTTTAATGGATATCATAAGTGAGCATATTCCTTACAAAGAGACATAGGTCCCCAAAATGAAGTATATAGTTGGTTCTGCTACTAAGTCATAACTTGTTTTGCAATTCCATTCAGCAATTATGCAAAGGTTTTTGCTAAAATTTAGATTAGCAATTTTCTATCCTTGCTGATGTCAAAATAATTGTTCTTACAAACAAATCAAAAAGCGAAGGGTTTTTATATTTTTAACAAATGGATTTTAAGTCCATTGAAAATTTTCATTTGGAAGATTTAAAATGAGTTGTTAAGAATTTAGATAAGTTAATTTGAATTAGCGATACAAATAATTTTTGGCAAAAGAAAAAAATAATATTTGTATAATGATGGGAAAATTTCCAAACCCCGATTTCCATGCTTCTTTTGTAGTCTGAGCTCCTTTCTTGGTCATTGTTAAAGTATTGCTTTTACCTTTAAGAGATTCTGTATGTGTTTTAAAATATTTTTAGGAAGTGCTAGATAGCATACTATGGACAAACACTTGCCATTAAAAAAAAAGATCAGAAAATTTGGCCCAAGGCCAGGTGCTGTCAGAACACAACCACGGGAGGCTGGTTGAAGCCAGTGTGAGACTGGTCACTTGGCTGAGGTTAGTGTGAGTTGGAGAGGGTTTGAAGAGATGCACCACGGTGTCTAACACAGGTTGTAATATATCAGAGTAAAAACCTTAGCCTTTGAGCAGTTAGTTGCTGGGCACAGATGGAGGACACTCAGTGAGAAAGAGGAGCTGATTTTGTCAATTCACAGTAAAACAAGTTAAAAATAAAAAAGCAAATCGACAACAGTAAAAAGAACACTTTATCTCCAAATGTCCCTTGATCACTAATATAAAAGGGCTGGATCACAGAATATTCTTTAGTGTGTCTCTAAATAGACCCTTAATGCGGACTTCTTGCAACTTCTCTTTCTCCTTCAGTTTGCTTTCAGTATTTATTTCAATATGGTTTCATCTGGACAAAAATGTTCTTTAGGTGAACCCACGGTGGTGTCTGGTCCAATTCTGCACCCCCTGGAGACAGCCCTGGTGGTAAGGGCTGACAGTGCAGATAAGGACCAGGCATAGGGTGAGCAACTGAGGGAAGGGAAAGTAGCAGATCTTGCCAGACCACTGCAGTGTCTTCATTCTACTCCAGGCCTAATTTGAAATAGTGGCATCATTATAATTGATTCAGGGAAATGTGGTCTCAGCAGGTACTTAGGAGCAGGAAGAGGGCAGAGAAAACAAGCCAAGAGAAATAAAATGTGGTTTTTTCCCATACCACAGATACCTTGATTTCAAAATTCTCAGTTTTGCTTCCATTACCCCAATTTTTACCAAGTTGCAAGTCAGAAATAATCAAATATCCTGAAACTTCAGAACACAGGATTTATGCATATTGGGCCACATTTTCTACCTCTTACCAATAATTTACTGTATTGGTGATTTGGTTATTGTCTGTTAGTTAGCCACAGCTTTGGTATTCACCAAGTAAGTGCAGTGATACCAAGTTCTCAAAAGAGATCATTTCAATTGATGTGCTTATCAATTATTAATATCATTTCACAGTTATAAAATTAACAAATGGCAAAGTATTAAAATAAAAGTCAATAAACCCGATTTTAGACGGAGGTAAAAACCTGAGTACAATTAATCACACTAAGTTAACAAAAAAGCAGAGCCAAAAGACATGCTTAGGAAACCATTGGTTAAAAGATAGCATGTGCTGGGGCGCCTGGGTGGCTCAGTTGGTTAAAAGTCTGCCTTGGGCTCGGGTTGATCCCAGGGTCATGGGATGGAGCCCCACCTCAGGCTCCCTGCTCAGAGGGGAGCCTGCTTTCCCCTCTCCCTCTGCACACCCTCCCCCCGCTTGTGCTCACACAGTCTCTCTCTCTCTCTCTCTCAAATATAAATTTAAAAAAAAATAGCATGCGCTAAACACAATTTAAAGGCCAGCATAGACAAGGTTAGATCAATATTTCAGAAGTTCAATTTCTATTTCTCTTCCTCATGTGCAAGTGTATGAAAGGAGAGGGAAAGGGGAAGCAGAAATTTCTGCCACAAAAAATGATAGTAAGCGAATGGGTACCTGGTTATTGGCAACTTGTACCATTTCCTCTTTTATAAACACAATTCTTCTCAAATTTATAAATTTCGGTTAGAATCTGTATCTCTTAATTTGAAGCTACTGAAATCCTAACAACAGTAACAGAAACTATGTTCATGCAGGTAATTTCTTTAGAATGTTAAAAATAACCTTTGCCTGTAAAACTGTTCTTTGCCCCCTGGTGGTGAAATTATTATTATTCAAGTTTTTAAAAGTTAAACGAGTCTAATTATGGGGTCTTGGCACTAGGAATCTTTCTGTGGTGGGTAAAATAATAGAGAATTATATATTGGAAGTAGGGAGAGATGAAGCTGAGCCATAGGCGCGGTAAAAGAATTTAAATTTCCCATAGCCTACCATTGGGAGCTAAGTTTTCCTTAATCTATCTCTATTTGTTTCCATGTTGAACATATTGCTAATTCAGTATTATTTTAAAATTCTGCCTCCTCTTCATAAATTAAATAATAGGCATTTCTGAGGCATGGAATTTCTATGGGTAAACTAATGCCTTAGTTGTGGCCTGTTGACTGAGGTGAACAGCAACTTTGTACTGTTTTTTCCTTTGTATTCCAATTTGGCATCACAAACAATATTAGGACTCTGTGGCAGAATGCCAAAACCAGGCTGTTCAGCCTGAAAGAGTAGATGATGAAGGGGTCTGTTAAAATTTTCTTTTGCACACTAATTGGAGCCTTTGTATATGAGGAAAATACAATGATGGCTGTGCTGCAGCTGAATTGAGGAGTCAGTAGGAGAGAATTTATTTCCTCCTTGGTTGGCTAAAGGAAAAAGGAGAAAAACTCGTTTTCAAATTATAAGAAGTGATTCAAGTGAGTTACTGGAAACCTTTGAAAAAATCAGTGATAATCTTCAAATTGTAGAAGGTGAGAGAAGAAAGAAATTTTAACAGGGATTGTGTTGTGACATGTTGAAGTCTATGTAAAGTGGAAAACCTCATTATCTGAAAATACAAGGCTACTTCAGGGTAAGACAATGACCGGTGACTATTTAGTGACTAAATCATTGAATGTGAATATTTCCCCTTCCTTTTGTTCGACAGGGTCACATGCTTTTAATTAGGTATCTATTGTACAACCCTAAGCCGGATTTAGCCCCAAAATCGTGAATAACGTTTTATAGAGTTGGAACAAAAAAATTAAACTGGCTTTGAGAACCAGTCATTATTTTGTAAAGACAGTCTCCCACCATCTTGGGCAAGCCAGTGATTGGATAAACTTCTGGTGAAGTGGGCAATCACCGCCTAAGTTTAGTGACAAATGACTTAAAGATAACATTTTTTTAAAGATTTTATTTATTTATTTATTTATTTATTTATTTATTTATTTATTTGAGAGAGACAGTGCATGAAAAGAGGGGCAGAGGGGGACAGAGAGGGACAAGCAGACTCAGCACTGAGCTCAGAGCTCAACACGGGGCTTGATCTCACAACCCCGAGATCACGACCTCAGCCAAATCCAAGAGTCAACACTCAACCAACTGAGCCACCCAGGCACCCCTAAAGATAACATTTAAACATTTAAGAATAGATAAGATAAGATTTATTTTGGAACCTTTAATACAAGGTAGATGGAGACTTCCCATAAAATAATAGTAACATTTAAATTGTAACTACTATATATCAGGCACTATCTCACTGAATTCCCACAAGGACCTTATGATTTTGGAAGTATTATTCTCTTTTTTACAGATGAAGAAGCTGAAGGATAGGGCTCAGTCAAAAGGAGATCCGGGTGGTAGAGCCAGGATTCAAATTTAATCAGACTGGCTCTAGAATCTGTGCTCTTATACACTATGAGAAATGAAAACCATGTGTCAACATGTTAGAAATATATTTATTATTTACAACATGAAGAAATCTGTATTTATGAGGACCTTACAAATGATTAAAATTGAATACTGCAATAACGAAGAAACTACTTTCCAAAGGGGTGCTTCCCCCAAATAATATTTTCCTAAACTTTGTCAGTTCAGTATAAGTTTGTGAATGGTGTTTGGATAAATAAAATTACTGAGTGATAATGTTCCATTAAAGAACATCTTTATCTTAGAACTTTAGGTCCTATATTTGAGAAATAGTTACAATGGAGCAAAAGAGAAAATTTCAAGATTTAATGAGAGCCAGACATTTCTAAATCATAGGATGAATAGGCCTAACCACTAAATGGCAATTTTAGAAGAGGTTTGGATTTTTACTATAATAGGTATTGTATTCAATTCTGTTGGTATAGTTAAGTCTGATCTTACCCAAAGTGAGGAATGATGGCTTCTTTATTTTTTTTTTGAGATTTTATCTATCATTTGATGGAGAGAGAGAGAGCACAAGTACCTGCTGAGCAGAAACCCCAATGCGGGGCTCGATTCCATGACCCTGGGATCATGACCTGAGCCAAAGGCAGACGCTTAACCGACTGAGCCACCCAGGTGCCTACAGATGGCTTCTTTGAACCTCTTTGAGTCCTACTGGTCTATGAAATTACCAGCGCTCTTTCACAATCACTCCCAGAAAGTAGGGGTCATTATGATGTTCAAGTTCATCTATAATAAGATCATCACATAACCTCTATGTGGAAGACCCATCCAACAACCTAGATCCTCTCTGCTTTCCTCATTGCCAATGGCAAATTCTTATAAGACATCTTAGCCACACACACACACACACACACACACACACACACACACAAGAGAGCTTAGCCACACACTATCATGGTTATATCTTGAACCTTGTCAACACCAGAACCTACAAACTAACGAAATTTTTAAAAATTATTTGTATATGAACTAATATGCACCCCACTCACTTGCATGAATGCCATATTGAAAACAATTAGGTGTCATTGAGACCCTCACTCTGGGTTTACTTTGTGGTTATTTATGTACCCCCTTATGTTGAACATTCAACTCATGAATTTTCTGTCTTCCTAAGACATTTAAGCCTACAAATGTTTAATCTTTAAAGTTACTGCCTTCACTTGGTGGGAATGCAAGCTAGTGCAGCCACTCTGGAAAACAGTATGGAGGTTCCTCAAAAAGCTGAAAATAGAGCTACCATATGACCCAGCAATTGCTCTACTGGGTATTTACCCCAAAGATACAAAGGTAGGGATCCAAAGGGGTATGTGCACCCCGATGTTTATAGCAGCAATGTCCACAATAGCCAAACAATGGAAAGAGCCAGGATGTCCATCGACAAATGAATGGATAAAAAAGATGTGGTATATATATATATATACACACACACACACACACACACACACACACACAATGGAACATTATGCAGCCATCAAAAGGAATGAAATCTTGCCATTTGCAATGATGTGGATGGAACTGGAGGGTATTATGCTGAGCAAAATAAGGCAATCAGAGAAAGACATGTATCATATGACCTCACTGATATGAGGAATTCTTAATCTCAGGAAACAAACTGAGGGTTGCTGGAGTGGTGGGGGGTGGGAGGGATGGGGTGGCTGGGTGATGGACATTGGGAAGGGTATGTACTATGGTGAGTGCTGTGAATTGTGTAAGACTGTTGAATCACAGATCTGTACCTCTGAAACAATACATTCTATGTTAAAAAAAAAAAAAAAGAAGAGAGCAGGAAGGGAAAAATGAACGGATGGGAATTCAGAGGGGAAGACGAACCATGAGAGACTATGGACTCTGAAAAACAAACTGAGGGTTCTAAAGGGGAGGGGTGGGGGGATGGGTTAGCCTGGTGATGGGTATTAAAGAGGGCACGCTCTGCATGGAGCACTGGGTGTTATGCACAAACAATGAATCATGGAACACTACATCAAAAACTAATGATGTAATGTATGGTGATTAACATAACATAACAAAAAAAGATGATTACTTTCATCTTATTTAAATGTTTTACTCATTGAATAAACACTAAGTTAAATGAGATATTTGGGGAAGATGCGTTTCACCTTAAGAAAAATGACATGCCAAAAAGCAAGCTAAAAAAATTGTACTGGGAGAAATGGTGGGAGATTTTCACAGTGTTGGGTTCACTAATTGAATGCTAGCATGTGCTGGCCATTGTGCTTGGTACTGGGGATACACAGAAAAGGTGATACCCCTTGCTATGGACTAAATGTATTTCCCCATAATTCATGTGTTGAAGCCCTAACCCCCAATGTGATGGTATTGGGAGATGGGGCCTTTGGGAGATAATTAGGTTTAGACTAGGTCATCATGGTGGAGCTCCCATTGTGGGATTAGTGCCCTTATAAAAGGAAACACAGATCTTCATAGACCTCTCTCACTTTCTCTCTCTTTCTCCCTCTCCCTCCCTTCCTCCCTCCCTGTCCTGCCTTGTAAGGGTACTAGAAGAAGGCAGCTGTCTGCAACCAAGAAGAGGGCTCTCACCAGAACCCTACCATGCTGGCACTCAGGTTTCAGACTTCCCAGCCTCCAGAACTGTGGGAAATACATGTCTGTTGTTTAAGCTACCAGATCCAGGCCTCGGAGAAATGCGTTTTTTGTCGCTCACACCCACTGAGAAGCTGTACATTTATTTACATAGATTAAGACACATGGAATCACGTGTGTACCTGGAGCATCCCAAGTATAAATTTCCCTGGAAACGTCTACCTTCTTACTCTCCTAGCCCCATATTGAAAACAAGAGCTTATCTTGAGACTGATTTGATTATGGCTTCTCTTACATACATTTCATTATACTGTCAGCATAAAGATATAGGAGGAATTGAACCCACGGCCTGAAAGGGGGAATATCTAGTGAGTAGTCTAGAGTGTCCTTTATGACAGAGGTGAAGCAGAAATGGAATTCGGACCAACAAAAAATGTATACTTCTCAATAAGATTTATAGGCATAATACCATAAAATAGGCAGCTTGGTAGAATGAATAATGGTGACTCAATCATGGTCTTAAGGGAAGTGCAATTTATCCACCTTAGCCCATTTCCAATTGGGGTTCCTTTCCCAATTGAGATGTTTTTAAAAAGACATATAGGCTTAGAACCTCCTTTCTCTTTCTTTTTTTTTTTTTTTTAAGACTTTATTTATTTATTTGACAGAGAAAGACACAGTGAGAGAGGGAACACACGCAGGGGGAGTGGGAGAGGGAGAAGCAGGCTTTCCTCCGAGCAGGGAGCCTGATGTGGGACTCGATCCCAGGACCCTGGGATCATGACCTGAGCCGAAGGCAGACGCTTAACGACTGAGCCACCCAGGCGCCCCTCCTTTCTCTTTCTATAAGCTACCTAGTCTATAGTATTTTGTTGTAGCAGCCCTAGCAGATAAAGACCCCTTGCTCTTGTATCCTTGAAAGGTAAGCCTCAGGATCAAATTAAAATGTGATGAATTCGGGCGCCTGGGTGGCTCAGTCGTTGAGCGTCTGCCTTCGGCTCAGGTCATGATCCCAGGGTCCTGGGATCGAGTCCCACATCGGGCTCCCTGCTCCGCGGGGAGCCTGCTTCTCCCTCTCCCATTCCCCCTGCCTGTGTTCCTGCTCTCGCTATGTCTCTCTCTGTCAAATAAATAAATAAAATCTTTAAAAAAAAATAATAAAAAAATAAATAAATAAAATGTGATGAATTCAAGCATATACATTTTAAAGCAAGGTATTCTTGCATTCATGACTATTTAAAAATATTTTTAAGTTCTATAATAACAAAAGGATTTCTTAAGATTCTTCCTAGATACTGTTTTTCTAACCTTTATCAAATATAATATATACTTACTATAAGATTTTATCAAATATAATATATACTTACTATAAAATTTTCAAAACTGGGCGAGCACCCTGAGTTATACAAGCATATGTTCCCTTCTACTTCCTCGACAAGAGTAGGGAGTCAGGGAGGAGAAGTGTGAGAAGCCTGAGAAGAAAATAAAGTTTATGCAAGAGAAAGCAATAGTGGTAGAGGAAAAAATTAAAACATACTGAACAGAAGCAATGTAAAACTAGGAGGTAAGACATTAGTGGGAAAGAGAAAGGAGGTTCTAAGCCTATATGTCTTTTTAAAAACATCTCAATTGGGGAAGGAACCCCAATTGGAAATGGGCTAAGGTGGATAAATTGCACTTCCCTTAAGACCATGATTGAGTCACCATTATTCATTCTACCAAGCTGCCTATTTTATGGTATTATGCCTATAAATCTTATTGAGAAGTATACATTTTTTGTTGGTCCGAATTCCATTTCTGCTTCACCTCTGTCATAAAGGACACTCTAGACTACTCACTAGATATTCCCCCTTTCAGGCCGTGGGTTCAATTCCTCCTATATCTTTATGCTGACAGTATAATGAAATGTATGTAAGAGAAGCCATAATCAAATCAGTCTCAAGATAAGCTCTTGTTTTCAATATGGGGCTAGGAGAGTAAGAAGGTAGACGTTTCCAGGGAAATTTATACTTGGGATGCTCCAGGTACACACGTGATTCCATGTGTCTTAATCTGTGTAAATAAACGTACAGCTTCTCAGTGGGCGCGAGCGACAAAAAACGCACTTCTCCGAGGCCCGGATCTGGGGCGCCCAGCCTCCCTACTTCCGGCCCCGCCCACCCTCCCGCGGTTGCTAGGAGACGTGATGTCACCGGAAGCGAGGCCTGGGATAGGCTGAGGCGAGGGAAGCCTCTCCCCCTCTGCAACCTCAGCGCCCGGCGCTGGCTTCACAGCTGTTTGTAGGCCTGGGGGTGAGGGTCTGCGGAAGGGAGAGCCGGCTGCGGCCCCGCCCGCCCACCCGCCACGGCGTTCGCCCGCTCTTGCGGTCTTTGCCTTCCGGTGCGGCTGCCCGTGCTTCTGACTGACAGGCACTGTCCCCACAGCCCACGCTGCCCGCCACGTCCCCGGTCTCGGCCGACGGCACAGCGTGGCGAGTGACCTTTCCGAGCCCAGCGCGATGACGGCTACCTGCTCCCGTCTGGCCCCGCTGCCTCGGCGCCGCTGGCGTCGGCTAGTGCCGTTCCCGCCGCCGCCGCGGCCACTGCTGTTGCTGCTGCTACTGGCGGCCCTAGGGCCGGCACACGGCTGGGAGAGCGGAGACCTCGAGTTATTTGACTTGGTGGAGGAGGTGCAGCTCAACTTCTACCAGTTCCTCGGGGTGCAGCAGGTAAGCGGGGCCGCCGGCCCGCGCGAGGGCTGCGCCTGCTTCGGCGACTCCGGGGCAGAAACGTGCAGGTCGGGGCAGAAAGGAGGGGGTGGGGCGGGCTTTGACCCTGTTTCCTCCGAGGGAGCCGGGCACCGCGGCCAGCACTGGGTCATCCTGGGCTCTGGCTGCCCTCCTCACCCGGGCCCACCGGGGGCTCTTTGTAACCCCAGCCGCAGAATTTGTCCCCCTACCCCCGCTCCTCACCGCCGTGCTCCTCTTCTCAAGTTCCGGTCTCAGTGACAGGTTGGACGGTGCCACCAGCCTGGGGTGCTGATACCTTCTCTTACCTCTGCCATTCTCGGGGAGATCCTTCCACCCAGCTGTGTTGGAGGAAGAAGGAAGAGTGGACCTTTACACCTTTCCTTTCCTGCCCTCTGAATGTGGAAAGAATAGTCATGGCTCCCCTAAATTTTCACCTACCCGGTTACACTTACTATTTTAGTTGCTTTCTTGCCTCTTCTTTCCCGGGAGATAGGAATGCGTTTTCGTCAGCGTCTGTGTTGCAGAAGTTTTTCTTGCACTGTACTTTGGACTTTTTAGCCTGTTGGATAGGGGTTCGTATCAGAGTTTTGAAATCTGGAGGATCTTGAAGGCTCCACCGAGGTGGTCCTGGAATTAGAAGAGAAGGAGCTTATTAAGTGTTCTGGGCATCGGAGGCACTTGGGGTGCTACAGGAAGAGAAGCCCAACCAGTAGCTCCCAATCGTTTTCTTTCTTTTTGTTTTCATTTCTTTTCCTCTCCTTTTTTAGCTTGAGGCTGACTTGTAAAGTCCGTTTGTTGCTCTTTATCCAGTCTCTATCTGAAACCTACTGCCAAGGAGATGGCATTTCACTGATTTAAAGATTATGGGGTCAAAGACTTAGAATTTCGCACGATCAGATTGAGCCCTTCAAAAAATGCTTCGAATAGTTATGTGGGTAAAAAAAAAAAAATTAAGGTTTACCAACAATTGTCATCCTAGACAAGATATGAATATGATATGTCATTCATGACTAGGTATGAAATGTACATTTTCCGCCTATAGGTTATCATAAATTTGTATGAACTCTTGAGTTTAACACTAAATGGAAATTTACATTCAGTGAAAACTGATGGAATATAAAACTGCCTTTGCCCCGGCACCATGATTTTAACAATTTCATATTTGTAAGAGTTATAAAGTGTAAGCATGTCACACTTAAGATTCTTACATGCAATTATGATATGTCTATATTCATTATCTTCACCTGGTGCCACTTCCTTCTCATGGAGACAGAATATACCTCATTTTCAGAGTGAATGATGCTACAATATGTGTAAAAATCATTAGTGAAAATATAACTCTGAAGACTTTTAAGAATACCTTTAATATCAAGAATACTTTTTAGAATTTATCATGATTAAACTCTACCTAGAGAGAGTTTTTTTAAGATTTATTTATTTATTCATTTATTTATTTGAGAGAGACAGAGAACACAGGGAGGGGCAGAGGGAGAGGGAGAAGCAGACTCCCCGCTGAGCAGGGAGCCCGATGCGGGACTCGATCCCAGGACCCTGGGATCATGACCTGAGCCGGAGGCAGGCAGACGCTTAACCTCCTGAGCCACCCAGGGCCCCTAGGGAAACTCTTAATACATAACCTGACCAGAGATCTTCAAGATGCTTTCCAGTTACTCATGGAAAATTAAGGCCTTTTAAAAGAATACAGAAATTTAGTAACAGTAGTTTAAAATTTAGTTTATATAATCTAGCTTGCATGTGAACCCTCATAAAATTTTCTTTTATAATTCCATGCAGTTTAATTTCAGACTTAATTAGGCAGTATGAATACCAGAGTACTTAACTGTATGAGCAAGGATGGGAAAATAAAGAAGCATAGATAATCGAGAAGATTCTATGTCAAGATAGAATTTGAAAAGAAGGATCCTGAAAATTGTTTTAATCTGTGTTTCTCTACTTAGCAGTGTTGAAATTGGAAGGAATGCCAGAAGAAATTTTATCCTACCTAAGCAGAGACACTGATTGGAACAATTTCTTTACATTATATTGAACCTTAACTTTCTTGAAAGACTTTCAGGGGACCAGAAATTTGGTAGAGACAAATGCAGCCTCTTTTTAGTTCTTAATGTGTAATTTTCAGGCCATAGCCAATCAGTCTTTTGGTGACTTACCAGACATGAGGGACCAGGACAAAGTAGATAGGTTACTCAGAGTTGTAACCTGGCTCTCTGCACTCATCAGTTTTGTTGTTAATTCAACAGAAATTTATTTGGTGCCTGCTAAATTTTAAGCACTGGGAATTGGCTGGTATACAAAACAAAACCCCCTAGCCTCATGAAACTCACATTTTAGTAGGGGGAATTAATTGGAAACAACCAAACAAGTAAATATAAATGTCAGGTGGTCAGAAAAGGCTTCTGAAGGAAGTAAGGGCGTGAGTCATGTTGACAAGTTGGGGAAGAGCATTCAAGAGAGGCAAACAGCAAATGCTAAGGCCTTGAGGCAAGAACTTGCGTAATGTTGGAGGAATAGTGAGGCACCTAGTACAGCTAAAGCAGGGTGAACCAGGGGGACAGTAACATGAGATGAGATCAGAGTCATGGACTTTGGTTATTACAAATAAGTAAGTTGGGGATCCATGTTGGGGGGTTGACTGAAGAGGTACGTGATTTGACTTAAATTTCAGAATGATTATTGTGTTGAGGATGGTCTGTATGTATGTCATTAGTTACTTAGTGGGATAATTGTGATGTAGAATGTAGAGTGGATCCGGTCAAATTCTAGATTTAATTGGAACAAAGAGTTGACAGAGTTTTACTGATTGTTTGAATGTGGGATATGAAGGGGAAAAAGTTGAGGATAATTCTAAAGCTTTTGGCCTCAGTAATTAAATACTTGTCTAATTGCAGTTGCTACTACTGAGATGGAGAAGCCTAGTATAGAAGCAGGTCTGGTTCGGGGAAAATCAGAAATTTGGTTTGGGTCATGCTAAATTTAATGTTAAACATTCAAGTGGATCTGGCATATAGAGAGTTGGTTATGTAAGTCTGGAGTTATAAGGGGAGAGGTTTGAGCTGTAGATATAAATTTGGGAGTCGTTGGCACTTAGAAGGCAATTTGAAGCCACAAAATTGGGTAAGTTCACCAGGGAGAGTGAAGGTAAGAGAGAAAAACAGAGGTCTGGAAGGTAAGCCATGGGCATTCCAAACTTTAAGAGTCAGAGAGATGGGGGAGAACCAGCAAAGGAAATGGAGAAGGAACAGCCAGTGAAGCAGGGGGCAAACCAAGAAAAAGATGATTTCTTTCAAGTCAAGAAAGTAGTGGATATTCTTTCCTTGTTGAAGATTTGCCCATATTGTTGTGGGTTCATTTCTGGGTTTTCTATTCTGTTCCATTGACCTATGTGTCTATTTTTGTGCCAGTACCATACTGTCTTGATTACTACGGCTTTGTAATATAACTTGAAGTACGGAATTGTGATGCCTCCAGCCTTGCTTTTCTTTTTCAAGTTTGCTTTGGCTATTCAGGGTTTTTCGTGGTTCCATACAAATTTTAGGATTGTTTGTTCTAGCTTTGTGAAAAATGCTGTTGTTATTTTGATAGGAATTACATTAAATATATAGATTGCTTTGGGTGGTATAGACATTTTAACAATATTTGTTCTTCCAATCCATGAGCATGGGATGTCTTTCCATTTCTTTGTGTCATTTTCAGTTTCTTTCATCAGTGTTTTACAATTTTCAGAGTATAGGTCTTTCACCTCTTTGGTTGGGTTTAGTCCAAGGTATCTTACGGTTTTTGGTGCAGTTGTAAATGGGATTGATTCCTTGGTTTTTCTTTCTGCTGCTTCATTATTGATGTATAGACATGGAACCGATTTCTGTATGTTGATTTTGTATCCTTATTGAATTCATGTATCAGTTCTAGCAATTTTTTTGGTGGAGTCTTTTGGGTTTTCTATGTAGAGTCATGTCATCTGCAAATAGTGAAAATTCTACTTCTTTCTTGCCCATTTGGATGCCTTTTATTTATTTTCCTGTCTGTTTGCTATGGCTAGAACTTCCAATACTATGTTAAATAATAGTGGTGAGAGTGGACATCCTTGTCTTGTTCCTGACCATAGAGGAAAAACTCTCCCTATTGAAGATGATATTAGCTGTGGGAATTTTGTATATGGCCTTTATTATGTTGAGGTATGTTCCCTCTTACCTTACTTTGTTGAGGGTTTTTATCATGAATGGATGTTGTACCTTGTCAGATGCCTTTTCTGCATCTACTGAAAGGATCATATAGTTCTTGTCCTTTCTTTTATGAATGTAGTGTATCATGTTGCTTGATTTGAGAATATTGAACCCCCCTTGCAGCCCAGGAGTAAATCCCACTCAATCATGGTGAATAGTTTTTTTAATGTACTGTTGGATTCAGTTTGCTAGTATTTTATTGAGAATTTTTGCATTCAGGTTCATTAGGTATATTGGCCTATAGTTTCCTTTTTTGATGGAGTCTTTACCTGGTTTTGGTATCAGGATAATGCTGGCCTCATAGAATGAATTTGGAAGTTTTCCTTCCTTTTCTATGTTTTGGAATAGTTTGAGAATAGATATTAATTCTTCTTTAAACATTTGGTAAAATTTGCCTGTAAAGCCATCTGGCCCTGGATTTTTGTTTGTTGAGTGATTTTTGATTACTGACTTGGTTTCTTTGCTGGTTATTGATCTGTTCAAGTTTTCTATTTCTTCCTGTTTCAGTTTTGGGTGTTTATATGTTTCTAGGAATTTATCCATTTCTTCCAGGTTGTCCAATTTGGTGGCATATAGATTTTCATAATATTCTCTTATAATTGTGTTTCTGTGGTGTTGGTTGCTATTTCTTCTCATTTGTGATTTTATTTATTTGGGTCCTTTTCTTTTCTTTTTTTTTTTAATTATGTTAATCACCATACATTACATCATTAGTTTTTGATGTAGTGTTCCATGATTCATTGTTTGCGTGTAACACCCAGTGCTCCATGCAGAGCGTGCCCTCTTTAATACCCATCACCAGGCTAACCCATCCTCCCACCCCCCTCCCCTCTAGAACCCTCAGTTTGTTTTTCAGAGTCCATCGTCTCTCATGGTTCGTCTCCCCCTCCGATTCCCCCTTCATTCTTCCCCTCCTGCTATTGTCTTCTTCTTCTTTTTTAACATATAATGTATTATTTGTTTCAGAGGTACAGATCTGTGATTCAACAGTCTTGCATAATTCACAGCGCTCACCATAGCACATACCCTCCCCAATGTCTATCACCCAGCCAACCCATCCCTCCCATCCCCCCCCACTTCAGCAACCCTCAGTTTGTTTCCTGAGATTAAGAATTCCTCATATCAGTGAGGTCATATGATACATGTCTTTCTCTGATTGACTTATTTCGCTCAGCATAATACCTTCCAGTTCCATCGTTGCAAATGGCAAGATCTCATTCCTTTTGATGGCTGCATAATATTCCATTGTGTATATACACCACATCTTCTTTATCCATTCATCTGTCCATGGACATCTTGGCTCTTTCCACAGTTTCTTTTTGATAAGTCTGGCCAGGATGTTATCAATTAATTTTTTCAAAGAACCAGCTCCTGTTTTCATTGATCTGTTCTCTTGGGTTTCTTTTTTTTTTTTTTTTTTAGTTTCTGTGTCATTTATTTCTGTGCTAATCTTTATTATTTCCTTCCATCTGCTGACTTTAGCCTTCCTTTGTTCTTCTTTCTCTAGCTTGTGTAAGTGTAAAGTTAGGTTATTTATTTGAGATTTTTCTTATTTTATTGTTTTATTTATTTGGGTGCTCCCATTTTATTTTATTTGAGATTTTCTTATTTTATGTGTTTTCATTTTCACTTGTCTCCATGTATTTTTTTTTTTATTTCTTCTTTGATTTCCTGGTTGACCCATTCATTATTTAGTAGTAGGATGTTGTTTAACCTCCATATATTTGTGGTCTTTCCAAATTTTTTCTTATGATTGACTTCATTTTTCATAGTGTTGTGGTCAGAAAATGTGCATGGTATGATCTCAATCCTTTTTGTACTTGTTGAGGCCTGATTTGTGACCTAGAATGTGATCTGTTCTGGAGAATGCCCCATGTGCACTTGAAAAGAATGTGTGTTCTGCTGTTTTAGGATGGAATGTTCTGAATATATCTGTTAAGTCCATCTGGTCCAGTGTGTCATTAATTTTTTTTAAAGATTTTATTTATTTATTTGTCAGAAAGAGAGAGAGAGAGAGCGCAGGAGCACAAGCACGAGCAGGGGGAGCGTCAGCAGAGGGAGAAGCAGGCTCCCTGCCGAGCAAGGAGCCTGATGCGGGCTTGATCCCAGGACTCTGGGATCATGACCTGAGCCGAAGGCAGATTCTTAACCGACTGAGCCACCCAGGCATCCCCCAGTGTGTCATTCAAAGCCATTGTTTCCTTGTTCATTTTCTGTTCAGATGATGTAAGTGGTGTGTTAAAGTTCCCTACTATAATTGTATTATTGTCTCTTAGTTCCTTTATGTTTGTTATTGTTTTATATATTTGGGTGCTCCCATGTTGGGTGCATAAATATTTACAATTATTAGACCTTCTTGTTGGATTGTCCACTTTATTATGATACAGTGCCCTTCTTCATCACTTGTTACAATCTTTGTTTTGAAGTCTAGTTTGTCTGACACAAGTATCGCTACTCTGGCTTTCTTTTGACACCTATTTGCATGATAAATGTTTATCCATCCCCTCACTTTCAGTCTGCAGGTGTCTTTAGGTCTAAAATGAGTCTCTCATAGGCAGCATATAGATGGGTCTTGTTTTTTTTTATCCATTCTGTCACCCTGTGTCTTTTGATTGAAGTGTTTAGTCCATTTACATTCAGAGTAATTATTATTATTATTTTTTTAAGATTTTATTTATTTATTTGAGAGAGAGAGAATGAGAGAGAACACATGAGAGGGGGGAGGGTCAGAGGGAGAAGCAGACTCCCCGCCGAGCAGGGAGCCCGATGTGGGACTCGATCCAGGGACTCCAGGATCATGACCTGAGCTGAAGGCAGTCGCTTAACCAACTGAGCCACCCAGGCGCCCTCAGAGTAATTATTGATAGATATGTATTTAGTGCCATTTTATTACTTGTTTTGTCATTGTTTCTGGAGATTTTCTCTATTCCTTTCTTTGTCACTTTGGGTCTTTCCTTTGCACTCCAAGAGTCCCCTTTAATATTCCTTGCAGGGCTGGTTTAGGGGTCACAAACTCCTTTAGTTTTTGTTTGTCTGGGAAAATATTTATCTTTCCTTCTATTCTGAATGATAGCCTTGCTGGATAGAGTATTCTTGGCTCCATATTTTTCCTGTTCAGCACTTTGAGTATATCATGCTGCTCCCTTCTGGCTTGCCAAGTTTCTGTTGCAAAATCTGCAGCTAGCCTTATGGGTCTTTCCTTGTAAGTTAAGGACTTCTTTTGTTTTGCTCCTTTTAAGATTTTTTTCTTTATCACTATATTTTGCAAATGTAATTACAAGATGTCTTGGTACTGGCCCACTTTTGTTGATTTTGATGGGAGTTCTCTGTGCCTCCTGAATCTGGATATTTGTTTCCTTCTCCAGATTAGGGAATTTTTCAGCTGTTATTTCCTCAAATAAATTTTCTGCCTCCTTTTGTCTCTCTTCTTCTGGGACTCCAATGATACCAGTATTACTATGTTTGTTGGAGTCACTGAGTTCCCTAAGTCTAATCTTGTGTTCCATAATTCTTCTTTCTCTTTTTTGTTCAGCTTCATTATTTTCCATTTTTCTGTCATCTGTATCACTTATTTGTTCTTCTCATTCTTCCAGCCTTGTGTTCATTGTATCAAGCCTGTTTCCAATCCCAGTTATTGCACTTTTCATTTCTGACTGATTGTTTTTTAACTCCTTTATCTTCGTGGTGTAAGGGTCTCCCTGAAGTCTTCCATTCTTTTCTCAAGCCCAGCTGAAATGATTTCTGTGTTTTAAGTAACATCACAGTATTCTATTTTAAGAGCTAAATATTTTGGGTTTTTACTTATATTTACTTAAAATTTTTTTGAAGGGGCACCTGGGTGGCTCAGTCGTTGGGCGTCTGCCTTCGGCTCGGGTCATGATCCCAGGGTCCTGGGATCGAGCCCCGCATCGGGCTCTCTGCTCTGCCGGGAGCCTGCTTCTCCCTCTCCCACTCTCCCTGCTTGTGTTCCCTCTCTAGCTGTCTCTCTCTCTGTCAAATAAATAAAATAAAATCTTTAAAAAAAAAAATTTTTTTTTTAAGAGTGTCATTAGGACTTAATTAGAAATTTAATCTAGAATCTGGGTCTCATTCCCAAGTAAGGTTAGGATTCATTCACTTATTTAGTAAGTGTTTCTGATTAATGTCATCCACCAACTGAAATCTCATATGTAATTGAGCATATTGCAAAAGCAAGGGTATGCCACATTCTACATTTCTGGTTAGAGAGAATGTGTGTTTAAAACAATGTTTTATTATTAGAAAGACACCCATTTTAGTGCCAAGGAGGCAGTAAGCATAAAGCTCTGTGCAGCTACAGTCAGCTAATAGAATTTGAATTGTTAAAGGTGAAGAGTAATTGTTGAAGATAAGAGTCTAAAATCAAGTATTAAATAAAGGGAATGTCATAGTATAAACAGTGGAAAATGGAAAAGAAGCAATATTAAAATGCCACGAGAGCCAACACTAGAATTCTAAGAGGGAATAATTTCTTCAGTTAAACAAGTTCTGGAATACATGCAACTCCTGGTTATAGAAGGCACAAGAATTTTAAAAAGCTACATGAGACTCTAATGAGCAGTAGTCAAAACCATTTAAGACCAAAAAGATCATTGTCATTTACTGGGAAGGTCTGAACAGATCATATAGAAATCATAGGGTCCATATACATGCCTACTAAGGAAGGTAGAGACTTCATATTTCTAGTCAATTTTTGAGGACTTTATTCATACCACATCAAAATAGGTCAAGTTAAGGAAGCTATCCCATGACCAACTGAAGTTATACATTACTAAGAAGCCTCTGACTTTTTGAAATTAAAAAAAAAATGTGGGGCGCCTGGGTGGCTCAGTCGGTTAAGCGACTGCCTTTGGCTTGGGTCATGATCTCAGGGTCCTGGGATTGAGCCCCGCATCGGGTTCCCTGCTCAGCGGGAGGCCTGCTTCTCCCTCTCCCACTCCCCCTGCTTGTGTTCCCTCTCTCGCTGTGTCTCTCTCTGTCAAATAAATAAATAAAATCTTTAAAAAAAATTGCATATCATTATTAGTTATTTTCAATGACCACACTTTTAGTTAACAGATAAAAGATTAGTATTGAGGTTCTTTTCTGACTTTAAGTGGTGTTTTTTGTTAATAGTTGGTTTCTAAATTTGATTTAAGGAAGTTAACATGTATGTATAATGTAGGATGGTTGGAAATTGTGATTTTACTTGTAGTTGATTATATCCTATCTTATGGTATTTTTTAATGGATCTTTTATCTATGGTAGGAAATATACTTCTTATGTTTAAAGAATTTTGGTTTAGACATTTGATAAAGTTCAAATGATTACCATGCTATACAATTCTATAGTAGTTATACAGAATTAATGTGTGACTTTTTGTATCACGTCTTTGGAAGTAGTATATGAGGTTCAACTTAGAGTAAATTAGCTTGATCTTGAAATTATTTATTGTGGAAAGTGTTAGAGGTTTTCAACAGTATTGCCATCTCTAAAACTATTGTTGAAACTTCTTATTTTGAATCACCTTCAAAGCCTACAGCATATTTGGCAGATTATTCTCATTAATAGTACATTTTTAAGATGGATTTGATTTTCAGCTATAGGTAACAGTGATTTGGAGCTAAATTTGGTAACTAAATTGGGTTAACAAGCTTGGGTAAATATAGTTTGGACTGATAAAAGAGATCTGGATATAAATTTCATATAAGGTTCATAAACTAGTTTAAGGACTGTTCTCAAAGAAGAGTTGCAGAGAAGTTTGGAGCAATATCAACATGAAGTAAATCTATAGCCTTACAAAGTAATGTATTCTAGTAAGCGACTTTTGGAATGCTTATTACTTTGTGGGTAGCAAATTTTTTAAAGATTTTTTACCTAGATGAGAACAATATATGAAGATTATCTTAATTTTAGAGAGGTAGAAAAATACTGAGAATAAAATAATTTGCCTTCTTTTAATATTAAAAACAAGTATTCATTATATAGTACTTCTTTAATAAAGCTAGTTAAAGCAGAGTGGGAGAGGAACCAGAGTAAATGTTAGCGACAGGGACAATACCTGAGAATACCACTGATGTGACAAAGTAGGAAGTACATAGGGAGAAGGAAATGTGGAAAAAATGCAAAAACTACAAATAAAAATGGTAATGGAGTAATATCTCCATCTTGTGGCCTTCTTTGGATATTGTCATTAAAAATGTTGAGGGGTTGTATTTTCACAACTGTAGGCATAAGTAAAAATAAAATATGAATCAGGTGAAAATAAAATATGGGTCAGAGATTTTTGCAATGTTTTATGGGGACTTTTAAAACCAAGCTTCCCAATTAATGTGCTACAAGCAACTGTGCTTAAATGGTGATGTCCTCTCTTGAGCAAACTTAGCAGTTTACTCCAATGTGTCTTTGCAAATATAATTTTCTGTGAAATGCCATGGTATGAAAAAGGTTGGAAAAGCACTGTAAAGGCATATGGTTCTGATGTCTTTCTTCCAGGAGATAATTTATAAGCATATATGCATGATATGCTTATATAAGAAATTATATATTATATAATAATATTAATATATAATAATATAATATAGTATATAATAATACACACATATATAAATATAATTGTCCTATAAAGTTAGTTTTATTAAAATCTTGGCTATACTAAAGATCCTTATTGAGCTCTCATAGATGCAAAAGCATTATTTACTGTATCAGTGAGAGAATCTGAATATGAAAGGAATCAATAAGTCTTTGATGATTCAGTGTCCTTAAGATACTTGATTACTCATTCTGGATGCTGGAATAACCATTAAATATTACCATAGTTTGCAGTAACTTAGAGGAATACTTTAATGATTTGTACCAGTCCTCTGTGTGAAGTGGATACAAATGACTTTGGAATATATAAATATACAAATTATGAGTAGCCTAAAGTAATATTTGTGACATTAGGAGATAGGTAATAAGGTAATATTTTACTTAGAGATCCAACTGACATATATTTCAAATTTGGAGCATTTGTCACTTTTTCAAGCCATTGATCCCTTAGAGCAGCACTGTGTAATAGATATATAATACAAACCACATATGTAATTTTAAATTTTCTAAAAACTACATTTAAAAAGTAAAAAAGCAGATTAATTTTAAGAATATATTTAATGCAATGTATCAAAAATATTTCAACATGTAATCACATTTTATTAATGAAATAGCTCACGTTCTAGCTTTTTTACTCTCTTCAAAATCTGGTATGTATTTTACATTTATACTTCCAGTACACTTCAATTCAGATACTAAGTTTTGATAGAAAATACTTGATCTGTGTTGAGATTTCATAAAATATACTGCTAACTAGTGGATTCATATACCCCAAATCTTCCAAACACACTTAAAAGCTTTCTAGTAACTGAATCAAGTATCATGTTTTAAATTTAAATGTAAATTAATCAAATAAAATTAAAAATTTGGTTTCTGAATTGTACTAGCACATTTCAAGTGCTTAAATATGGTTAATGGCTACCACTTAGGAACTCAGGCTTAGAGAATTAACATTTCTGTGTAGTATAGATACATCTAAATATTTTTGGATAAAGTCACTTACTACTATTTCTATTTTGTCAGGGACATAGTTTGTAGTTTTTGTTGTTTTGTGTTTTTTGGGGTTTTTTTGTGTTTTTTTTTTTTTTTTTTTGTATTTTAAGCATAGTTTTTGTTGCATTGTTTTCTTTTTTGATTGTTCCAGTTTTGCTAGGTATCATCTTCCTGGTTAATTATTTGTACATTTTCCATTCTTTTCTTTGGCCTATAAAGGCTATTAGTATAGTCCGTGCTACTCTTCTAGGGACAGTGGGCTCTCAGTGTCCATGCATAGAGAGCTGTCTGTTAATAAGGGTGTTTTCAAGTAATCAGCTTGATTCAAATAGGTTATTTACTTTTGCTGACTTGCCTGTTACATTTGATAATTCTTAAAGTGTTATTAATATGTTAAGTTTTTAGTGTTGCTTTAACCAAGAATTCACCAATGTTCCTAGTTTATAATTTTAACTTTGAGGTTGCCCATTCTATTTATTCTGAAACTCATCCATCATATATATTGCTAGCTATGAAATAGTTACTATATTCTCTACTGTCATCTATTTTGATTATTATAGCTTTAATTAAATGGTTTTAAAGATTTCTAGATGCAGTTCTATTTATACGCCAGTATTTTGGCTCTTTATCAATCAGGGATGCCAAGTCATCCTTTTTTACTAGATGCCTCTGCCACCTCTACATAGCTCCTAATAAGTATTGCCTTCCTTTAGACTGAATAATTAATTGCCTATCTTTTTGAGTTCATCTTTTGTAATTTCATACACACCTGAGGAAAAGAAGTAGATCTTAATGTTGATGATTTTTATATCTAGCTATTGTTGTTTTAAGTAATCCTGGTACAGGGACTCCTGGGTGACTCTTGATCTCAGCTCAGGTCATGATATCAGGATTGTGAGATGGAGCCCCTAGTCAGGCTCCCTGCTCAGCGGGGAGTCTGCTTGAGATTCTGTCTCTCCTTCTGTCCCTCCCCCTGCCCGCACACATTCTCTCTCTCTCTCACTCTCTCTCTCTCTCTCTCTCAAATAAATAAATAAATCTATAAAAAGAAATCCTGGTACAAGAAAGAAATTGTACTGAGGTCAGAAATGTTAAAAATTCTGTTGAGTGAAAAAAACAAAAATTTAAAAACCAATAATAGAATCCTGAAGTTGGAAGAGATCTCACCGATATTTACTCATATAGGAATCTCTTCTATAGGTCTTCTAGCAGATGGTCATCCACCCTGTTTTATTTATGTCTAACAATGGGGTTATGAAACAGCCTGTTAAGTTTTTGGGTAATAGTATTCAGTGGAAATGTTATTCTTATGTAAAGCCAAAACCATAATTCTTACCTACTTTCAGCTTCATTTGCAATCTTCTTTTGGAGTACCACTGAATATGGTATATATTCCGTCTAAATTATTGCTGTGAAATGCCTTAAAATAAAATGCACAAGGGAAGTAGTTACTTGTTGATTCTCTCTACAGTAGTAAGGTTACTCAAAAAAAAAAAAAAAACCCCACAATTCTTTATGGATCAGTTATACCTCAATAAAGCTGTTAAAAAGAAAACATACTGGCAACTTGAGGGACCTTCTTGTTTTCATGGTCTTTAGATACGTACTAAATCCACCCTAGAGAAGACCCAAGCCATCATAGTTACAGTTGTCTTAGAACTACGCTAAGCGTGATTTGAGATTACTATAAATGATTCCCTGGGGTAAAAAGTCAGCAACAGCAAATTTCTAGAAGTTGAAAACATAAGATGATTTGGGGTATGTCAGCTTTGATAATGTGAGCCACAAGATTAATTTAATTAAAATTGTACCCAGAAGTTCTTATAGACTCTTAAAGAGGGATGCATATGTGCCATTCATTGTAGAGGTTGTGTGTCTATTAAAAACCTCCTATCATTGTAATACAAAAATATCTTAGACTTCGAGATTACTATAAAGAACTGCACATAGGTGATTCAACTTGAAGGAAATAATTTCTTTTTTATAATTAAGATGTTATATTTCTTTCAGTAAAATTTTAGTTTACAAGTTTATCTTGAGTGGGAGTTTCTCTCTCCTTTTCCTGCAGCCCTCCCTAGGGGCTTCACAGTGGCTTTTACTCCTATAGGCAGCTTAGGGCTCCCTCCTGAGGTTATATTGGGGCCACTGCAGATCCAGCTACCAACCCTGCAGATCGCTTGGCCTGGTCTCAGCTGTGGCGCTGAAATCATGGCCTCTTACCATCTCAGATACATAGTATTTTATAAGCTGTAGCCTCAGGTAGTGAGTGGCCTTTTCACTTTTTACTTTTTTTCCCCGACAGGTGGTAGAGTCCCACTGTAACTGTTGGTTTCAAGCACTGAGCCTGGCTCTGATCCCAGGCCTTTTGTAGAGTACTTTTAGTCCTCATTATTCTGTGAGAGTCCTACTTCTCGATTACTGCCTGCTTCTAGGTGTGGAGTCCAGTAGGCCTATACCTTAAGCTCTCATTGGGGCTACAAGTTTCCATTTGTTTTTGTCTACAGAGATACTTAACTAGTATTTTTCATGGTTATGTGTTTGTAATTTTCTTTCTAAATTTTATCACTGGTATGTATTTGGAGTGGGGTTAAGGAGGAAGTCCCTCAATTCTTGCAGTGCTACTTTAACCCTGGAATATTTTTAAAAGCTGCATTTCTCTTATAATAATTATTATTATTTTTAATGCTAGTTTTCCTGTTATCTAAGAACATTTTACTGTTTATCATCCAGAAGTATAGTCAGCCTATTATTCACAGTAATATAAGAGACTATGACTTAGATATTAAAAGGGACAATAGAACCACTATTCCTAGACTTTATTCAAGTGTGGGTGCTAAAAGAGTCAAGTAACATTTCTAAAATAATTGGCTCCTATAAGGTTTTGAATATGATAATAAGTAGATCACATTGCCTCAGAGTGACGTGTATGGCCCTGTTGTTGGAGATACCCAGAGGAGAGTTCTGAACTTCGTCTTGAACCTAGTTAGAAAAATATGCCAGGTGGGGAGAAGACAGTGAAACTCGGCATACATTTCATAAAAAAACCATTGCTGGGGGAAATGAATGGTCCTAAAGTTAAATTATATACAGGTAATGTCATGTCAGCTGTAAATATATGCTACTTGCAAACCTCTTAAAAAGACTTTCTCTGGGGCGCCTGGGTGGCTCAGTCGTTAAGCGTCTGCCTTCAGCTCAGGTCATGGTCTCAGCGTCCTGGGATCGAGCCCCGCATCGGGTTCCCTGTTCAGCGGGAAACCTGCTTCTCCCTCTCCCTCTCCCCCTGCTTGTGTTCCCCCTCTCGCTGTATCTCTCTCTGTCAAATAAATAAATAAAATCTTAAAAAAAAAAAAGACTTTCTCTTTCTGGGCCTAAATAACATTATGCTCTTTCATATTCAGTCTTCAAAGATGCACAAAACAAAACATAGGACAGTAAGGGTTAACCTCACTGAAAACTGTTTTAGTAATCAGCTTGAAGATAATACTAAAATCATAGAATTTCAGTGGATATTAGCTTCATGGAATTGGATGATCCTTAATTGAAGCTTCAATAAATGATTGAAGAAAAGAAGTATAACAGTTCAGATTTACAAGGAAGATAAAGAGTCCTTTCATTCTGGATTCATAGGACTCAAATATAATCGGTGTACATACAATTTGAGGAACACATTGGTTTTGTAATTATTATGTACATTTAATATTTAGTTGTTAATACCAGGGAAGTCTTTAAAGATACTAACATGGAAGAGAACGGTGGTATAATGATCTTTTTAAAAGACATTTCACGGGGCGCCTGGGTGGCTCAGCTGGTTAAGCGACTGCCTTTGGCTCAGGTCATGATCCTGGAGTCCCGGGATTGAGTCCCACATCGGGCTCCCTGCTTGGCAGGGAGTCTGCTTCTCCCTCTGACCCTCCTCCCTCTCATGCTCTCTGTATCTCATTCTCTCTGTCTCAAATAAATGAATAAAATCTTTAAAAAAATAAATAAATAAAATTAAAGACATTTCACTTACAGTCATTGTTGGTGTTCTAACGTGGATAACAATACTATCTCTGCAGCAGTTCTCTGCAGTAATGTTTCTAACCTTTGTTTTTGTGACAATAGAATTTGCAAAGCTATCTAGATTATGTTATGAAACCGATAGCAAAGCCTATTTTTCATATTTGTTAATTCATTAGTTCTTTTGATAGCATTACTAAGAATAGTAAATAACTGGAAACAATCAAATTTTAACGTGAGACTGTTTCAGTGAATTATGACATTCTTGGTGTGATGTATAATCATTAATAACTCTATATGTGAGAAGTACACAGCAACATGGAAGAATACTTGTAAGTGAAAAAAGCCAAATATCAAGTTGTTCATATTCATATTCATATTTGGTTATAATGTTGTAGGAGTTATATACATGCACAAAGGTGAGACAGTAACATGAACTAATAGAACAGTTTGAATTGTGGGATTAGTAGAATTATTTTATTTCCACTAATAATAGAAATATTAGTAGTAGTAGTCAAATGAAATCGCTTTATGGTTGTAAATATACTTAGGATAAGCTGCAGATATTGTTCTTCATTCTGGCGAACAAACACCATGGCATCCTGGCCAAGAAAGCCAACTAATAGGTCTTGAGGATGAGACCACACTTCAATGCCTCTTAACTTTCTATTATTCTTCTGAATGCCTTAACATATGTACACAGTATATTATAGATACTGTTGAACAATCAGCTGTATTATAGGCTTATTTATAACTTCTTCAGTCCTCACAGTGCATATAGCTTAGAGGTGTGCTGTCCAGTATTATAGCCCCCAGCCACATATGACTGTCAGGCACTTGAAATATGGCTAGACAAAGAACATTAATTTTACATTTTATTTAATTTTAATTAACTATTTTAAAACTGAAGGAGTATAAAATATTTTCCCATTAAACACAACTTTATTGTTTGGGGAGGACTACATTTCACTTTAACTGTCAAAAATTTGGCTTATTCATTGAGATGTGCTAGCCACGTAAAATATACACTGGATTTTGAAGGCTTTGTGTAAAAAATAGTGTAAAATATCTCAATAATTTTTAATATTGATTACATGTTGAGAAGAATATTTTTATATATTGGTTTAAATAAAATATTAATAAAATTAATTTTATATATATTTTTTTCCTTTTTTTAAATGTGACTACTAGAAAATGTAAAGTTATGCATGTGGCTTGCATAACTTTTTTTTATTTTTTTTAATTATTATATTTTTATTGGACAGTGCTGGCTTACTGCAGGCATCAGCAAAGTATGACCTGTCCTTGGTTTAGATTTCTGGGTGGAAGAGCAGGTACTTCTTTGCCCAGGGTGTAAAAGATAATTGTTGGGCTCAGGAAAAAATGCTGAAGCTTCTACTCACTTATATTTTATCCTTTAAAATCTCCTATTTTCATATATGTTTTATAATATACCATATATTAGTATGGTAATAGACTACATATAAGTTAATGAATAAATAGATATATAAAATTCAAATACAAATACAAAAATTAAAAATTTTTATGGATAGTTTATACAACCAAAAATATTTGGAAATCATAATTTAGAGGTGCTGTAAAAGGGAGAAAGAGAGTGAAAGACAAGGCTTTTGTATTAATGGAGTAAGGAGCTCAGCAAATCTGCTTCCCCCCTTCCCCCAAAATGATGAAATTTGACAAAATTGTCAATAACAACTATTTCAGGACTCTGAAAGTCTGAAAATTGAACAAAGATGTATGACAAATTGAGAAGCATTTATTAAAAAATAAGCTGGTGAACTTCAGGTAAGGTTAAATGGGAGTTGGTGGCATTTTTGCCTGGGATTGTACCATCCCTCCCTCTAGCTCTGTGAGGTAGTGGGCAGAGCAAGCTATGAGAATCAACTTCACTGCCGGTGGAAGGTGCTAACTCCAGAATTTTGAAACACAGAAAAGTCTCTTGCCATTGGGTATAGTTAGGATTACTAGCTATCTCAATGGCAAACAAATAGGGAAGGCCATGATCACAGCCTGCCTGAGGTTGTGATCCTAGATAGGGAAAGCAATAACCCAGTAGAGTAGTCAAAAAATTAACTATGAGATCCAGAGAATAAGACAGTCATGTGGGCCTTTATAACATCCCACATGTCCATTATAATCTGGAAGGCTATGGAGGGAATGGAGAAGGTCCTAGCTATTCACACATTCCTGCCTGAATAAGAGGTCTTATGCATATACAGATGAGCCACAAGAGGGTCAAACAGAAAATAAGAGCCTCAAAAGACATAAAATGCGTAAATTATGAATATGTTCCCTTGCTGACACACAGACCCATCATCAAAAAGTAGAAGCTTGGGGCACCTGGGTGGCTCAGTTGTTAATCGTCTGCTTTCGGCTCAGGTCATGATCCCAGAGTCCTGGGATTGAGCTCCACATCAGGCTCCTGCTCAGCGGGAAGCCTGCTTCTCCTTCTCCCACTCCCTCTGCTTGTGTTCCCTCTCTTGCTATCTCGCTCTCTGTCAAATAATTAAATAAAATCTTAAAAAATAAATAAAAGTAGAAGCTTTACTGGCCTAAGATGTTTGAGCACAACCTCTAGCTAATGATTGACTCATCATTAAACTATGTTGCACAAACTTAAAAATAAAGGCAAGAGGGGGAATCCCTGGCAGGTCACTAAACATACAAACAAAAACAGAAGAACAAGCCCCAGTGCAAGGGGGCAATCAGAATCTAAGGTTGCTCCAGTATATTATCAAATAGCCAGTTTTCAACAAAATCTGTGATACATAAAAAGGAACAAGAAAGTGATCTGTACTCAGGGGAAAAAAGAAATCAATAGAAACTGTGTTTAAATGGGCCCAGATGTTGTACTTAGCAGGCAAAAAACTTCAAAGATGCTGTTATAAATATGTTCAAAGAAATAAAGGAAGTCATAGAAAAATATAACAATGATTCCGCAAATAGAGAATATAAAAAAATAGGTAGAAATTTAAAAAATAAAACCAAATCAAAATTCTGGAGTTGAAAAAGACCTTAACTGAGATGAAATATTCACTTGATGTGATCTACCACAGATTTGAGATGGCAAAAGAATCAGTGAACTTGAAGACAGATTAGTAGAAACTATTCAGTTTGTAAAACAGAAAGAAAAAAGAATAAGAAAAATGAATAGACTCAAAAACCTGTGGGACATAACCAGGCATATCAACATGTATGTAATGAAAATCTCGGGAGGACAAGAGTAAAGTATGTTGAATGCCCCCAAATTAACCAAATTTGATAAAAAATATTAAATCTGTACAACCAGGAAGCTCAACAAACTCCAAATAAGTTCAACACAAAGATAACCATACCTAAGCAAATCACAGTGAAATTGTAAAAATCCAAAAATAAAGAGAAAATCTTGAAAGTAAAATTTAAAAATCATACAGGATGACAGCAAGATGATTAAAAACTGACTTCTTATCAGAAACAAGGGAGGCTGGAAAACAGTGGGCTGGCATATTCAAAGTTCTGAAGAAAAAAAGTGTAACCAGAAATTCTATATCCTACAAACTTATCTTTCAAAAAGAAGGTAAAATAAAGACATTTCCAGATAAGCAGAGATTAAAGGAATTCATTGCTAGTAGACCTATCTTACAAGAAATATTAAAGGAAGTTCTTTAGACCGAAATGAAATGAAACCAGAGTAATGCGAATCTGTGTGAAGAAAAAACCCCCAGAAAATATAAATATGTAGGTAAACAATTACATAAAACAACTATAAAACTCTGTTGCTGAGCTTATAACATATAAAGATTACTATATATAATAATGATAACACAAAGAGGGAAGAAATTGAGCTATAATGGAGCAATGTTTCTATATTTTTTTCAGTAAAAGGTTAGTATTAATCTAAAGTACATCTTGATAAGTTACAATATATATTGTAATCCTTAGAGCAACCACTAAGAAAACAACTAAAAAATTTATGTAGTAAAAATTCTAACAAAGTAAAATGGAACACTAGGACATATCTATAGCTATGTAACTAAAAAGAAGGCAATAAAGGAGAAATGGGAAAAAGGATATGAGATATATAGAAAACAAAGCAAAATGGCAGATGTAAATCCAACCATATCAATAACTAAATTAAATATGACTAGATTAAACATTACAAAATATAAAGTAGAGAATGTCAGGCTGGATTAAAAAAAGATCCAACTGTATTCTTTCTACAAGAGACACTTTAGATTCAAAGACACAAATAGGTTGAATGTGAAAGGATGGTACAAGCATTAATACTATATCAGTAATATACTAACATTAGGCAATGTACCAATATATAATATACTGTTATACTAATATTAGGCAAAATTGACTTGAAGACAAAAAATATTACTACAGAAAATGAGGGACATTTCATAGTGATAAAAAGGACAATTCATCAAGAATGTACAACAGGTATACACATCTAACAACAGGACTCCAAGATACATGAAGCAAAAACTTACAGAATTGAAAGGAAAAATAGATAATAAGAAATAATAACTTAATAACCTGCTCTTAGTAAATGATAGAATACCTAGACTGAAAATCAACAAGAATATACAAGACTGGAATAATTCTATCAACCAACTTGGCCTTATTGAGATCTATAGGACACTCCACCCAAGGACAGTAGAAAACACATTTCTTTCAAATCCACATAGAACATTTGCAGGATAGTTCATATACTAGGTCATAAACCAAACCTCAGTATATTTAAAAGGATCAAAATAATACAAAGTATATTCTCTAATCACAATGGAGTTAAATTAGAAATCAACAACAAACAAATTTGGGAACCACCAAATATTTGGACCTTAACACATCTAAATTACCCATGGGTCAAAGAAAAAAAATCACAAGGGAAATTAAAAAATATTTTGAACTGAATGAAAATTAAAACAACTTATCACATTTAGGGGATGCAGTTAAAGCGGTGTATAAGTGGAATTTATAGCTTTAAATACCTGTATCAGCAAAGAAGACAGACTTCACATCAGGTGCCTTAAGCATTTGCCTTAAGACACAAGGAGGGGAAAAAGATCAAATTAAACTCAAAGCAAGAAAAATGAAGGAAATAATAAGATTAGAGCCAAAACCAATGAAAAATAAAACAGAAAAACAATGGTAGAACCAATCAAACCAAAAGTTTGCCCTTTGAAAAGATTATAAAATTGATAAACTGTTAGCTAGACTGATCAAGAAAAAAAGAATAAATGACCAACTTCAAGAATGAAAGAAGATGTGTATCACTATGAATGCTACAGAAGTTAACAACATTATGAGAGAATACTATGAACTTTGCCAATAAATTAGGCAACATAGATGAAATGAACAAAGTTTATTTACCACAACTGTGTCAGTAGAAAATCTGAACAGACATATAACAAGTAAGTAAACTGAATTAGTAAATAAAAATTTTCCATGAAAAGCTTATACCCACATGGCATCATTGGTGAATTCTATCAAATATTTAAAGAAGAAATAATTACAGTCTTCCACAAACTTCCAGAAAATAGAAGAGGAGGGGAGGGAATACTTCTCAACTCATTCTGTGAGGTAAGTATTACTGTGTAACACAAAGTTAGATGAAGATGTCACAAGAAAAGAAAATTATAGACCAATTACTTTCATGAATATAGATGTAGAATTTCCAGCAAAAATGTTAGTCAACTGGATCTTGCAACATATAAGATGAATTAAACACCATGATTAAGTGGGCTTTATCCCACGAATGCAAGGTTAGCTTAACATCTGAAAACCAATTAATGTAGTACAGACTTAATAAAATCAAGGACAGAAACTACATGATCATCTCAGACACATGCATCTGCTTTTAAAAGCCAACTCTAATTTGCATTAATAAACATATCGTAACTTGATCATAGAAAGTGAGAAATATAATGTAATCCCTATCAGTATATTATGTACAACCCTAGAAATATATTATCAAATGGAATTTTTAAAAGGGTGAGTTACAAATATAAAAGTGGTTCTGGGAATCTTATCCAGTGAAGAAATATTTAATGTGAAAAGGAGAGGCTAAAGAGATGTATGATCACTGACTTCAAATATTAGAATTAAGAAAAATATTTTTAAACTATTTTTACTTATTATCTTTCATTTTGGAATAACTTCAGACAAAAAAAAAAGTGGCAAGAATAATACAAAGAGGTCCTTATACCTTTTACCTAGCTTCCCCAAATATCTTGCATAACCTTAGTAAAATTACCAAAATCAGGAAATTAACACAGATAGTACTGCTAACTGACCTACACTCTTATTCAAATTTTGCCAGCAGTCCCTCTAACATTCTTTTTCTGGTCCAGATTCACCCATTTAGTTCTTATCTCATTGATGTTTTTCACTCTGGGACAATTCTTCAGTCTTGTGTTTCTTGACTTGGACACTTTTCAAGAGTTCTATTTTAGATATATTTTAGAATGTCCCTCAATTTGGGTTTATCTGATGTTTCCTCATGATTAAATTCAGGTTATGTGTGTTTGGCATGAATACCCAAAGATGTGATGTGCCCCCTTTCTGGTATATCAGTAGGAACATGATATTGATGTATCTCATTACAGATGATATTAATTCTGATTGCTTAGTTAAGTGTCTGCCAAGTTTTCCACTGCAAAGTTACTATTTTCCCTTTCTCGTTTTTCTTGTGGGAAGATACTTTGAGACTATGTAAATATTTTGTTTCTCATCATACTTTTGCCCAGTAATTTTTGCCTCCATTGATGACTTTTGCCTCTAACCAGCATTACTGTGGTATTTACCAGATGGTGATTTTTCTATTTCCATTATTCTTTCTATATTTATTAGTTGGTATTGTACTGTAAAAAAGAGAGAGCCCTTCTCACTATTTAGTCAGTTATATCAGTATGCACTCATGAATATTTTATGGCTTATACTCCATTACCATCATTATTTCTTTGCTGGTATTATATCACATTTGGCCATTGAGAACTCCTTCACATTGGCTCCTCTGTTTTTAAACTTATCCCAACTATTTTTCAGGACACTTTATTTTCTGGCACACAAGATGGTCTTCTTCTGTGGTGTCATTGCATGTAGTATTTCCCAATGGAAAGAACTAGGAAATATGTGTATTTATATAGTTTCTTTAAGATCTGGATTTTGTATCTTTTGGTTTTTGCTGCCATTTCTTTAATATACCTAGCACAGTGTTTAGCATTGGACTTTTCAACCCCATATGTATGTTGTGTTTTGATTCTGAGAAAGAATGGTAAGCTGGGGAACTACACAAGAAATCAGAATAAAGAAATCGAAAGCCATGGGAGAAGAAAGTTTTGATTATTATCAAAAATGGTGAAGGCATTGAAGGCCTAGAACAAACTGCTCAGAGCAGGTAAGCAAGAAAGGATTTATAGTTTTTTTTATTCATTATACCTTAATCTGACTGACTTGAAGAAGGTCTTATCAGTAAGCCATGGTGAAAAAAGTAAATAAGGGTATCTCCTCTACTGGAATTCTGTTTTTAATTTGCTTTCCATTATTTTCTACTTTATCCAGGTAGACCAGATCCAAGAACAGTTATTTCTGCCTTAACTCAATATATGCTTTTCTTGTTCTGCAAAATCACACTATAAGAAAAACAATTTATAAGAAAAAAGGATTGAATACAGCCCTTTATGGAACTTGATAAGCATTCATTAAAACAATACTTTAAAAAACTTAATTAAACCTCCATCAGCATTTTTACCTAGCATTATAGTCAGTCAGTTCTTAAAATCCTTTAAACTCTTATGCTCATGCTTCCTTATTTGGGATAATAGGTTTTTAAGGTCATTTGAATAAAAATTTTAAGTATGACTCAGAGTAGAACCCATTTCACTGCAATGTTTTTTGCTGCTGCTTCAGCTGTACTCATGGCTTCATCAGTAACTTTACATAGTGGAAACCATAGCTGTTCTTGATGCCTATAAACCAGCTACTACTTAGATTAAAGGAAGGAATTTCTGTAGATTTTTAGCTGTTTTTTAAGGTCTTCATATATTGCTAAGGCTTTCTCTAATTGTGAGAAATCTTGTCTTAGATCACTTAATAAAATGAGAGTGCTGGGAGAAAACCAAGTTGTGCTAACTCAACTTTTGAGTTATAAGGACCTTATTCCATTGTTTACTAATCACATATAAGACAGTTCAAGTTAAGGAAGCATTTGTCATAACATTAATTAACCTGCAATAAGCTGAGTAATAATTGCTCTTACGTGTGCACTTCAGTGACAGTGTTTAACCAGACTTGATATTTGTATTTTTTATAGCCTTAGATGTTTCTGATAACATTGTACAAACATATCACTTGCTGAATTTACAGTCTTTGAATAAAGGGTGCCTTGTGATGTCGTTTTTTAAAAAGTATTTTAGCCTTGGGATCCTTGGGTATTGTAGAGGCCCTTTTGGGTAGTGATTTTGTGTATGTTTCCATTGTCTTTTAAATTCTTTGCCTTTTTTTCCTGTGCCTCTTTATATTCCTTCATCTATTCTATTAGTCCCTGGCACTGTGTTAGGTTTTATGAATCTTTGAAAGAAGTATATGGTATGATTCCCACTCTTTATAGACAGGAAATAATTTGGTAGCACTGCAAGACAAAATAAAATCAATTGATAGACTACTATATGTTGTCTGTAAACAGTCTACCTGTCTGTGCCCTAGCATTGCCTAGTTCTGCTGAATGTACTTGGAGCTTAAGAAGTATGCTAAGCGAAATAAGTCAATCAGAGAAAGACATGTATAATAACGATCTCACTGATATGAGGAATTTTTATTTTTATTTATTTATTTATTTATTTATTTAGATTTTTATTTATTTGAGAGAGAGAGAGAATGAGAGAGAGCACATGAGACGGGGGAGGGTCAGAGGGAGAAGCAGACTCCCCGCCGAGCAGGGAGCCCGATACGGGACTCGATCCAGGGACTCCAGGATCATGACCTGAGCCGAAGGCAGCCGCCCAACCAACTGAGCCACCCAGGCACCCTGATATGAGGAATTTTTAATCTCAAGAAACAAACAGGGTTGCTGGAGTGGTCGGGGGTGGGAGGGATGAGGTGGCTGGGCGATAGACATTGGGGAGGGTATGTGCTATGGTGAGCGCTGTGAATTGTGTAAGATTGTTGAATCACAGACCTGTACCTCTGAAATAAATAATACATTATATGTTAAAAAAAAGAAGAAGAAGAAGAAGATAGTAGGAAGGGGAAAATGAATGGGGGAAATCAGAGTGGGAGACGAACCATGAGAGACTATGGACTCTGAGAAACAAACTGAGGGTTCTAGAGGGGAGGGGGCGTGGGGGGATGGGTTAGCCCAGTGATGGGTATTAAAGAGGGCACGTATTGAATGGAGCACTGGGTGTTATGCACAAACAATGAATCATGGAACATTACATCAAAAACTAATAATGTAATATATGGTGATTAACATAACATAATAAAATAAAATAAAATAAAAAAGTTACTGACCCCAGGCAGCCCTTTCTGCCCACGGGTCCTGTCCTCTTTAATAAAACCACCTATAAAAAAAAGAAGTTGCTGACCCCATTCTCATCAGATTCTGAGCCTATCTTTTCACTTGCTAATTGACTTTCTCACTTTACTGAGAGGCTGGCTTTCTGAATTCTATAAATTACTTTATCAGTATATGAGTACTACAAAATTTTGCTTCAAGAAATAATGAAAGTCCTTGTAGAGTTTGAATTTATGTTTCTCTCTTGCTCTTTCCCTCCCTCCCCCATTAAGATTTCCCTCTCTTTGTTGTTGTTGTTGTTTTTAAGATTTTATTTTTAAGTCTCTACACCCAACATGGGGCTTGAACTTACAACCCCGAGATCAAGAGTCACATACATGCTCCACTGACTGAGCCAGTCAGGTGCTCCAAGATTTCCCCCTCTTGATGGAGATATACTTCTAGGTCGCTAGTGGCTGTTTATGTTTTATATTCTTTAGTACTTCTTAAATACTATATTACCTACTAAAAAGAGTTAATCAAGAAAAATCTCATTCTATCAATATATATTTGGTTGATGAGGAGAGAGAAAGGTGGAAGGACTTTTGAAGAGAAGAGCTTTAGGAAAAAAAAAACTACTGAAGCTTATCCAAATTACAAAATAAGCCAAATGTTCCTATGTACAAACTAGACATCTTCATTTAAAATTTAAAAAAAAAAAGTTTTTGCTGTTAAATATCATCTAAATGTTGGCTTAATGTACACAATGTACCAAAATAATTTGGGAATGGGTGTTTTTTTTCTTCCCCTTGTTACTTTGAGAAAATTTCATTTATTTATTACTTTTCTGTAGACCTTTCAAAGAATTTTTATATTAGACAATCTGATCAGCTTTCCAAAAGAGAGAAAAGACCTGTTATCAACCTTCATTATCCAGGTGGGGAGGGAGAGGTCCAGAGTGATGTAATGATGATATGTAGGGTCAGCATGAGAACATAAGCCTCCTGACTTTTAACTTAAATGCTATATTATATATATTAGGTTATATTTGTTTTATTTAATGTGAAAAAAAAATCATGGTAATTGACTACCTGCTCCTGGGCATGTCTATTTTGGTGCTCTGCACTGGGATTCAATTCTAAACTTAAGTCCAAAATGGGCTCCAGGACTAGAGTGTTCAGAAGGGAACTAGGAAGAGATATCTGTACTTATACATCCTTGCTTGGGTTAAATTAATAATCACTACTTTTAGAAATTATTTCTCCTTCAGAATGATTGTGATTTGTATTATAGTTTGTGTGTATCTACAAAACAAGGAAGTAAATTCCTGAAGAAGACCTTGTATAAGTGCTTTAGAGAAACTGAGCTTCGTAAATTAATTAATTGCACTATCTATATTGCAACTTTTAGGTAAATAACCTGTTTACTTGTCATAGTCTAGCATTGTATTTTTCTTTACATTTTTGAAATTTGGTACTTTTCTTTTTAAAAAATCACTTAAATATGGGGTGCCTGGGTGGCTCTGTAGTAAGTGACTGCCTTCAGCTCAGGTCATGATCCTAGAGTCCCAGGATTGAGTCCCGCATGGGGCTCCCTGCTCAGCAGGGAGTGTGTTTCTCCCTCTGACCCTCCCCCCTCTCATGCTCTCTTTCTTTCTCTCTCATTCTCTCTCTCTCAAATAAATAAAATCTTTAAAAAATCACTTAGGTAAAATCTTGAATTTTGTGTGGCATTTAAATACTAAGTACTAAAATTTGCTTTTGTGCTTGGGTGTTGACCATATTCTCTATCTACTTACAAAGAAGCATCAGTATGCTCAGGCTCATTCATGAGAGCAGATTTGGAGTTAACACTGTTTCTTCTGTTGCTTACCATTCATTGGTCCTACCATTGGTCTTCACTGATGCTGTTTGTTTTGATTGGTTGCTTTTGCAGTGATTGTGCTGGTGTTGTTATGGAAGAAAAGAGTAATGGGGGAAACTGGTGGGTGGCCTGCATTCAAGAAGAGACTTCGATCGATAAAGGCAGAGGCTGTATCCTTCTCTTCCTCCACTGATTTTAACCTAGCCATAGAAGTCAATAAATATAACCTCTGTAGCATAATGCACGCCAAATTCTTCACCTCCCTCATCTTTTGTTACCCATTGGGAAGAACTGAGAAAAGCCAGAACTAGGAAAAGTCCCTTGCTCCTAAAAGCAAGTCTAACCTTTTTGGACTGGTAGTAATGTTTATTAATCTTTGTTGGGTTAGGAAATATAGTGTGTATTCCTTTAAAACCCACCTCAAAAAAATCTGTTGGCATTTTCCGCAGTATTTGATTAGCATCTTAAAAAGTATTATTGGGGCGCCTGGGTGGCTAAGTTGGTTGGGCGACTGCCTTTGGCTCGGGTCATGATCCTGGAGTCCCGGGATCGAGTCCCACATCGGGCTCCCTGCTCAGCGGGGAGTCTGCTTCTCCCTCTGACCCTCCTCCCTCTCATGCTCTCTGTCTCTCATTCTCTCTCTCGCAAATAAATTTAAAAAAATCTTAAAAAAAAAAAAAAAAGTATTGTTATTGGGGCCCCTAAGTGGCTCAGTGGGTTAAGCGTCTGCCTTCTGCTCAAGTCACGATCTCGGGGTCCTGGGATTGAGCTCCGTGTAGGGCTCCCTGCTAAGCGGAGAGTCTGCTTTTCCCTCTCTCTGCCCCTTCCCCCTCTCGTACTCACTCTCCACTCTGTCTCAAATAAATCAATGAAATATTAAAAAAAAAAAAGTATTGCTATTAAGATTCAGTGATAAATACATGGCCAGAAGAAGATTTGACATGGAATTTTAGCTGATAGTGGGATGATGTTGGTAACCTTCTGGAGCTGTGGGTAGTAGGGAAAAGAGAGTGTTAGGATTAATGAATAAATGTTTATGTGGATTGCCTTAACTTACTATTGAACAATACATGCTTTTATTATCGGCCCTACTATGTCATAGAAGCAAGCCTTTCACATATGCCACCATTTCTCATTCATCATTGCCAAACTTATGCATGCCTATATAAAGTGTATGATTCTTTTCTAGGTTTGATAGAATGTGTGAAAGATATGATTCTTGCTCTCAAATATAGATGGCTCAAAGAAGATACATGACTGTATTTTGAAATTAGGAAGATGAATACAATTTTCAACAATAAACCTATTTATTGTCTTTTTAAAAAATTGTAATAATATAGCCCTTCAAGATGCAAAGTTCTCATAAGTAAATCATGATTATAGATATAACTGCTTATACAGCAGCTGGTTGGTTTACAGACATCTTCAGTGCATATTAGGATTTCCCTATTATATTTTTGCTCATTTAAATATGTTTCTCTTTCCCTAATTTTCCCCTAATTTATCTAGAAGAAATTTGAGGTGAATCTAACTGAAAAAAAAAAAATCCTTTAGGCCAGAAAACTTGCGTAGTAATCAATTCATAGTTTAATAAAGGACATGTGTAGTTTGAGTTTTTGGATAACCTTTCTTCCTTTGAAAGCATTCTTAATTAAAGCCAGATGAGAGTAGCAAAGAAGGTATTCAGAACACTAAATAAAATGGATATGCTTCATGGAATTTGCAGAATTCATCAATACATGTAACAATGATTTATAATTATATTTGGTTCTAACACATCAGTGTAGATCTAACAGAGGCACATTAAGTAAGATCGCTAGTATAAAACACTAAGGTGAAAGGGTTAATTGGCCTTGCACAGTTCAATTTGCCACTCTAGTGGCACTTTCTGTTGTCTGTGTAAACAGAGTTGCTAAGTACTTTCCCACTAAGCTGCCACCCTTTTATTTATACAGTTGAACCACCAATGAGGAATGGATCAGTTTACCAGTTGTTAGGCCTTTTCTTCCTGCCTTTTCAATCCACTTCATGCTTTCCCTCTCACCCCCAGCTGTTGCTACATACCTCCCTAATCTTTCCTTAGTCCATATGATTTTGGTCCTTTTTTCCCCCAGCTTTTTTCTCCTTATTCATTGATGCAAATGTATGGATATATACACTTGATTCTCCCCTACCTCATTGTTTCTCACCTCTACTCCCATTCATTCATTCTACTCCTATTCCTATCTCAAAGCTTGCTGTAACTCTTCCCAAATTTTTTTCAAGTAACATTTAAATATTCTTTAAAAATTAAAACATGACATATATCACTTAAAGGCTCTCAAACCTGCCTTTACTATCTGAGAACCTCCCACTCCCCTGTGAAATAATATATTAAAAAATATATAGGGTGCCTGGGTGGCTCAGTTGGTTAAGCGACTGCCTTCGGCTCAGGTCATGATCCTGGAGTCCCAGGATCGAGTCCCGCATCGGGCTCCTTGCTCAGCAGGGAGTCTGCTTCTCCCTCTGACGCTCCCCCCTCTCATGCTCTCTCTCTCTCTATCTCATTCTCTCTCAAATAAATAAATAAAATCTTTAAAAATATATATATATATATATACTTCTGGCCACTTTAATAATTTTATATATGTATAATATACATAATCATAATATGGTATTGCTGGAAATTACATATTTCTGGAAATATTGTTCTGCTTGCTTCTTTTATTCTATACTTTTAAGATCTGTTAACTGCTTCATAATATTACATTGTATTTTACATTTTAATTATCTACCTATCAATGGACATATAAATTATACCCAGTTTTTTCTCTATTTTAAACAAGGCCACAGTGAACAGTCTTATAGATGTTGTCTTGTAAATATTGCCTCAGTTTTTTAGGGCAGTGTTTTCCATACAGCAGGTGATGAAATCAATTTAGGTAGGTTGGAATCTGCATTTTGAAAAAGAATAGAATGTAGTAGAAAGTGTCAGAGTAAAGGGCATTTATTTTTTTCATGGGACATGTATTACAACTCAGAACACAATTATATAAAATGTATTTTCCTACCGGTCTCAATCAAAAAGTTTATAGTGTGATACAAAATATATTTTGTACTATGTATCTGAGTCTGTTTTGGGTTATATACCTAGATATGGATTAACTAGATCATAGGCTACATAATATTTTGAATTTTGTTAGACACAGCCAAATTACTTTCCATAGTGACTACACTAATTTACCTTCCCTACACCTTAATCAATAATTGATATTCTAGTCAGACTTTTACATTTTCTATATTCTTAAGGGTGAAAAATTCCATTTTATTTTAATTTTCATTTTAACTAGTGAGGTTGAGCATAATTTCCTTATTACTAAAAAGAAAGTTGTCAAGAACATCTGGTTGGTGGGATTGCTATTCTTGCAAATCTTACTTCAAACTAGAGAATGTTTTACCTCCACAATCTTTGCTAATAACACTTTCCTTTTTTTTTTTTTTTTAAAGTAGTGAGCATTACAACTATGTGGACTTATGAAATAATTACTAAATGTTGTTAGCCAAGACACATTTAGGTTTGTGTCAAATTTGTTTTGAAGCACAATTTTCTTACCCACTATGAATAACTTTAGGTATAATAGCATATTTGAGGAACACAGATATCCCTCAATATATGAATTTAGATTCATTTCAGCAAAATTCCATCTATCATGCCTATTTCTTCTATTGTAGAAGAGGAGTTCCAGCCAAGTGCTAGGAAATGTTTCATCCCTTTGTTAGGACCACTATGGATGGATAGAATCTTAGTATTGAGCAGAACATTAGAAAATAATTTTGGTTTAATTGCTGGTTATCTACCCTAAAAAATGATTTATAAGAAATATATACTTAGTCATTTAAATGACCAAAATATATTTCTCAGTTATATTTGGTCTTTATCCACAGCTCCTGAAAATACCTTGGAGCCATAAAGGTGACATGGGTATCTTGTTATTAATGAAGGTGACTCTTGGACCCTGCCCATAGGTAGAGCCTGGTTGCCAGGAGGACTAACCATGTGATTAGAAGGTTGGAACTTTCAATCCCACCCCTTGACCAGAGAGGGGAGAGGAACTATAGTTTGAATCAGCCATGGCCAATGATTTAGCAAATCATGATGGCAATGAGGTCCCCAGTGAAAACCCAAAAGGGTTGGATTCAGGGAGATTCTGGATTGGTGAATACATGGAGGTGCTGGGACAGTAGTGTGCCTGAAGAGGGCATGGAAGCCCTACCCCTTTTCCCCATACCTTACCCTATGTACCTCTTCATCTGACTGTTGATTCATAACCTTTATCATATTATAAACTGGCAAACAAATGTGTTTCCCTGAATTCTGTGAGCCACTTTAGCAGATTAAAAGAACCTAAGGAGGAGGTTGATGGGACCTCCAATCTGAAGCTGGCAGACTAGAAGCACAGTTAATAGCCTGGGGCTGTGACTGGCATCTGAATTGGGAGGGTCTTGTAGGACTGAGCCTTAACCTGTGGAATCTAATACTATCTTTTGGTAGATAGTGTCAGAATAGAGTTGAATTCTTAGACACCAGCAGGGTGTACAAGAATTGCTTGGTGGTGTGGGAGTGGGAGCCCCCCGCCCCTGCCGCCATGCCAACACATTGGAATTAGATCTGGGAACCCTAAAGGAGTTTCTAGCGATAGATTTGCCTTCTGTTTGATTTTCTATGGTAATAGAGATATAGTCACTTTCTTTTTAGATAGGCTTTTTCATTGTTAGTATTGGTTATTAAAATTTAACCTGATAAATTTTAATAATAATTTCTTTCATTGGTGCTATATTTGCCTTCAGAAGTCACATAGGAAAGAGTATACTTCTTTAATTATGACAGTTTAATATTGGAAGCAACAAGACTTCCTTGTTGTGGGAATTTTGATTTTTAGAGAATTGAGAAACCAGAACACATGCGCAGTAATACAACCAACAACAAGTAGCCCTGTTCTTTAGGTTATGTTCATATTTATATGTGCATACTAATAATTTCTGGATTTATTACTTCGTAAGGCTTATTCCATAAGTTGCCAGGTCTTAATATTACCTTACTTCAATTAACTATGTGGTTTATAAATCTGTTAACGAAGTTGGAAGCTGATTTGAAAATGACATCTTTTTTTTTTTTAAGATTTTATTTATTTATTTAATTGACACAGAGAGAGAGAGAGAGAGACAGCGTGAGAGGGAACGCAAGCAGGGGGAGAGGGAGAAGCAGGCTTCCGGCTGAGCAGGGAGCCCAGTGCGGGGCTCGATCCCAGGACCCTGGGATCATGACCTGAGCTGAAGGCAGTCGCTAGCCAACTGAGCCACCCAGGCGCCCCTGACATCATCTTTTGAAGAGCCGTTCAGCTTTCTGCTTTTTTGAAGCAAAGATTTTTTACTGGAATATATCATGATACTCTGTTTCTGTTTTCAACCTAACATTACCCTATTTCCATTTTCTTGATGTAGAATATGAACTATACCAGCAACTATTCTCAAGTAGTAGAAATAGGGCAGAAGTAGTTCTGGATTAAAACCAGTGGATGATCATCAGTCTGTCTTATGCTGCCCATAACTGTATCCTCCAGACCTCTTATTTATATAGTAATGTTTTATACCAGACAAGTAGGAATTGGTTATAGGACTGCTTTGACAACCAGTGTTACTCTTGAGAGAAAAATAGATTAAATTAACTTGTAGTTTCTTATATTTTCAAGATCCAGGGTTTTGTTTTGTTTTTTTAATTTAAATGTCAAACTCTGAACTTGACTTCAAATGTAATAAAGCTACTTCTTAAGGAAGAAGGAAGTTATATTCAGTGCATTTATTTTAGATTCAAATATATCCTCTTCAACAGCAAACTTGCTGAATACTTAGCACTTGAATAAAGCTTCAACCACTAATTCCTAATTATTATTTTTTTGTGTGTTATGTTCTTTTTGGTCTCTGAGGTCATGCTACTCAAAGTATGATCTGGGGACCGGTGCTTGTTTGCAGTGTGATAAATACAAAAATTGAGAGTAAGCATTTAGAAATTTTATGGCAATGTGGCAAAGATATATATGCCTATTGAAACTAATAACAAATTTGGGGGTTATATTTGGTATGTCCTTGTTTCAAAATTTATTCTTCCAGTAATTCATTTATATTGCATTTTACATAAGTCTCCTTGAAAGCAAAACAAAGCCTGGGTCATGCTCCATATTAGTAAACAGCTACAGCAGAGTGGAGTTCTTAATTTTATGTGAATGTGTATTAAATAAAGAAGATAAAGGGAAAAGAGAAGTTGGTGAGCTTATAGAGTCCAATTCCTGAAAGTTTTTCTGAGGACAGCATTTTTTTTTGTATTTGAAATTTGTTTAGATGACATATTTAGTCCTATTGTCTTGTCTTCCCTCTATATGCTTCAGTTACTCTATGCAGTTATAATACCATCCAGGTTGCTCTAAATTTCTAAAGTTCTGTCAGTGACTGAGGTATCTTTTATGCTATACATTTATATCTGTACCATTTCCTCTTTAGTTTTAATGATTAATTTCAGTAGAAGTAATTTGAATTATGATGTCAAACTCTTTGTTCAATATGTAAGTTTTAGGAGAGTTTCTGAAATGAGCGGAAATCGGTTGACAAATTATAAAAAAAAAAAGTACAACATATCTTATGTTTCTCAAAGGAAGGGGCTTTAAAAATGACTCTGTATTATGTTTTTCTTATGTCAGTTTTTCTGGGCTCGTAATTCTTAGTTAAAAGTTCAAATTATATCTCCAGATGTCCTTTTCTTTTGATTTCTTCTAGAACTTAAAAAGTTCTCTTAAGCTGGTCCTTATAAATATATAGCAAAGAGGAAGACAAGATGTGACTCTTTGAGATGATTTCAGCTTCTGAAGGTGAAATATATTAAGATAAACAACTCATTGTTTGACATTAACAAAGGATATCCAAATAAATTATTTCTTTCACCCCAGTTGTTATTGAATTGTTAATGAGCCAAATCTAATGTTTAAAGGGAAACATTTATTAGTAGTCATTGATTTTCTGAATATCTCTAAATAAATTGTAAAATTAAGGCATTATATCACATGTATGTTTAGACAGTTATTATATATACTTCTGTGGCCATAGTCCTATCAAGACAAACTAAAATATTTACCCTAATTAGTATGGAATAAAAGTTTAGAAGCTATCTTTCAAAATTTTACTGTGATTTAAAATGTATATGAGAGGGGCGCCTGGGTGGCTCAGTCGTTAAGCGTCTGCCTTCGGCTCAGGTCATGATCCCAGAGTCTTGGGATCGAGCCCCGCGTCGGGCTCTGTGCTCAGCAGAAAGCCTGCTTCTCCCTCTCCCACTCCCCCTGCTTGTGTTCCTGCTCTCGCTGTGTCTCTCTCTGTCAAATAAATAAATAAAATCTTTAAAAAATAAAAAAAAAAAATAAAATGTATATGAGAGATTAGCAATATAGAAACATTTGGGTAGGATTAGAAAAACATCACAAAATATTCAGGATGAGATTCTAAACTCTTAAGCTGATAATTTTATCTTTTTTTCTACCATAACCATTGATCATACTTATTGTCTCTGAGAATATTAGGAATAGTTTTGTGGAAGGAGCACAGCAGAAATCAAATCAACTTCATATTTATTGTGGTCCATGTTTAAAAATAAATCTTTGGCCTATCAAGAAAGAGATGGTGATGGGGCACCTGAGTGGCTCAGTTGGTTAAGTGTCTGCCTTCGGCTCAGGTCATGATCTCAGGGTCCTGGGATCCGAGCCCCAGTCGGGCTCCCCGCTCGTTGGGGAGCCTGCTTCTCCCTCTCTCTCTGCTGCTCCCTCTGCTTTGCTCTCTCTGTGTCAAATAAATAAATAAAATCTTAAAAAAAAAAAAAAAAAAGATGCTGACACAGGAAGGAGTCTGTCAAGATCTACAAAAGAAAGTATTCATTATGGAAGGACAGGAACAAATATCTGAATAGGATCACAAGTATTTTCTCTCCTCTTAATAAATTTCAAATCTTTTATTTAAAAATGTTTATTAGCCTATTTTGTAACTAAGAATTTCCTGCTTCTACTTGTTTTCTGGCTCCAGTGCTATTTCTGCATTTTTGTTTTTAAAAATTTTTATATTTTAATACCTACTGAAAAATGGGGAATTTTTTGTTTTCTTCTACCGACCTCCTTTAAGGAACTTAGTATGAGAGGAAAAGGAGACTTAATTTGTTAGTTAACTGTCAGAATAATAAAATTTAGAGAACACAAAAGAAGAGAATTTACCTTATAATTCATAGTGTTCATCACATTTTTATTTGATAGTACAAAATTACAGTTATATGGCTTTGAATTACATTATTTTTTAGAAACATCACAATGTTGAGTAGCAAAAAATACTAACAGAAATCAATGAAATTATTAAAAAAATTTGTCACGGTAACAATGATAATTTAAGAAAGTAACTTAAATGCCTAAATTATTTTTAGTTGTTACCCCAGCCTTACAAATTATATATAGGCTAAAACATAAAGGAAATCATGAACTGAATAAATTGGAAACTAAGCAGAAAAGCATTACCTTTTATGAGCCTGAAAAAATTGAGAAAGTGTCAATGCTATGATATGGGTGAATTATCAGATTTTTGTCCTATGTAATGCATAAGCTCCTGGTCAGAAGGTGAGGTTGGTAGGAGGGGGCATGATTTCGTTGATGTGTTATTATCTGAAGCTCTATGTTAAGATGTCCTGTAGTGAATTGTATAGTAAACACTGTTTTTGTTATCATAGCATGTTGTACCATGATTTTATATACTAATTAAAAGGAAAACATACTGTTGAGGCTTTACCATTTAGAATTTTCATATTTATCAAAAGAACTCTATCAGAATTAATGAGACATAGATTTTATTATTTATAACTTTTGCACATACCTGAAACTGAAAATAGGTATGAAATAAATTGGTTAAAGGATTGCTAAATTTCTTTACATTCAGAGTCCAACTCTCCAATCACTTTTTGACTCAGTCAGTGATGTTCTCTTTTTCCACACGGAGTCTCTGTGCATTTCTAAATGAATCAACAGCCATTGCTGCTGAATTCTTAAGACCATTTTGCAATTATGTGGAGCTAACCCACTTTTTGATTCCTACTTTGGAAATGTTGCTTGGAAGTGTTGCTAAACAGGTCTTCTTTCCTCCACCTTCCGCCTCTCCTCAGCAGTGTTTTGGTTCTTAAGAATTAAAAGAATGTTCCAGTATCATCTCTAGGATTTTCTTCCAACTCAAATTCTGCAGGTTTGGTACTAGTGTTTTGGAGGTTTGTGCATGCACAGGGAATGACAGCTGCCACATTATTGGTGCTTAGTGTTGCTTCAACAGCAGTCGTAGTACACCAGCAATTTTAAGGTGCATCCTGAAGTTAAAGAGCTTAAAGTATGGGGAAAATGTTCATTTTAAAGCATAGTGGCTAGGATCTCAGAGATGGGTTGCTGTAATACTTGCTAATTGTATCATCTCGGATAAGTACATAAGGTCTCTAAATCTTAGTTTCCTCATCTGTGAAATAAGCAGTCCTTACTTACCTTTTGAGATGGTTGTGAGGTTTCTGTATTATGATATATATAAAATATACTGCTTAATAAATGTTAGCTGTTACTTTAGTTTCTACAAAAATATACTTTTCTTGAGCTTCTTGTATATTTTTTTATTTATGTATGCTTTTGCTTTAAAGATAGCTATAACTCGTAAAGGAAAGGATGCAAATTCAGGTAGCAAATGGCTGAGTGAAAATTCTGGAAAAATATTTTAATTGGACTTTAATTATTGGTGCAATATAAAATTATTCAAATATACATTTACAATTAGAGGATGGTATTATATATAATGGAAATTTGTATGTAATTGTTTTAGAAGGTAATTGATGATTTTAAATTGTAGATTCTGAAATGATACATTTTGTAACCATTATAAGAGTAAAGGTTAAAGCTGTTGGCATATTTTGTGACCTTTGCTTTGGTTCTTGATCTGTGATCATTCAGTGAAATATTGCCACCTTGCACAGTTAAAAGAGCAGGAGGGCATATGGTTTGTATGTGGGATGATCCTCTCAGTTGAAACAATTACAATACTGATTGTAATATAAGGGGGGAAAGTTAAATGCATTACTCAGCTAGCATAAAGGTAGCATTTCTCAGAACATCAAAACTTGGCTATCTCAACCTGGTGCTCTTTTAAAAAAGGCAAAAACATCTCCCCAGAGATTTTGTAACTATAGGTGAGTCTTCAGGTAAGTTGGCAGTCCTGTGTTATGTTACTTATGTAGGACAAAACCTCAAGTGGGGAATTTAATTTGAAGTGGACTCTAATTGGCACAAGAGTCTCTAGTGCTAGTTATCCACCCAGATTCCCTAGGTTATAGATGCATATATCCTGTTTATGGCTGCCAAACTGAAAACTACATTTACTAACTTCCCTTGAAGGTTGGTGTGGCCAAGACTAATTTTGGTCATGGATTATGAAGTGTCATGTGTGGCACTTCTCTGTTTTGCCTTAAGAAGAAATGCCTGTGTATGCCCCCTTCTTGTGTACTGATAATTAATGAAAACTTGAGTCAGCAGAATTTGGACACGGAGATTGAAGTGTTGAGCTGCCCTGCCAGCCAAGCACTGCTTATTTCTAGACTATTACATGAGAAGGAAACAATCTTCTATCTTATTTAAGCCACTATATTTTAGAATCTCTTTGTTACAGGAGCTTAGACTATATCCTAATCAATGCCCTTTAAAAAATAGCCAAACAGATTTGAAGAAGGACCAATTAGTACTAATATAAATGAAAAAGAAAATTGAAATAAAAACCCAATGAGTAAATAAAAAGAACCAGGGCTACATGAAATGATTTTTTCCAGGGCTGGGACAGGGAAAATAGATGAATCTAGAACACTGTGTGTGAGAAAGTAAGGAAGTGCTGGGGCACCTGGGTGGCTCAGTCAGTTAAGCATCTGACTCTTGATTCAGCTCAGGTCTCCATCTCAGGATCATGAGTTCAAGCCCTGCGATGGGCTCCATGCTGGGTGTAGAGCCTACTTAAAAAAAAAAATAATAATAAAGAAGTACTTAAAATAGGATAAGGTTGTAATACTGCTCGGTGATTTTTTAAAAAATGAAATAATGATACATGTAACAACATGTATGAACCTCTAAAACATTATGCTAAATGAATGAAGTCAGATACTTAAGACTATATATTGGATGATTCCATTTATATGAAATTTCTAGAGAAGATAAATAAAATTAAAGAGATGGAAAGTAAATTGGTGATTGTAATAATTTACTATTCATTCACCAGCAGTGATTTATTGCCTGTTTCCTATGTGTCTAGCACTATTTTAGGGACACAGCACTGAATAAAACAGAATTCCTGCTTATGGTATTTACGTTCTGGTGGAGGAGAATGACAATAAATAATTGAAATATATGATATACTGGATAGCATAAACACTATGGAGGAAAATAAAGCAGAGAAGATGGATAGGAAGTATCAGGGGAGAGGTTGCAGTTTTAGGTGGAGTGATCAGCAAAGCCCTTACTTAAAGGGTGGTATTTAAGCAAAGAACTGAAAGAGGAAGGATGTAAGCCATGAAGATGAGGGGGAAGTCCATTTCAGGCAGAGGGATCAGTAGATGCAAAGGCTCTGAGCATGATTGTGTCCTGTGTGCATTCAAGGAACATCAAGGAGGCGTGAGTGCAGATAAGCCAGAGGAAAAGTGGAGATGAGATCAGAGAGATAATGAGATGTGACTTGGTAGGCCATTTTGAAAGACTTTGGAGATTTTAATGTGATTGTGAAGACTTTGGCTTTTTTAAAAAAAAGTGTGGTGAAATATGTATGACGAAAAGTTTGCTATTTTAACCATTTTTAAGTGTACAGTTCAGTAGCATTAGGTACCTTTGCAATGTTCTAAAACCCAAATCACCATCTTTTTCAAATATTTTTCATCATCCCAAACTGAAACTCTGTACCCTTTAGGCAATAACTTCACATCCATCCTTCCCCCAGCCCTTGGTAACCTCCAATCTATTTTCTGTCTTACAAATTTGCCTATTCCAGGTACCTCACATAAATGGAATCATACATTATTTGTGCCTCTGTACCTGGTTTATTTCATTTAGCATAATGTCTTTTCAAGATTCATTCATGCTGTAGCATATATCAGTACCTCATTGCTTTTTTTATATTCCACTGTATATGGTTTCATCTGTTGATGAACTTGTGTTGTTTCCACCTTTTGGCTATTGTGAATAATGCTGCTATGGACATCAGTGTACAAATATGTTCGAGTCCATTTTCAGTTCTTTGGGGAATATACTGAGAAGTGGAATAGCTAATAATTATCATATGATACCTAAATTTTGAGAAACTGTCATACTATTTTCCATACTGACTGCACCATATTACTTTCTCATGAGCAATGTACAAGGGTTCCAATTTCTCTACATTGTTTTCCCCACTGTTTTCCATTTATAAAAAGTATATCCTAGTAGTTCTGTAAAGTGGTATCTATTATGGTTTTGATTTACCCTTCCCTAATTATTAGTTCCCTAATTATTAGTGATGTTGAGCATCTTTTCATGTACTTATTGGCCATTTGTATGTCACTTTTAGAGAATGTCTGTTCAAGTCCTTTGCCCATTTTTTAACAGTATTATCTTTTTGCTGTTGATTTCTTTATGTATTCTGGATTTTTTACCCCTTATCAGATATATAATTTGCAAGTATTTTTCCTCTTCGGTGGTTGTCTTTTCACTCTTTTGATAGTGTCCTTTGAAGCTATTTGCTTCTATATCTTGTATGTTTTTTGTTCCTCAGTTTCTCCTTTATTGGCTTTTTATTGTATTTAGTTGATTTTTGTAGTATACTGTTTCTACTCCCTTTCCTTTTTTTAAATTTCTTTTTTTTTTAGTTATTTCTTGATGGCTACATAGGTTGTTTCAAGTTAAGCTAGGTTGTTATAAGTTCAAGCATTAATTATAATTCCTGAGATAACCACCAAGGACTTTGACTTTTGATCTGAGTAAAATGGAAAGCTGTTGGAGGTTTTTGACTAGATCTGTTTTTTGTTTTAATCTGGCTGCTGTGCTGAAAACAGACTATTGAGGGAAGGGGCCAGGCAAGGGCTGAAGTCAGACAGTATGTTAGGAGATTTTGTAATGATCCAAGCAAAAAAGGGTGGTAGCTTGGCCATTGTGGTAATGGTAGAGATGTTAAGGTTCAGATTATGGTATAATTTTGATAGCAGAAACATCAAGATGTGCCAGTGAATTGGATGTGGACTGTGAGAAAAAGAGGAGGCAAGGGTGACACCAGATGTTTTTGAAAGGTGGAATTCTATTGGCGATAAAATTGTATTTGGAGACAGAATCCCAAATTTTAGAAGACCTGCATTAAATGGATTCCTGAACGGGTTTTTGTTTTGTTTTGTGTTTTGTTTTGTTTGCAAATGTATTTCACATTTAGGAGAAACTAAAACATCTCAAGGATATATGTTCTGTTTTCTTTTGCTTTTCACTAAGCTATCAAGATATGTAATGGATTCAATATTAAAAGGCCCATTCCTTCCTTATACCTTCCATGTATACTATATTGAAAAACTGGCTTTTTGAGAGTGATGATCATTAAATACTACAGAGTGAAAACTGGTAAAAGGAAGAAAGGAAGGAAAGAAGGGAGGGAGGGAAATAAGGCAAAGGAGTTCAGTTAATATATACTGTCCTTACCAAATGAGCAAAGCATGTTTATAACTTTTAGAAAGAACTTCAACTGCAAAACCTTTATGCAAAAAAAAAAAAAAATTTTTTTTTTTTTTTTTTTTTTTTAAATTTGATATTTAAGTCTATAAAAAACAGTTAATCCCTTGGGCTCCTGGGTGGCTCAGTTCGTTGGGCAACTGCCTTCGGCTCAGGTCATGATCCTGGAGTCCCTGGATCAAGTCCCATGTCGGGCTCCCTGCTCGGCAGGGAGTCTGCTTCTCCCTCTGACCCTAACCCCTCTCATGTGCTCTCTCTCTCTCTCAAATAAATATATAAAATCTTAAAAAAAAAAAAAAAGAAACAGTTCATCCCTTCCATGTATATGAAATGTCCAGAAAAGGCAAATAAATCCATAGAGATGGGTATAAGAGATCTTTTTGGGGATGTTGGACATATTTTAAAACTGGATTGTGATAATGTTGCACAACTCTATAAACTTACAAAAAAAATCATTGTATACTTAAAACGGGTGACTTAATACTTAAATAAAGCTGTTACAAATATAAATGCACCAGAAAGAAAATAAAACTCTCATTCCTCGATCATTCTGATTAATATTTTAGTACTTAAATGGAGAATATTTTGGTTAAACTTTAATCCAATTAAGTTTTAGTTTCCCATCCCTACTTACATATTTTATTTGTTAAAATAATATGTTTTCCATAATGGTATTCTTAATTAAATTTTTTTTTTTTAAGATTTTACTTATTTATTTGACAGAGAGAGACACAGTGAGAGAGGGAATACAAGCAGGGGGAGTGGAAGAGGGAGAAGCAGGCTTCCTGCTGAGCAGGGAGCCCGATGCGGGGGGCTTGATCCCAGGAAACTGGGATCATGACCTGAGCCGAAGGCAGACGCTTAACGACTGAGCCACCCAGGCGCCCCTAAATATTTCTAATAATAAGTCAAATCCTTGGTAAAACTAGTGTTAAGTAGCATAACTTGTATGAAAGGAAGACTACAACAAAGCTCAGCCAAGGAATATGTGAATGGACAGAAGCAGGCATTAATTAGGAGTTCTCTGTTTTTAATATAAGGAAAGTGCTTTGCTTAATGATGGTATAATATAAAGTGGAACCTTCCTACATGTACACATGTATGAAAATAAATGAATTAAAAAAAAAGGTACTGAAGTATATGCACCAAACTGATAGCCATAGTTACTTTTGTTGGAGTAGGGTTTGGTGGGGAGGATAGTTAGTGGGATGTTTTCCTCTGTGTTATTTAAATTTTTATAAGACGTATGAATTTCTTTAATCATGTTTTACTAGTCAAGCTAATAGAAAACAAAAGTATAAAGAGACTAAACAACTAAAAAGGAGAAAAAAAGGTCAGAGCCTAAATAAAGGCAGTGAGGATAGAGAAGGTGAAAATGTGAAAAATACTTAGTTGCCAAGTCAATATAGTGCAAAATCATTGCAATATCAACAGTGCAATATCAACAGAGAATGGATAAGTAGATTATACCAAATTAACTAAATGGTGCTATATTACTTGAACATAAACATTACAAACATTGCTTTATTAAATTTATGAAACAAAATGGAAAATTGTTACATATACCAACTAAAAGATAAGGATGCGATGTAATATATACAATTTAGTTTACAACAGTAAAAAGAAGTAGGGAAATTGAGAAGAAATAAAGATAGCAATGAGGGTATTTAAAGTTAAACAAATAGAAGAGCCCTTATTACTCTGTGCTTTCTTTAAAGGATTTCTGAATAATCAAATAATTGGGAAGAAACCTTGCTCTAATTGGGGATTGGCAAATGCATATGGTTAAAGTTACTGCAAAAAATTTTAGAAATAAGTAAGAATTGTTTGAAAAGAAAAACTTATACCCACTTTCATACACATCTTTAAGCAGCACTCATTTAAATATATACCTCTAGTGTCCTCTTAATTATTGTTCAGTTTTGCTAGTTTTCAAACCTGTAGTTGACTATCTAATATATTTTTTGCCTGGTTAGGTACAATTATTTTTATCATGAATTTTGTCATGAATATGTTATATTTCCACGTTCACATGTAAGATAGAACATAACAGGGAGAAATATAGGAAAACCAGTGAAAACAGCTTACTTAAATAAGCATAAATGAAATGCTAATTTTAGAAAGAAAGTTTTTCCTAAAATCTGGTTTCTAAAAAAACTTAGTAAAAAACCAGCATGTTGTTTGAAATTGCCCTTCATAGTATGGCTTTTAATTATATAACACATTATCCCCTAAACTGTAAGACTTAGAGTATTACTATCCTAACCCATCTGTAGATTTAAAAATTTCTGTATTGTGGTAAATAATTTAAAATTAGGGAAAACTAATTTCAGATAATTTGGTCATCATATGTTTCTGCAGTGTTGTAACAGATTAAATTGTTACCTTATATCAATGATTCTCAACTGTGGGCAATCCCTCCAGTCTCCCACCCCCAGACATTTGGCATTATCAGGAGACATTTTAGATTATTACAACTTGGGAGGTGAAGTGATGCTAATGGCATCTGGTGGTAGAGGTCAGAGGTGCTGCTAAACATCATGCAATGCACAAACAGTGCCCCCCACCCCCACCCCCGGCCAATAAGGAATTATCTAGGGGCACCTGGGTGGCTCAGTCAGTTGAGTATCCTACTCTTGATTTTGGCTCAGGTCTTGATCCTGGGATTGTGGGTTCCAGCTTCATGTTGGGCTCAGCGCTGGGTGTGGAGCCTACTTAAAAAAAAAAAAAAAAAGAAAGAAAGAATTATCTAGTCCAAAATGTCAGTAGTGCTAAGATTGAGAAAACCTGCCTTATATGAAAGTGGTTAAGAGTAAGGACTACCCAGGGAGACTGCTTAAGTCCATATCTTATTCCCACCACTTACTGTGTGATTGTGGATGCTTATTTAACCTCTCTGGGCCTCAATTTCCTTATCTGTATAATATTAATAGTACCTATGATAGGTTTGTTGAGAGACTATTGAATACATGTGAAACATTTAGAATAGTGCCTGGCACATAGTAGGAACTCGATACATGTTGGCTGTTACTGTTTTTTTGTTAATTTAAATGGGGATTCATACCTACAATCAAAGTTATAAATTTTTCAAATTATGATTTATAAACAAGTGTCATGGTAAAAATTAAAATCTAATCAAAGGAATAAAATCAGAGCATTCAGAAATTTTCATGTTACAAATATATAAAACAAAAAGAGTGACTCATTAATACATATTCTAGTAATTTGGAGGAGTTTCTAAACATGATTATGAGACTTACTAAGTTAACTATACTCCCACATACTATTTCATACACAATTTTTTTAATATTTTAAAACGATGCATGAGTGATGATGCATTTCACAGAGCAGTATCCCTTGAACCGAGACATTATTTCATTGGTCTTTTAGGTTCTGTAGTTTTGTTTCTTTGAAAGTCCTAAGTCCTGTAACATAATTCAGGAAGTATGTGTTCATAAAAAGAAGGAAAGATATTAAATAATTTGGATTTGAATTGAATCTTTTGAGTTTCCTCATTGTTAAATTTTTTTTGTTTTGCTTGTCTTAGTGTTGAATCCCTTATTCTGATCTTTCTCCATTCATAGGCTGTAAAAGACATTTTGGGGAGGCAATGTTATGAGTACACCCTGAGAATACAATGAGAGTGTTCAATTTATTAAAATCTATATTATTTTTAGAAATAATAGAAAATACTTATTTTAGTTATATCATGGTTTTATTATTTTCATAACTGTTGTACTATAAAATTCTTCATTCACAAACAATTCTTTGTGTTTCTCACTGCTATCTCTATCAGTGAAGTAATTTATGAACTGTACTTATATTAAATATATTATTAAACTACCTAATGATTTAATTCAAAGTATTTTTATATACCTTGCAAATATAATATCCAGAAAAGTTCAGATTTACAGACAATGTATAGTGCTACTATTTTCTGGAAACAGATGGCAAATTTATTTTCTCCTTAATTTGACCAAGAATATAAATGGCACAGGAAAAAAAAACAAAACCACAAACTCATTTCTTGAACCAAAAAAGAAGGTGTATAAGTGGTATAGAGGACATAAAATTTTTTCCTTTTTTTTTTGCCTTCTTTATTCCTTTTTTTTTCCCCCCAACTTCAGTTTTGGTTTTTTACCACTTGATGGCAGTGATGGAGCTAGAGCTACCCTAAGAAGGTTAGGGCAAGAACTCATTATGAATAACAAAAAGATAGATAGAAAAGAAATCTCTGACATTTTAATATTATTCACATTTCTAGGTGATATTACTTATATTGCAAGTGACAGTAATAGGGGGAAAAGCCTCTAGATGGAGCTTCAGTACTTTCTAAGGGAGAACATTTTCTCTGTCTTTCCAAATATATGCTTTATATTGTTTTAGATAATATGTTGAATCCAGAATGTATTTTTAAAAATTAATATTTAAGAATGAATGTCACTTGTAATTAGAGAAATAGGTCACCAAGTCTACCAATAATTTGAAAAAAAATGGCTATTTAAGTATCTTAGAATTCTATTTCATTGTTAATATTTGTTGAAAAAGTTTGTTAAAAGTGTTCATCAAATGTTCCTAACCTAATATTAATTTGAATGACTTTACAAATTAGTAAAAGACACTTTATTAGTAGGAAATCAGGTACTCACAATCAATATTGCACCTTAATTAAACGTTAGCATCTATACTGTTGTTATATTCTCTTAACAGAATATAAATATTTTTCCAATTCAATTCCTTAAGTTTAAAAAAAAATTAAAATTAATTTAACCAAAATTGAGGATATTTTATGTAAAATATTCTTTTAAAGAATATACATGTTCTTTAAGTGGTAAATATTCTTGCTCTCATTAGAAATGTTTTCCTTTTATAGTCAAATAAAGAATCCGTTATCACTATATATCCCTGGAACTGAGACATATATGTGGGAGTAAAGTTGTCATTTTTATTAGGGGAAAAAAACGGATGTTGATATTCTCAGTACACTGTTGATTTTAGTGTCTAATTCTTTTAGAATAACAAGAAAATTCAACAAGAATAGTAAGTTTTCTTACCTTCCTACTAGTATACCATTACCTGAATTAATTTTTTTTTGAGGATTCACTTTTTTTTAAATTTTATTTTATTATGTTATGTTAATCACCATACATTACATTACCTGGATTAATTTTGATGTCTTATAAAGTGTTTTAGTAAGTCTGTGCTGTTCGTTTACAATTAGTATTTTTATCACTCAAAATATCAGAGGGAAACCATGGGTAATATTTGGTCTGACATTAGCATGAGATATAGTTTTATGTTGAAAGAGAATGTATACTTGGAAAATAACATGAAAAGCATGAAAAATGGTTTGTAGTGGTTTTACTTTTCTTTAGTTTCTTGATAAAATTATTCTCTGTCAAGATAAAAAACTCACTGAAGTAGAGTAGTTGCCAGTAACTTCTATGATTATGCTTAATGTTAGAGTTTGTAACAGGTTGGTTTTTTGTTTTGTTTTGTTTTGTTTTGGCTAAGCAAATATGGTATACATTCATTTCAGGTTGTGTATAAAGTCAGCTAAGTTTGCAGCATAATTTGCTTATTAAGCACCTTAATGGCAACAATCTTCCAGAAAGTCATGAATTGCTTTATTTGTTTCTTATCTTACTAAGTTTTGGGACTCTAGTGAAAAGGAAACACATTTCAGAAACATCTCATAATTTTCAAGCATCTCCTTTTATTATTAATACCTTCTAAACCAGTATATTTGCATTAAAGTAGTTTTCAATTCTGTAATAAAATGAACTTTGAAAAGATATAGTCTGTTTCTCAGAGATAGGAAAACTCCAAAAAATTGTTCAGCTACTTCAAATATCTATAAATGATAGCCTTGTAATTGTAGTTACTAATGAAATAAATCCATTTAAAATAGTTATGGTTAAGTTTGGACTTGAATTTTAATTTGAGCAATCTCTCTTGACAAAAGAAAACTGAAATATTCTCCATTTTTCTGAAGCTCTTGCCCTGTGAAAGAAATCAGTTATGTATCGAGTTAATTTCACATGTTAAACCTTTTTAAAGGGAAAAAGAATGAAGCTGTGCCGTTATTATTTGCTAGTCAAACAAATTAAAATTGTCTTTAATTTGGTGGAGAATAAGCTCCTTTATTTTACATCGAGGTTGCTGAGTTGCATTTTCTCCTTTTTAACCAGTATGTTGGCATTGTATAGTATCATCTCTAGTATTTATTTATATTACTTTTATACTTGCTGGTTGTAATGCCAAAACCTACAGTGTAGCATTCCTTTTGACTAACATAGCATTATATCTAGAGTATTCTACTCACTTTCAATGTTAGTGCTATACCCATTGTTAACAGTAAATTTTATCAACGTCAGTAAGACAAAAATTAACCAAGTAGAAAAGGATAATCAAACTTCTTATTTCTTTTTGTAAACTATTTTTTTAAAATAAATTTTCCTGAAATGTAGAATACTTAACAGATTTTTATTAAACTATATTTTGTAAGTATAATAAGCACAAAGAAATCTGTAGCAGTTATTATACTGCTTAATAAAAATCTTTTGATTTGTCAAAACATATTAATATACCAACAAAAGCAGATACAGACTGAAAAATACAGCTTATGTTTGTCAACTCTTAAGATGTGTCTGGACAACTCTATATTCCATTACATATGTGTTCTAATATTGTTTGTCTTCACTCTGTGTTCAAGTTTTGGTTTTACATTAATATTTGATAGCTTTCAGTGCTACCTAAAATATGATCAAACAGCAGCTAGAAGAACAGTTTGGTTCTCTGGTTGTTACTTTATTTTAATAAAAATTTTATTTATCCTTTTCATTTATTCTGGCATTAAAGAATTCCTACTTTATTTTAGTTTTAAAAATAAATTATATATACAGTGAAATAATTTGTTTCATTTTATCTTGTATCATCAGGCTACCTGAATATCTAATAAAATACTTTCCAAAGTTCACTGTCTTCTGCAAAAAGTTCTTTAATGAAGCTGTACTACACAAATGATATTTGGGTTGTCCCTCACCCTGGATCCATTCCGTTTCCCTAAAGTTTTCATTATTAAACAGAAAAAAAAAACCATGATTACTAATGTAATACCTTTTTTTAAACTAAAAAGCAAAAGATACCAATAAACAAACCCTCTGAATTTATTCTCCTGCCTGCTTTAAATATTTATGAAGGTAAAGAACACTGAGTAAAAGGCCATATTAATATAATTAATGTTTATGTAATTTTTATAGCAGAGGTATTATTTTAATTTACCTTTTTAAAAAAAGACTTTATTTATTCGTGAGAGAGAGAGAGAGAAAGCATGAGTCGGGGGGAGGGGCAGAGGGAGAGGAAGAAGCAGACTCCCCACTGAGCAGGGAGACTGACATGGTGCTCCATCCCAGGACCCCAAAATCATGCATGACCTGAGCCAAAGGCAACTGGTTAACCTGCTGAGCCAACCAGGCACCCCTTAATTTACTTTTAAATATAAATCCTTTGTTAATACTCTTAAATAAAGTAGCCCTGATTTATGAACAAATTTATTTGCATCCAAATACAGGTGTGATGGTCTGTAAAACTTGTAGTCATTATGTATCTCCAGATTCATTGATACTTAAAAAAAAAAAAATTAGTTGATATCTAAAAAAGAAGCTTCACTATGAATTAGTAGCTTATTATGAAAGTGAAATAATAAAGTCATGATGTGACACAAAATATATATAAAGTTTGTAGAGTGGATTATATGTTATATGATTATAAATATGTATGTAAGATACATTTTGTGGCATATTGATAATGAAATAATTAGTTATTGATAAGAAATAATAGTAAACATTAGGAACTGCATAGAAAATTTGCCACTTCTCTATTCATCTGTTCTATAAAATATCAGCTAAATAATATCTTATTTTTTAATATTTTGATGATACCTTAAAGAAATCTATGTTCTTAGTCCTCTTGCTAACATATTAATTGAACTATAGCATAAAATAATAATTAATAACTAAGTAAATTCATGTAACTGAAGATGAACTGTAAACAAAATTTTAATAGATACAATGGTATGTATGTGTTAGACTGTTGTATTATGAAAACACATAATATTTTATGATTTAAATTTTCATCCCAGACCTAATACAAAGACTGGTTTAATGAAATATTGAAATTGAAATATTTAATTTGTGTTTTAAATATTTATTTTAAATTTTATATTAGATGTTTGAATCGATAATAGAATTTTTTAATGTTTTTTATGTTTTTAATTCTTTCACTTCCTTTTATTTTTGATACCCAGTTTATTGGGAATGTACTTTTGCATGTAAAATAAATTTCTAAGTTTACCTTGAATGTCATCTATTTGAGGATTAAAAATATGTCTATTTTTAAAACTTTCACACTTATAATTATGTTTGTTAATATTTTCTCAATTTTGAAAATATAATTAACAAGGAGGAGTAATGTTTTATATACTGAATGAACGTGTGTATGTAAAGAAACTAATGAAATATTTAGGGTCATTTCATAATGTTTATTTTCTTATAGGCTAGCCTAAGTATTGCATTTAAAAATAAATAAATTTTATCCTAATGGGTATGATATTTTGATATGAAAAGCTATAACTGAAGCCTTTTTATGCTAAAAAATTTTAATATGTCAAAGTTTATAAATTGAGTAATCAGTTATAGTTATTTGAATACTTCATAACATTACATAAAATGATATAGCTCCAGAATAGTAATTTAAACACATAATGAAACTTAAATTAGCTAGTAAATTTAAGAATATGGGGTACCTTGTATGTAAATTTTGACTTTCATTTTTTGTTCATGGGCTTAAGAATTTGGGGGGTTATTTAAATTTGGATATCCTTTTATTTAATATAGACCTGTACTTTTTAGAAAGTTTGCTTGGTATGCTATTTTGCATTTAGAGTAGTCATGAAAAAGACTTTAAAGTGAAAATACTTCAGAGTAGAGGGTTAAGGAAAAGGTTTCATCTGAATTCCTGACTTCCTGATCCTGGGTAATTTTCTTTGTGTACACTAGTTTCTCTTTCTGATTTATTATATCAAATGATTATTACATATGTATGATCATCTTGAGGTTTTAGAAGGAGAGTGTTTTGTTATCAATGTAAGTTGTCATTATCTTTAAAAAATTAATTTGCTTTGACTTAAAAATTTTTGTATCAAATTGTCTTAATAAAGTTCCCTGCAAAGTCATGTGGCCTCATAGAACTGGATATTACAATTAACAAAGTAAGCCTAAATTATTCAGATAAAGAACTGTGAATGTAATTAATTATGGTCATTCATAGTTTTGTTAGCTTATCAATTAAGTTGTTTTCCAGATAATGTTGTTTTAATCCATGATATCCAAAGACTTGTTTTGTTTTAATTATAAGTACAAATTTTAAAATAGAGCTATTCTTGGTTGGAGTAGAAGTGTATTTGACTTTTGAAGACTAGTTTGATTTCTCAGATATTGCTAACATCATGGTTCAAGGAAATGGAATATAATAAAAATAGTAGTACTAATCAGTCTTTATATCCTTACCAACTTGAGGTCTTTAATGTTTAAGTCTGTAACTGAACATTTAAAGTTCTGCATATTTACTGCTTTTCAAGAATATCAGAAACCATTGCACATAATAATTTTGGGAACAAAATAAATGGCAGAATACTGACTCTAAGAAGCACTCATATTATCACAGCAATCTCCAAATCAGTCCTAATAGACTCAACATAGAAAATTTCTAATTCCAGGCAGATTGTGTTTGGTGACCTGTAGTGCACATTAGGAATCAGTCTAAGTTCAAAAGAAACTTAGGGCAAGTTAAGAGTACCTCTTCTTTAAAATGCTTGCCACTTAACTCAGCTTCATTCTCCACTCCTTCCCAATTGGAGACTTTTCTAGGAAATTGATGTTACTAAAACACATTTAATTAATTTGGAAGAGTAGCTCAAAGAAATTTTTATCTGTCCCAGTGAGAGGTCAGACTCCACCAGTTACACTGCAGGCAATACATTTTTAAACCTTTTGCTCACCGTAAGTAGTTAAAAGTCTTAAAATTTGGATGTATATTAGGGGTTTTCCTTTCTGTCTTTTCTGTTTACTGCTTAAAAACGAAACAAAAATAAGTAAGATTCCTGAAAGAGAAGTAAAATAATCCTAGTTTAAGAATGAAGGTTCAAATTTTTTCCCTGATGTTACACATGTATTAGAACCAGGAATAGATGGTTGAAATAATTTCTGGATTTGCATTAGTTCTTTTTTTTTTTATTCTCTACTTTTAACTGGTTTGATAAATGATTTAAAATCATTTCCAGATTCACAAGAGTTATATCCCATTCTGTTTTGAAGTATCCATGTTTCAAAAAATGATTGCTTTCTAACACCAAACTAGGTTAATAAGTCCTTTAAACCTTCGGGCTTACCTTGGTAATTAGGAGAGTTAAGGAGAAACATAGTTCTATGGAATAACACATACCATACTTTTAATCTGATTGGGTCTTTGTGTGTGATTTTTGCCTGATAACCAGTGTTTAGAACTAGGTTGATTTTATGGTTTTGCTTAAGTAAGTGTTCATTACAATAGCGTTTTTTCCTAATTTGTTCTCTCCTTCCTAAGAACCAGCATTACTGAATTCTTCAATCTTATAGATACCTCTAGTATCCATTTGTTGTTACTTCGCTTCTCAGATCACATCAAATTCCCAAAGTCTTCTCTGTCTACATACCACTGAGGCACTTCTTCCTTGTCTTTCACAATCATTTTCTACTTCAGCTACTGCCATAATCTCCCAACCCATTCAGGCCATATGCTAATTCTTGGAAATAGAGATGAAATAGAATTTAGAATTTAATAACATATTTGCTTTGTTTCTTTTGTAATCTCTGCAAAGGTGGACTTAAAAAGTATTACAAATAATTCGATGAAAATTTGGTCTACAAGTATAGTGTTGACAATAAATACTTCAGAATTTTTTTCAGAGATAAGAACAATCAGACACTTCTAGAACATAATGATCACGAAATAATCTATAAGAAGCTATTGCATAATAAAATGCCCTTGAGGAAACAAGAGTCTGAAAATTCTTGGCTTCAGGAGCTGCTAAAATGTACAGAAAAAATACGTAGTATCAAACTATATACTCTAATACTGATTTTCTTTTATTAATTGCTGATTTGCTTCTTAAATCATAGAAATTAGAACTATCCTGCAGCAGGGAAAAGAAATGATTGCAAATCTTCTCTCTGGTTATATAGTCCTAAAAGTAACCACAGAACAAAGAAGAAGAAGAAATTAGGCCTTTATCATTTCATATAGTTTTATCTCTTGGAAGGCTTCAAGTGAGGTTTCTTTCCTTTTTTTGTTTATTCACAATAAGGAAGGGGGGGAAGATCACATGATGCTGTGGAATGAAGCTGGTTGGTGGAAAGTTTTTGTTTTATTTGCATGTGGTATTTTTTGTCTTGTTTTTTCTTTGGAAGAGAAGTTGCTTAAATGTGGAGGTTGTATATTTTATTTTCTATTGGATTATTGGTATTTCTGTAAGGAGCTCTTTGGAGAGTCAGATTTACCAAAGTAGTTTAAGAGATATACAGTTTTCTGAAGTAAAATTTTTACTGAAGTGCACAAACTCTTATATTTATAAAAATGCAAAAAATCATAAGTATTTAGTTGAATGAGTTTTCACAACGAAATCCATTTGTGTAATGACCAAGGTTAAGAAATAGAATGTTACCCCACTTACCCCAGAATCCCCCCACTTGTGCTCCCTCTCAATTACTGTCCTTCCAAGGACGGTCATCATCCTGCTGTATAACACCATAAATTAGTTTTATCTTTAAAAAAATGTATATACCCAGACTCATATAGTATATATAGTCTGGTTGCTAGACTTCTTTTGCTCGACATGCTCATGAAATTCATCCATGTTGTGTAGAACAAAAGTTCCCTCGTGTTCACTGCTGTCTATGTATTTCCATTGTATGAATGTACCCCAATTTATTTATCCATCCTACTGTTGATGGGTATTTAGTTTGTTTCCAGCTTGGAGCTATTATGAACAGTACATCCGTGAACCTTCTTGTACATGTCTTTTGATAAGTATATGTTTGCATCTCTGTTGGATATGTACCTAGGAATGAAGTTGCTCGATCATAAGGTATGTGTAGATGCAGCTCTAGTAGATACTGCCAAACAGTTTTCAAATGGTTGTACTAGTTTTATATTCTTTATACTATATTTATATAGTATTTATATTTATATCTAGCTGTGCTTTGATGGTATAGTTGCTCCATATTTTTGTGAACACTTGGTATTATCCTTTTTAAGTGGAAGTCTTGTTAAAATTTTCATTTTACAAAGATGAAAAAATGTATCTTTGGGCGACTGGGTGGCTCAGTCATTAAGCGTCTGCCTTCGGCTCGGGTCATGATCCCAGGGTCCTGGGATCGAGCCCCGCATCAGGCTCCCTGCTCGGCGGAGAGCCTGCTTCTCCCTCTCCCACTCCCCCTGCTTGTGTTCCTTCTCTCGCTGTGTCTGTCTCTGTCAAATAAATAACTAAAATCTTTAAAAATAAATAAATAAAAATAAAAATAAAAAATGTATCTTTCTAATTTTGACCATTCTGGTAGGTATGTAGTGGTATCTCAGTGTGGCTTTAATTTGCTTTTCCCCAGTGATGAATGAAATGGAATACTTTTTCATATGTTTGTTGGCCATTTGGATATAAAATATATAGATTATAAAGTATTATCTACTTCTATGTAATGTTCTTATATAAGGAGAAAAGCTGGGAATTTGAATTTACTGATCATTTTCTTCAATGATTGTCTAGTATAATTTTGATTTTTCACATGTCACTTCTAAAATTAATAAATTATCAGTTATTTTGCATAAAATTAGATACATGAGGAAACACTAATGTAGGAAAAAGGGTTAAGATGTAAACTTATCACTACATACGTCAGATCTTCTTTTAAAGAACAACTAGGCAAAATTTACAGACTGTTACTAGTTCTATCTCCCCTCTATCCACTTGTCCATTTTTTCCCTTAGTGTGACTTTCCTACTACCTCTGATGAAGAGTTGAAGGCTAAAAGAACTCTTACCACCAGCTCTTTTACTGTCATTCCTGTTAATCCAAGCAAAGAATTACATTCCCAACTTTTATTAGCAATGGAATTTATATATCATCAAAATTTATAACATTTACATTCAGATGCTTTCAGCTGTCCATGACCCATCTACAGATTTACTCCTACATCTGTCCTCTCCTTTTTGCTGTTGGAGATGTCCCTATTTTGAAGGCCAGTTTTTCTCTCATAATTTGAATTTATCCCTCTCTCTACCCCCACCTGCTCTGGAAGCATACTATCAATAATCCTGTATTCACCTGTGTTTAAATTCTTCTCTCAACTGGATCCTTCTCAACAGAATAAAAAGGGAAGAAAACTTACCTCAATCCCACATCTCTAACTTTTAGCAGTCAGGTTTCTTGAATTTCTTCATTTCCTCACTTCACACTCTCCTTATCCCACTCTGCTTTGGCATCTGTCCCGAAACAGTAGCCAAGGTCACCAGTGATCTTCATAATAGCAAATCCAGTCAATGTATTTCAGTGTTCATTTTACTTAACAGTAGCAGTATTGATACTGCTGACCATTCTTTTATTCTTGAAATAAAACTACACTTTTCTGATTTTCTACCTACCTCTGGTTTTCTGCCATTAATTATTTACATTTTTTATAGTCATTTAGGCTTTCATATCTTATACCACTCCATACTTTCTTCTTTTTTTTTTTTTTTTAAGATTTTATTTATTTGCAAGAGAGAGAGAATGAGAGACAGAGAGCATGAGAGGGAGGAGGGTCACAGGGAGAAGCAGACTCCCTGCTGAGCAGGGAGCCCGATGTGGGACTCGATCCCGGGACTCCAGGATCATGACCTGAGCCGAAGGCAGTCGCTTAACCAACTGAGCCACCCAGGTGCCCCATACTTTCTTCTTTAAGCAATGTTATTCATGGTTTGATTTTTCTTCAGGTACCAACTAAAATTATATATCTAGCACAAACTACTTCTTTGAGCTTCAGACCTATGTATCCAGATGCTTAATTGACCACTTGAGTGTTTCAAAGGCACCTCCTGCTTGGCAAACTCATGGTCTTCTCTGCCCTTCCAATCCTCTTCCAATATTCCTTATTTCTACTAATGGTACTAGTATCCTTACTTGTACAAGTCTGACACCTGCAAGTCACCTATCATTTATGCCCTTAACCTCAACCTAGTGTATCAGTGGAAGTTCTTCTAATAACATTTCTTACAGATTCTTCCTTCTCTTTCCCCCACAAGTTACCCAGGATAATACACTCACTGCCCGTCTCCTGTATCTCTTACTTAAACCATACTCTGATTGCTACAATTAGGAATCACCAGGATCAGGAAACTTCCATGACCAGTTAGCCACTGCAACTTCTGCCAGCTCCAGAACTACACCCACCTCACTTACTTTAGTTTTGTTTACGTTTATCTTTGTTCATCTCTTTGTTTTCAGTCTTCTGGGTTTTGTTTGTAACCCAATCTGGTGATCATTTGTATTTTGGTAAGGGAACTCAATATATGTTTATATTTACTGAGAAATTACTGTGTTTGATTTTATTCTTATTTTGTCTATAGTATTTATGATACTTTGTTGTTGTCTTTTACTTGCTGTTATTGTCTTAGCAAATTTCTTTTTCTGTTAATTTGGAAATTTTCAGTGTCTACCTTCTCATCTTTAAAAATGATAATAAAATCTCTGTTTCTCTAATGGATCATAATCAAATAGTAGCTTTTGCTTCACTACTTATCCTTCTTTCCCTCTTTACTCTTCCTTTTTTTTTTTTAATTCTTTGCTGTTACTAGGTTGTCTCTTATGCCATATCTCTTCTGTTTCAAGAACACTTAGTAAGTACATGTAATAACCAATTATAATAGATTTAACTATATATTGCATGATTTATTGCTTA